>NW_025999900.1:50580583-50585777 GCF_001458135.2 Marmota marmota marmota
TCTCTCTCTCTCTCTCTCTCTCTCTCTCTCTCTCTCTCTCTCTCTCTCTCTCTCTCTCCTACCAGAGATTGAACCCAGGGAGGCTTAAATCACTGAGTTGCATCCCCAGTTCTTTTTATTTAATTTTTTTTTTTTATTTTGAGACAGGATCTCATTAAGTTGCTTAGGGTCTAACTAAGTTTCTGAGGCTGGCCTCGAAATTGCAGTCCTTCTGCAGTCCTTCTGATGCAGCCTCCAAGTATTCCAGGCATACTTCACCACGCTCTGCTCACAGTTTCTCTTTAATGTCATTTCTAGGGGCTGTTGCTGAAACAACATCAGCTGTGATGGACAAAGATATTTCAGCATTTTTCACACTTCAAGTCTCCACTCTGTTCAGAGAGAAGGCCCACACTAATTGATGACCAGCAGAGCTATGTAGATTATTTAGTTTAAGTCTATAGAAATTGACAGGACATGTTTCCTTTGCAATATCTTTGGAAGCCAAGAAATTGTCGCAGTTTTGTAAGGAAGACAGGGTCTAATCCCCTGCTTCTCAAAGTGTAGTTTATGGTCCAGCAGGATTGAGTCACTGGGGAGCCTGTTAGAGAATTGTGGAGTCCTAGAACCCCAAACAAAACCACTGAATCAAAACCTGCCATATGTCAAAGTTGCCAGGAGATACATATGAATGTTAAAATTTGTCAGTCACTGGTATACCACAGAGTAAATCCTTCATGCACAGTAACTGCTGATTGAGTACCTGCTATCTCCCTGATCATAGATGAAGCTTTGTGGATATAAAAGAAAACAGAAATTAACAAACATTGGACTTTGCAAACTTGGACCTCATGAATGAAAGCCTCATTGCAGATGGTGAAGGTGTACCAAAGTCTTAAATGGGGACTTGTGATCACGAGGCAGTTTATTGGCCAGGGTGTCACAGAAGCTTTATTTTTTTTCTTAAAGTTTGTCCTTAGCTCTGTTCAAGAAGAAACCCTGTCATTTCTTTCCTGGAACATTTAGTTTTGTAACATGTGTTAACAGATCTTGTGCTTCTGAAGATATGTTGGATCCCACTGGGGTTACACATTTCCTTTCTCCTCTTCAACATCAAACCCTAGATTTCCAAAAAAAAAAAAAAAAAGCCATGCCTAGCATTAACTAAGCAGCAGACATAAATCCCTCACTTTCTCACTCTGTAGGGTTCTCTCAAAAAGGGTATTTAGCATGGTAGGAAAGATGTATCTCTTCACAAGCCCAGACAACAGCTGGAGTATATGCCACAGCTCCCAGGACTCTGAAAGGCCATGCTCCCTCTCTGGAGGCACTTTATTATAGTAATTACTTTCCCTTGGTTTCTCCTCCTATAGGTAGTAGTCTTGAGCTCCACTAGGTCCTGACCTGCCACCAAAACTGTTGGTTCCTCAGTTATCTGAGCAACAGTATTGAATAACATAGACACATGAAATAGCAAAAAAAAAAAAAAAAAAAAAGAAAGAAGGAAAAAAAAAGAAAAAGAAATAAAGACCTCGTAGGACCAACCCTCCAGAAAAGGAAAAGAGAAATGAAATCCCAGCCTCTACCCGCATCCACCACCTCCTGATACATTGGTGCAGGAGTCAGCATTAGAACTGTGGTAGGCACTGGTGAATTCTAATCACCATAACACACGGTATGCCTTCTAGGGATGTTTTAACATGATCCTTCACTGAATTTATAGAGACCCTTATTCTGTTGGTGTTAGTTGGACTTCTTTGGTAAAGATGCGTTTAAATACAAATCCGACCATGCTACACTCCACTGGGTCCCTGTGAAGCCAGGAACACACAATTCTGTTTTTAAACAAGTTCTATCTCATGACTTTTCAGCTTGGAATTTACCCACATATTGTATCAAAGACTTAAAGATTTCCAAATCTGCCTTATTATTGCATGCATCTGCAATGTTTATCATTCTCAGTTTTCTTTTTTTTTTAATTTTTTTATTAGTTGCTCAAAACATTACAATGATCTTGACATATCATACATTTGTTTCAAATGGGGTACATAATCTTATTTTTCCACATGTACAGATTGCAGGATCACATTGGTTATAGAGCCACCTTTATACATAGGGCCATACTAGTGTCTATTGTATTGTGTAATTCTCCTTATCCTTTGCTTTCCTAGAAGAGTCTCTTTTCATTCAATAGCTGCTCACATCTCCTCTGAGGCCTCCCTGATGCCTGAGAAGGACGAAGCAATTCAAAATTTCCAATAATGCTATCAGTTAACCATTTTATTGCACAGTTTTTATATTTATACAAACATTTCTGTTTTGCATCTATGTTCACAAGATGTTGTGACCTTAAGAAGAGAGACCCTGCCTTTGGGATTATAGGTCCCTAGAGTCTAATACAGTGTCTAAAGCACAGCATGCCCTTGAGACAAATGTGGTTGGAACAAAGGCAAGTAGGAAAAGTTGTATATGTTTTCATAAATGAATGAATGAATGCACAAGGGTCATAAACTGCTTCCATCCATAATTGAAAACAGAACAAAATTAAATGTCATATCCTCAAACATTGCTTGCTTTGTAATCAATTCTGAAATATGTGTAAAATCAACAAAAAGGATATGCAGAAGGGAGACATAAAGGCAGCTCTATCTCTATTTCCTGAATATTGAAATTGTATCATTTGCTTACAATAACTTCTTATGTGTACATGGATAATTTTCAAACCTTTCAAATCAAATGTCATGTCTGGAAAATATTTGTTATTAGTTGAAAAACTTCCATGCTTCTCAGAACCGTTTGTACATATTATCTTATCAACTGTACTAAAGTAGACAGGCCAAAAGTATTACACTTATGTTCCAACTGATCAAGGCCAAGGAAAACATGTGTAAGCATGTATATGTGCTTGTGTGTGTATTTGTTTGTGTGTTGGTGCGTGCACTGGGTGAAAATCAGCATGCTATGCAAGTTCCTCCTCAGTGTTTCTCTCTCAGCTCATTGTCAATAAAAATCACCATGGACAAGATGATCCAGCAGTGGTCTGGATCAATCATTTAAGTGACTCTCCTTCCGGAGTGTCACACACTGGGTACATTCCGTGCAATGATAGGGACTCATTAAAAGCAAAATTTCTTCCTTCCTGTCTCTCTCCAAATCTGTGTCAATTTCTGTTTCTCAGTAAGGGCTGAGTTCACCATTTGAGGGATGCCAAAGCTGTTCTCTGTTTCAGTTTTGGCTTGTTTATGTGTGATAATAGCTACACAGTCTAAACTCTACAGCAGGAATGCAAGTGTCCACATGGCCCGCACTGTTTGAGGACACCTTCCAGGAGACACGTTTCTATGTTCTTAAATCCTTCAATAGCGGGATTGCATTTGAACATATCCACTCTCATTTGCAGTTATTCAATTGTGTTGTGGGACTCTTGTTCACTTCACAGTTTCCATTCCTGCTTTAACTCATGTTCTCTCTTTGGCTTAGTGACCCTGCACATTCTAACTTGTTTACATGTTCAAATTCTACCCATTTTTTTTTTATGATCCATATCCACCTTTCCCCCAGATAAATCTCTTCCTGGTGATTCATTTTTATCCCTGAAGTCCTAGTAAATATCAAAAGGTTAGAATATAATTACATATTGATTATATTGTTCTCTGTTTGTTCTATGTATGCACATCTTATTTCCCCAAGGACAATCTAAGTTTATGGACTTTTACAAATACCATAACTTAAATTAGTTTGTATCCTCTGAAAGGTGAACAATGATAGGGACTCAATAAAATATTTTTGTTTAGCAGTTGGAATTAAAGTTCACTCATTCATTTTTCCTTTGCTTAACATGAAGAGATCCTGACCTATTTTCATGCAGTTCTCCAAGCTTAAACTTTCTTCTTCCTACTCTCAAAATTACAAACTCCTACTCTTCCTTCAAGACCCAGTGCATTGGAGTTTTACTGTTGTTATTTCCAGAAATCATTTGTTTTACTTTTATGATACTATGATGCTTTACACAATACTTTATTTTAGCAGTAATTACATTTTCTTAACTTTTGTAGTTTATACAATTGTCAAACTCATACCTTCTGTGACTTGAAAATGGTCCCCCCAAATTATCTACCTCCTAATTCCTATAACTTGTGAGTATTGCTTTATGTATTTGAAAAATAAAATAAAATAAAAGGAAGTGGGGTGGGAAAGATCGGATGTGATTAAATGAAGTAATTTGGTAAGTAAGAAAGTTTTCATGGACTCTCCAGGTGAGCTCTCAGTGTGATTATAATATTATTATAAACAGGGGGCAGAGGGAGAAGTGGTATAGGCAGACAAAAAGACCCAATTTCTTTAAATGCAAATAGGTTACATGAGATACAATGTGATGCTCAATATCATTATTACATTTATTGTCATTATTAAGGACATTTAAATAGGCCAAATCTGAATTTTATTCTAATTTTGAGATGACTTTTTGTAAACTCCATGTAAATAAATTGAATTTTTAATATTATAAATCTTTTCATCTTTTACCCAAAACTATGTCTACATAGCACCACAATGATTCTGTGAAAATAGAATATTCTGTCATTCAAGAAATTATTTGAAGATAAAAGGTTAAACATTTGATTTAATTCAATTAGTCAAAAATATGCCTTTTTAAGCTGTGCACACATAGTCTTAAGTACAGGTTAATAATATGGACTTTGCTCACAGAAAGAGAGAGGGAAAAAAAGAATCTAGCATGTAGTAGCAGTGTTTCTTTGATCATGTCTGAAGTAAGTTATATATATAAATATAATTAAGGAGCAGTCAATATAGGAAATTTCCTTTTTCAATTTGTGAATATGGTTTATATTTTTATATTTTCAATATGGTGACATGGAAACACATTATTTTCTCAATAATATCTTGATTGTTCATAGAAAAATCTTATTCAAAAATATCATGAAATATTAATGGCAATGATGATTACATTCCATTAATATAGAAAATTAGCAACACTCTCCTCTGTGTAAATTACATGCTCTAGGGCCACACCTTGAAATCTCCACATTTCAAATAGCAGTGAAGTCAGCTGTCAAGCATCTAGAGATTAGTCTCAGAAAAATTACATTAAAAATTATGGAAAATGTAAATTTATTTCAACAATGAAGACAAAATAAATCCAAGGGAGTTGAGATAACTAATTAGAAATTGTTAATATTAGGAACCCCCCCCCCCC
>NW_025999900.1:50589365-50649248 GCF_001458135.2 Marmota marmota marmota
GGGGGAAAAAAAAAAAAAAAAAAAAAAAACTCAGTTCTAATCTGCATTTTCTGCATTTTCTCAGTAAAACTGAGTCTGAGTACCCAACTTGGACACCAGTAAGCAGGTGTCAACCTTATAAAATTATGTGAGAAGGGAATGAGATGAGGTTTCCACAACTTACATTATGAGATCTTGCATATAATATGCACCTAATAGGTGCTAGTGGTGATTTTGCTTGTACATTCCTGGCTTTGTAAGGCTTGAACTTGAACAGTGACCATGAAACAAACAAACAAACAAAAAAAAATTAAAGAGAAGCAATGAAAATGTAAAAGATCAATGTGTACTATTTCCACGTGTGGTCATTTCCCAGGGATTGCTCTAACATAGGTAAGTGTAGAGCAACATACAAATTAAAGATGCTTTGATTCTAAGAAAATCAAATTTTTAGTAAAGGAGATAAATAGGCATAGATTGGAATCTTATTGTCACAAATACAAATTTTTCCATCTTTGATTTTCTGCTTTCTGGGTTGTTTAACATCAACATATTTTCTCTTGGTTTTCTGAAACTGGCTTTTACTGAAAAATATTAGTTTTGACAATTATTAGATTTCTAGTAGTTTTAGGAGCTAGTTGAAAAAATTGGGAGCTTGTATTCTGTGAGGATGGGACTATTTACATCAAGAAAATCAACACTCTCTCTATATATTTTTTAATTAATTATGTATCAGGGTTTGAACCTAGAGGTACTCAACCTGTGATCCACATCTTCAGTCCTTTTTAAATTTTGAGACAGAGTCTCACTAAGTTGCTTAGGGCCTCTCTAGGTTGCTGAAGCTGGCTTTGAATTTACAATTCTCCTGTCTCAACCTCCTGAGTCACTGGGATTATAGGTGTGTGCCACTGCATGTAGCTAAAAATTATTATTATTATTGTTATTATTATTATTATTATTATTATTATTAAAGTCCTGGGATTCTCATTAGAATATGTCTATACACTATTTCTTTTACCCTTTAGAAAGAACCCATTATCCCTGAGGACTTATCCTAACCATTGCTCTGGAAGAAAGGTAGTCACTTATCTTTTCAACAACTATGAAGTGAATGTTTACAGTCTTCTAGGTGTTGAACTAGATCCCAAACTGCTAAGCAAACTGGCTTAGTTCTTGATCAGATTAAAAATACTGGGTGAAATCTGATTAGAGAGAGAGAGAGAGAGAGAGAGAGAGAGAGAGAGAGATTCAGGCAAATGCAACCAAATAAAAAAGCAGAAAAGAGTCCAACCCAATCAAAGAGCAGATCTCAGAAGCATTATTCTGCTGACCTGGCGTGAAATACCAGTAAAGTCACCCTGAGTTACATCAGCTCCAATCTCCACACCATTCCTGAAACCTCTAGTTTATAAAACAAATAATATTGTAATCCACATTATTGTGATCTCAACTTTGTCATTAAAAATGACAATGTTTTCAATAGATTTAATAAATCGCTACTAAATGCCTTTTAATTTCTTGGTATGTAGTTACCCTGAAATGAATGATTCATTATACTGGATGAATAGGCCCATTGTGAAAGTTTCTTTATAAGGAACGAAAAGACAATGTGTTGGCAGAATTCTTTGTCTCACAACATGGAAGATTATAAAATCTCTGCTTTTAACACTAAAAATCTCCCAATGACACTATCATCGAACCATGTTAAATATTTTAAAAGCTAGCAATTTGGACACTTGCCACATCTCTAAAAGGACATCGGTTAACTTGTTTAAACTCCTTTACTATGTACTTTGAGTCACAAGGACTGCTGCATGATGAGGATTTATGTGGTCACAGTATGTGACATTTATATAGCTCAAAACAATTGCTTACCTTAGGCCTGAATCAACAGACATAGACAAAATCGACCTTATAAATCAGAAAAGAAAAAAGAAAAATGATTAAAATCCCACGTTTGGATATTTTCTGGCCAGGTAATCTTAAATTATTTAAGGACTAAAGTCTCTTGTCTTCAGCTTCCTGATTCATTAATTTATACAGCAAATATTTAAAAAGAGAGGAAAGCTAGACAAAGTGACTGTTCCGATAGTGCAAGCTACTTTTCACTGGAGTAAGAGCAAAGAGCTTATGAAGTTGATGGACAAACACTGGAATCACATGGAAAATATCTGGATTGCCAAATAATAGAGGTGTTTCCTCGATGCTTTGATTACCACTCATAAAATATCTCAGTGAGATACTGAACATTCTAATAAACGAAAGCGTATTATGGGTTCAGAACTCTCTTAGGGAAGAGTATAACTGAGTCATATTGCCTTTCTTTCTGTTTTTCACAATTATTCTGATGGTTATCATTACCTCCTGGATTACCTATCATCACTTGATAACTTTTTCTGAGGGCATATTTACTGCAGCTCTGTTTCTGGCTGCATGGTAACAGTAACGTGGTTGAATGCTGCTTCACTTTTTTTTTCTTTAAAATTGTTTCTTAAAAGTGATAAGAGCAGGCTGAGGCTGTAGCTCAGTGGTAGAGCACTTGCGTAGCATGTGTGAGACACTGGGTTCAATCCTCAGCACCACATAAAAATAAATAAATGAATAAAGTCATTAAAAAAAGTGATGGGCAACATTTATTCATTTATTTATTCTGTTTTTTAATGTGATAAAATAGATGTAAGATAACAACTTTCATTTTAACAATTTTTCAGTGTATGATTTAGGGACATCTAGCATAGGAACACAATGTAGAAATCATCACGTCATTCAACTCCAGAACTTTATTCATGTTTCCCAAACTAAAACTCCATGCCTAATAAACAATAACCCCCCATTTTCCCCTTCCTCTCACTGGCTAGCAAAGGTCATTCTTACTGTATCCATAAATTTGACCACTCTATGTACATACATTATGTATGTAAAATCATGCAGTGTTTGTCCTTTTGTGACTGGCTTATTTTACTTAGTATAAAACCAAGGTTTGACCATATTGTAGCATGTGTTAGAATTTCCTTCCTTTTAAAGACTATATAATATTTTACTGTTTGTGTATAACACACCTTTTTATCCATTCCAGCATTGATGGCTGCTTAGTTTTTTTTCTCCCCTTTGGTTAGTTTGAATAAAGATGCTATAAATATGCCTCTACAAGTATCTGTTTGAGTCTTTATTTTTAATTATTTTGGGTTTATACTCAGAAATAGAATTGTAGGAGCATATGGTCATTCCATGTCTATTTTCTAAGGTACTACAATACTGATTGTCCAAAGTAGACGCAGCCTTTTATATGCTTACTGCTGATGAATACTGGTTCCAATATTTCCAAAAGCTGCTATTTTCTGTTGAAGCAATAGTGACCTTAATCAGTTTGAGTTTGTATCTCATTTTGGTTTTGATTTGCATTTCCCTGATGACTAGTGATATGGAATATCTTTTAGCTGCTTATTGGTTATTTGTATGTATTCTTTAGTGGGATGTTTATGCAAGTCCTTTACCCATTTTTTTACTTAGGCTACTTGTCTTTTGTTGTTGTTATTGTTTTCATTCACTCATCTTGCCCACCAAATTTTAAATTTTCTTTTTTTTTAAATTTTATTTTACTGACAGTGTAGTCAAATCAAAATGCTCAAAAATTAAGGTATTATTAAGTTAGGGTCCAAGAACCAGTCAAACAGAGTACTTAGAGAAGTCAGCTCCTTGGCAGAATGAAAGATGGTTCATTAAAGGGTCATGACTGTCTTGTGTCTTACTACAAAATGGTCTGTCTCTGGATGGTAAAACAAGGTTTTCAACAGGTAGTAAGAAGTAAATGGTTACATAAATCTAAAGATTATAATAATGTCATTACTATGAAATGCAAAAGAGCAAATTCATCCACAATGTACTCATTTAAATGAATTTAAGTGACCTTTTTATTTTTCCAATTTATTATCCACAAGCTATACGCAACAACAAATACAACAACACAAAACCTGTCAACAATTAGTATTTTGAAATATTTCTCTACCTTTAACATGGAAAAAAAAATAGACAGCAGTCTTTCATATCCATCCTCAAGATACCAATAAATTCTCTCAAGATAAATGAAGGCTCCTACACTGTCCCACCAGACTAATTTTTCCCAAATTAGGTTTTCAAATTCTGGCCTCTATAGATATTAAACAGGTGTCAGATGAGAAGTGATTTTTAATTTAACAAAGTATGTCAGTTATTGGGTTAAACAAAGTTAAATATATTATTTCACTGTAAAGTTTCTCATTAATATTTATAAAATAATGTGTAATATAATTTTTTTGCAAAGGGAATGTAGCATGAAATAGTTTTAAAATTTTTCTGTTGTTGAAATCAAAATGTCTCTTACTAATTCACTGTCCCTTCTTCATTCCTTCACTCTTTGCCTGACATCCAGTAGCTCTTCTGTCAATGGTCAATATTATCTGAACTAATGAGGAAGATCCAAATTGGAGCAAAGGTGCATAACGTACTCAGACAAGTGAACAACAATTATTAGGAAGTTTCCTAGTTGTGCACCAGGCATAAGAAAAGTGGACACATTTTCTGAATAAAAAAAAAAAAGAAAAAAAGAGAATGAAAGAAACATGTTTACCATTTGTTTTTAGTTGAGCATAATGCTAGTGATGAGGAGCTCTCCTATGCCTTAGATTGTTGTCTCAATTATTTTCTCCTTTTTAACAGTAATCACAGAAAGTGCTGAGGGAAAGGAATTCTCACTTCACTTTAGTTGCTGTTGGTTTATTTCAATAAAACATAACAAATAATTATTCTTATCTTAAAACAAAAAAAAATGCAAACCTTAATAGTGATTAATGAAATCAACTGCACAGACTTGCTGGTTCAGTGACCCTCTAATGCAGGAAATTTCAAGAGGTGGGCACAACTCAGTTTGAAACGATATTTCTTCTTGTTGGTTGTGCATCTAATGGCCTTTCATTTCATCTGAAGTTATCCTGTTCCCATGATCTGGAGAACATCTGCATAGGAAACTTCCTAGGCTTTTCATCACATATACTGAACTCCAAAAGAACATTGAAGACCCCTTTCAAGATTCAGCTGCCATAAACAGGGCAGAAAGCCTGTGGATCTGAAAATATTTTCACTCCCCTATACACTGGTCATGGGCCTCTATCAGTAGCATGTAACTGATTTACTCCTTCTAATGCTTCCCATGTAAGCAATGTGACTGAAACCTAGAGAAACCAGGTAATTGTTCCAAAGAGCAAAGGGAATATATGGAAAATGAAATAGTCTATGGTACTTATTAAAGTGGGTTAATTTCAAGGGCATAAAGAATTCTATCTGAACACAAAATTAGATTCCCTCGTCCTGGCCATATTGTTAGACAGTATTTCAGATGCTTATTGTTGGGGTGCCAGTCCTACTAGGATAGAATCCCTGATAGAGTACAAATAAGGGTGGGTGATTGTGTGTCTTCTAGTCTCTTTCTACTTCTTCCAGCTGGATGCACACAACAATGAGGTGGTAAGGGATCATGGAGCTATAGAAACGACCTGTTCCTCTGAAGCAATGGAGGGTTGAAAACTGCCCCATGGTCAATAACTACCACCTTAGATTGATATGTCAGCAAGAAATATTTTCCTCTTCAAATTTTGGAATTTAGAGCACTGTGGTATAAAAATTTTGATAAACTTCAAGGTAAACATTTTTTTAAAAAAAATTTCAACTCATACACTTTACACCTTCAACTCAATACAGCTTTGCATCAAAACACCGCAGTAATTCACTTCAATTAAAGACATAGTAATTAGTATGCTTTTGTCTATAAATGCATTCACCAGCAGTGATATTTATATTTCTTGTGAGCTATTTGCCATTAGGAAGTAAAGGCAAGAATAATTAGCAGAGTTTATATAGTCAGGTACAGATATATGCTCAGATGCAATGTAGATATGGATAGAGTCAAGTGAATGTTAAATTTGTATAATGTTTTTAAATATTATTTCAAGGATAACCAAGATATCACCATAGAAAGATAATGATATTGCAGATTGCACCTGACAGATATTGTAGTCTTCTGGAATACCTGTCACCCTCAATCCATAATCACTGGTTAATCATTTTACAGATACCTGAACAATTTTTTTTTCATCCTGACAACTTCTGTTAAACTCATTTAGCCCTAAAGAAAATAACAATAGTAAAAACAACTTCTCACTGCCCTAGTAAAACACATGGTCATGTGTTACTATTCCCTGGTGAGAATTTAAATACTAACTATTGTCCATTTTTATTTCCTGTATCATTCAAAGCATCCATCAATATTTCATTGGATTTGAACAGGCACGCTTTCTTCTCTAGCTCAAGTGACTTATATCTACTTTACATGCTGTGGAGGTGTTGATCTTGTATGATTTTTTTGCAGAGATTAATTGCTATTAGAGACCAGAGTGACCCTCTTTATGAATTCCAATAGCATCAAAACAAAAGAGAAAAGTAGAAGGCCCCAGCTCTTGAGTCTTTGTAGATGATCTAGTTTAGCTATTTTCTATAAGATTAGGGTAAAACAATCCAGATAAACTTGAGAACACCAGTATCAAAAACGGTAATAACTAGTAAATAGCCAAAAATAACTATCAACTCTATTTTGACCTCATCTCAAGTTTTCCTAAACATAGTTAGGGAAGGTCAAGGTAGGAAACCAATAGAATGGTCACATTTGGTTCTTATTACAACAATAAACAAAAAACAACTAAGCAAATATAAGAAGTGAGATTTGATTATTTGGTTTTGTGACTTGCATTTGTGGCTTTTTTTCTTCTAAATATCCTTTACCACCATGAAGCACTGGGTTGCAGTAGCTTGAGGTAAATGCCTTATTCAGAGCAGAACTACAATAATATTATTGTTTGCTTGATTTGTTTAAGATTATGCCATGAGTGTACATCTTTCTTTTTGTTACTTAAGGAGTGCTTGTAACTCAGTGTTTTTTTTATAATTAACTAACAAATTCATAAAAAAATTGCTCCCAAATTATGTCACATATCAAGTATTCAAGAATATAAGGGATTGTCTTTTTGTTCAAGCTTTAGCACCTTAATATACATATTATGCCATCTACCTTTATCTACCACATTTAGTAATATAAATGATCAAAACATTTTATTTAATCAAAATAAAATTATGATATTATGGATGAAATTTTTTACTCATGCAATTTTGATATGAGAGGCACAATCCTTATAATAAGATAATAGTGCATATAGTATATAAAAAGTACAAAAACAGGCTAGGCTTATTGTACAATAATAAAATTACTTTTTATTAATCTTTCCTCTAGCACATATTTGTCATTACTAAGGCCACAATAGTGTCTCATTTAGTAATTGAGAGAAAAGTCCTATTTCAGATGCGAGCAAACTTACAGAAAATTCTTGCAACCCTGCTTAGCTTTAACAAGTTTTCTTTTACTTCAAGATTGCCACCATCACTTTAGATAAGATTAGATGAAAAAATCATTTCCATTTGAATGATGTGATCTTTGTGTTCCTTCTTTATTAAAAACACACAATACACTCAAAATGCACAATTGTATTCAAATGGTTATTCATGGACTCCAAGGCACTATTTACTTAAAAAAAATTGAGTCTCTATTTTTACATCTAAATGTGCTGAAATGTACTGGGATTGAACACATCTGTTTGGAGAGATAGATAGGGACCTCATGGCATTCTTCTCTTGTCTAAACCAGCTCATTGGAACTTAAAACAGAACTAAATAATCTTGCTTGATTTTCTTTTGTCCCAGGAGGAGGATAACTTCTGATTACCCCTTTGGGGAACATGCACATTTGTTCTGTCTGCAGCCTGGAAGTGAGGGCTGCACACATTCAGAATTAAAATTCAGGTGCCTGCTGCAAATACCAAAGAGTGTGAGAAACACAGAAATCTAAAGAATTAGTCACCCAATCTGAAATATATCCATTTGGAAATGATATCTAGAAACTGGAATGGAGATAACTTATCTCTCTCTATATTTGCATAAATAAACTTTCAAAGTAGGTGCAGAAATAGAAAGAATGAGTTAAAAGGAAATTACAGACAGCCATGACATGTGGATGAAAATGAATTAGGGACCTTAGGGGGCAAACAAGACCAAGATGTCACATTCTGAAAAGAGAGAATTACACACGTTTGCTTATCCTGGTCTACATTACAATTATATTCTGTGAATAGAAAGAGTGAACCTTTGACTTCTAAGTTCCAAATACAATGAAAGATATTCCTGAGTTCTGTATGCCAAAAAAGGGCAGGCAGAGAAAAATAGGATAGAATAAAGTTGCATATTACAGATGCAGAGACCAAAAGCCAATTCTGCTTTAGGCTCTCTCCAAGATTGACTTTTGGGTAAAAATTATTTGCCTCATAGAGAAGTTAAAAAACATTAAGGATTTCAAATTCAAAGGCAAGAGAACTAGAAGTTTAGTGAAAATATCAAGCTAATTTTCTGAGAACTTTCTAAACCTAATGTACATACATTGTACCCATTTCTATAATAAATCCTATGATACATTCCTATATTAATTTAACATTTTGTGATATTCTTTCTTTTAAAGAGAGAGAGAAGAGAGAGAGAGAGATAGATAGAGAGAGAGAGATAGAATTTTTTAATATTTATTTTTCAGTTTTCAGCAGACACAACATCTTTATTTTTATTTTAAGTGGTGCTGAGGATTGAACCCATGCCAGGCGAGCACATTACCGCTTGAGCCACATCCCCAGCCCCTATTTTGTGATATTTTTATTTTAATATTCTTGTCTTTATTGGCATGTTGCCTTATTATTTTACCACCATAAATTTTAAAAATTGCCAGTGAATAGTTTTATGATGATCACATTTTGAAATCCATATATAAATATCAATTGAATAGCATTTAAAAAAGTAATATAGTTAATATCTTGTGGGGTAAGTTGCCACTAAGTGATCTTGGGCATAAGTTCAGACTGATACATAGCAGGTATTTTGAAAGATTTCCAGTATAGTTGCTGGTTACTCAGAGGTAAAGTCCAGTCTTTATCATTGTTAAAAAAAAGTCATACAAATATTGACTTGCCTCTCAGTGATTGATCCATTATACAGCAGGATAGACATTTTTTAAAAAAACTTATTTAAAATATAAAATCTTCTTCCTGACATAAAAATTCAGAATTGTATTTTTATAATCTCCTGAGGATCATGTGCTCACTGAACTTTGAGAAGCAACAGTCTGGGTAATGTTGTTTGCAACTGATCTTACAGGTGCATATGGTTCTAGTATGGTGTTGATGCCTATAGCAAAACTCATGTTAGTGTCAGTGATCTTGGGTAGTGGTGAGAATGGTGGTTGTAGTGTCAATCTACTTCCCAGATCCCAGTATGGGACCTAAATTATCTCTTCAATACTAAAATATCATTGGAAAACAAAGAATAAATGTGAGAAAATTAGACTCAACAGAATTCCAATGGGGAAGATTTTCATATCTTTGAAAAGGAATGTTGATAAAGAGAGGTAAGATCCCCAAAGTTTATAGCAGAAGAAGCTTAAAGAGGGTGAGTTTGGTTAATGGGTCCATAATTTTGGTGCCACAACACAACTTGAAGCGATTAAGTTTTGTCACATCACTTCCAAAAAACCCTGCACATACAGCACCTAGTTGCAAAACCAAATAAATATTAACCAAAGAGTTAAGCAATATAATTTTAAAGCATGGATACTGGGTTGCTGTTCTATAACACTAAATTTTTAATCTGTTCTGTGTGTCCTTATATGTCAGTTTACCCCCAATTACCATGAATCTTTAGATATGAAACATTTAAAAAAAAATTTGGTTTCTCTATGAAGGAACTTTTACTGTAAGAATAATGAGTGTTACAAAAGGGTTGGATAAAGTAAGACCCTGACATCTAGATAATTTCCATGAGCAATCAGTTTATCCTCTTCAGCTTTTCAGGCCTATGGCATTGTCTGTGATGGCATACTAACTCAGTAGAATTAAGGCCTAGGGACCTGTAAAGAAAATACAATCTGCATTTATTGCTTAGTTATAATCTCTCTCTACAGTGCATAATGTTGCTGCAGCATAAATTATGAGATGAGAATCAAATTTTATCAAAGCCAGTTTGTAATGCACCATCTAGGAGTACTGAACGGGGTACTCCCCTGTCTTGCATTAGTGTTTTAATTTGCTATCAACATGGAATGATCGTGTGCCTGTGGGGTCACTGGGAGACCCCTGCGTAGCATATTAAAACTGTAACATAAAGTTATTCTGTCAAAGAATTTTCCCTGCTGATAATTTATAAAGAATCTAACAGATGTATTGTGCAGAATGAATAGTCATTCTGCAACCTAGATCCTTCTAAATTTCTGTGTGGACTGGTATCATACTCGAATGACAAAAACTACTTTTTATATAGTCTTTCGTTTTTTTTTTTCTTTTAAGGTCTTTATGTATATATTTTTTGATAGACCTTTATTTAATTAATTTATTTATTTATATATGGTGCTGAGAATTGAACCCAGTGCCTCACACATGCCAGGCTAGTACACTACCAGTGAGTCCCAGCCCCAGCCCCTAATTCTTCATTCTTAAAGCATGATCTTTTTAAAATTACAAAAGGAAAGGCAGATTAGATTTTTTTTTTCCAATTTTTCTCATTGTAAAATGAAAACAAACAAAAAATATCTGCAAAAGAGAGGGAGAGTGAGTATGTCTATCTTGTAAAGCCATGATATGTGCCATCCTTCAGGGAAACAATTTAGGGAGGTGGATAATATTCACAGTGCCTGTCAAGGGCAGGAAATTGAACCAAGTCTCTAGAGTTCCACTGTCAATTCATCAGGATAAATAAGAGTCTGCAATCCAGCATGTTCCAGATGAGAAACAGGCCTCAGGCTGATCTGCCATGTTTCATTAGACACCCTTGTGATCACAGAGTAACACCTAAGGAAAAACATGTATGTCACATAGTGTGGTGAGCACCAAAACAGGTGGTCAGAGAGAAAAAGAGAGAACCCTCAACCCGAAGTGTGCTGACTGCTGTAATTGATGTGAAAAGAAAAGCTGGAAGATAATTTAATACTCATGGAGTTGACATAAAAACAAGGCATTTAACTTTTTGTTTGTTTGGGGGTATCAACAAACTGATCCAATCCAGCTAAGACATGTTTTTTCATTTGTTGGTTGGTTTCATTTCATAGCCACTGATTAGGTGGCCTGTAAGGTATAAGTAATCACATTAAATATTTGGTGGGAAGTAGTAATTAAAGGAGGACCATGATTTGGGGGTAGAAGGTATTTGTTGTATACAGTATGCACCAGAATGTGTTTTCACGTGACTTGGATTCCAAAGTTTCCAGGTCCCTATAAAAAATTTCAAATACGTCTTTTTTTCCCACAGTAGGTAAACCTTTAGCACAGTACTTACCCTATGCTGTTCAAGTTTGCTTGGGTTCTAAAAGAAAAGTGATTACACCCATATTACTATTGCATATAGATCTATAATAATAAGTAAGAAAGTAGATTGTGAGCATGTTGGGTGAAAAACCACTCTTTAAGCTGTAAAATGTTCTTCAGTTTTATAGCTCTGATACAAAGCCATACTGTTCCCCCACCACACCTGAGGAAGAAATCGTCCCGTAAGAAAGCACAGCAACACATAGAGACCAGTTATATTCACATACATGAAATGACCAAGGAATGACAGAAGAGCATTTCACATCTAAACAGCAAGATGCTATTGAAAGTTTTGGATACACAAACATTTTGGGATGGATTTTGAGATTTGTTAGTTAAAAATAAGTTATTGATGATTGGTGAGATGTATTGGGTTAAATTAACTTGCAAGTGGCTATCAACTTATGTAGGAAAGAATCCACATAAGAGTAAAGCGAAAAGAAGGTGGAACAGAAATTGAGAAGAAGGTAGCCCCAGAGTACAGTGTCTTACTTCAGAGGATGAAGAAAAGAAAGACCAAAAAAGAAAACAAAATGAGTCTTATGACTAAATCAGCATGTCTGATGAAAGTTGAAAGTTAGCATAGTTGTAGATGAGAAGATTATCCTAACCTCAAAGTTTCATTTTGTTTGTTTTTTTATCTTTTAATGTTTTTATTTTTTCTACTGATAAGAATCATAGTGACTTCCCTACCCAGAAGTTCTAAACTATATAGACACAAAAAGCAATTACATTTTAACAACTGGAAAAATGTGTTGAAAAGAATTGTTAACAATATAATAAAACACTGCATTTTTAAAATTTCCTCTGTGTGGTCCTTTGAATTGAGAATACTGGATGGGTTCTAAGAGACCACCCAGTGTTTCAATTCTTGCTCTCCTTACTGCTTCCATTATAATGTTTACTTTTTCTTCATACTTTTCTGCCTCATGTGAATCTGAATTCATTTTGTATCTTAAACCTCCTTATAAATTGGTACCTATTGAATAATAACACAGTGGTGTACACAGACAACAAAGCCAGTTTTACTGAGCTAACGTTTACATGTATAAATGTCTGAATAGCAATCTAAGGGGTATCATCTACAGAAACACTGGTTGAGATTTATTGCATTGCTTGCATGAAAACTCCCCAGAAATTTAAAGTAATTATAACAACCAATGGTAGCATCAACATAGCCACAAAAGACAAGGACATAATGGTGATTTTGAAAGTAAATTATTAAGAATAGAATAGCTTCTCTCTCTCCAAATGCAAAATTAAACATATTCAGCAACTATCTGTCCTAAGTGCAAAAATTCTAAGATAATTTTCCATTACTAAATCCTCAATCGCCCAAATCCTAATGAGTTGTTGGACAATAAAAATATCAGTGAGGCACAAAATTTTCCTAATATAAAACTGCTAATAAGTCTAGTTGTGTTTTATAACTTTGTGATTTACAACTCCAATATAATGAATTTTAATTTGTCTCAATTTATCAACATATGGAATTTTGTAGTGACTCAGGGTTATTTTTGTGAACTAAGTTATAAATTCTTTTTTCTTTGACATGCAAAATCATTTCAATGACTCATGGAAGCAGAATTTTGTAATACACATTGGTCAGAGTTACTATAAAACTAAATAATAACAGAACCAAACAGTACTTTTCTTCCATTTTTAATGGATTTATTAATTATCTGATTTTTTGCTCCTAGTTTAAAGCTACATCCTCAGAAGAAGACTAGTTCTTTAAAGCTTAATTTAAGACTTACCTTATTTGTGTTTTTCCCTTTATTTCCCTGTGATAATAAGTTCATGCCCTCACAATTAATACACTGATTTGATAGCACTGGGAATTTGTCTTCCCTGTATTTAAGTGTCATTCCAAATTCTTTTTGACACATAGTTAAGCATTTATTTAAGTACCAAGTGTTGCTCTTTAGCATCCTAATTAACACATGCAAATTTTAATTAAAAAAAAATCTTCATGTTTTTATAAACTAAAATATTTCCTTTTTGTAATTAAGGGAGATGAATCACTTCAGATTTTCAATTTAACCAATGTGAATTAGGTCTCAGGGAAAAATGTAATACAAAAAAATGGAAGTTATTAATGGAGATTTTACATTTTTAGAGGAGGATCAAATCTATTCTATTAGTGTTAGAATTAGTGGGTAGACGTGATACACAACCATTTACCAATGAGAAAGTTCAGGAACCTGCTTATTGTACTTGTGCTAAAACTGACAGGAACACAAGCAGAATCAAAATGAGAGATTAAAGAAGTGTCTCAATTGTTGCTTGTTTCTATTCCTACTGTTTTTAGGAAAATAAAAAAAAAATAAAACAAAACCGAAAACCAAAAACTGCCTTCATCCTAAAGCTTATCTCCACTAAAAATAGCTTTTCATTCCTTTTTGGAAGTAGTGGTGAGGAAGGGTTATGAGGGAGCCCAGCTAGGACAAATGAATTCCCTGAGTGAATTAGAATTTCCAGTTCAGGTTCTGTTTGCTTTAGGGTCCATCCTCAGCCCTTCCAGGCACAGGCTTCAAGCCAAGGGATCCTCTGCCAAGTGTCAATGGGAGGCAGAAGCAGGAAGTGGACAGGTGATGGAGGAGGGGAGAGAAAAGGATGACAAGACGTCTCCCTTCCCTGTACTCCTCACACAGCTCCCTGAGCAGGGTCTACCTCTCCTCCAGGGCTCCAGCTTCAGTTAACAGGGAGTAACACCATTAAAAAGAGGTGGCCTTGACATCTGGTTTCCAGTAACTCTTTCTCATCCCTCAGCTTCAGGAGGGTGGTAACATCCTGCCATTACCTCATCATCAGCTTCTCTATCACCCACATGGCTAATCAGTTCCCTTGTTCTAGTCCTAATACAGAAACCATTCCTGTTTCCTTGCTGGATTCTGAATAACACACTGTTTTACAAATACCTGAGTTTTAATCATACCATTTATATATTCTTCAATACTTTTTTTCTCATGAAGAATAAATTTCTTCATATGCCTAAGTAGGTAATGGATAATAAAATGTTTCCCTTTATATACATCAGTTGATGCAGAAGCCTTGGTGTTTGATATTGTGTTTAAACATTTTATATTTTTAATTTATTTACCTGAGATACTGGAGTTTACTGTGTATGTGAGGGTTAGATTTTGAAAAGATATGCAGAAACACATAATCAAGATTTATTAAGCCTTCACTCTTCACTTTTCTGGATGGTGACTAAAAGCGACTTCTTAATGAATTCACGTATTCAATCAGAACTTAAGACATTTCAGTGTAGATTGTAAGCTTGACTAAGTCCTCTCTCTGGAAATGTTGAGTGTATTTCAAAAGAACTTCCTGTGAGAGATTTGTAACTCAACTCAAATAACCTAGTCTTCAGGAAAGTCTAACCTTACTGAATACTGTTATGGTTGTTTCTATACCTGATTGCTAATAAAAGTGACATTGTAAGGGAGAATTTGGTCATTAGGTTTTTCCACATTGAAGTCATAGGAAAGAACCTAAGGAGACTGGCTACTGTCAACTACGGTTATCTACAAAGAAGAATGGGATACTTAAAGAGAGAAAAAAGAAAATAAAGGAAAGAAGAAAGAAAGGAGGAAGGGAAAATGAGAAAACAACAAAAAAATGTTGTTAACAAACATCTATATGGACAAACATTTAAATTGGCTCAGAACATATAAAACATTTTTACCAAGAAGGGAATATCGTGATTCTGACTAGTTGACATTTTCAACACTCAGTTCAAAGCAGAAATTATACTCAGTTGTATGAATTTTCCTGTTTCACTCCATTCCAGCAACAGGCAATATACATCTAGAAAGCTCTTTAGACATTCATAACCTATCTATCAACCCTTAAAAAATTCTTCTTCCTGGAGAAGATTAAGTAAATAAGTATGTAAATATACTAAGAAGTATAAGTAAATATACTAGGAAGACAAATAAAATATTACTGCTGGGTATGTTGGTGTGCATTGGGTATTTATATGTAATTTATTTATTTATTTACTTATCATTAAAATCGTTACAATGTAAACTTGGATCATATAAAGAACTGATAGGCTTTTCTGCCAAATAGTTGAAAGGGTTTGGGGGAAGCTATTTAAAACATGAATATCATAAATATAATAAAGACAAATATATTAGAATCCAGGATTCAACTCCCCAATGCCAATCTGCCTAAGTTCAACAACATATAAGCTTGCTACTGATTTCCCTGAAATAAATCACAATGATTAAGAATGAAACTGTGACAAAAAGTATAAAAATACTCCTCTTTCTTAAAAAAATCATGTTGCTCCTACGTTCTCATCTACATTGAAAGTTTATTCATTAAACTTTCATTTTCATAATGGCTTTAAACTGAATATGAATAAAATATATTTATGAACAAATATACCATGAGTTCTGTAATGTCTGAACTGTTGACATAGCTTAGTACATCACTGAGAACAGTATAATTGATCAATAAATACATATTGTTTTAAACACTTCTATTTAACTTTCCTACCTTCCCTTTAAAGTTTCTGAAACTTTTCTACTACTTGTCATGCTAGAGTTATTCTACATTTTAATATTACCGTAAAATACACTCTATAAAGTGTAGTATTTTAAATGAAGTTGTGCAACATAATGTGGACATTTTGTTATTATTTATAATGTCGATTCTTGTTACAATCCATAACAAGGTTCAGTCTACTAAGTCCTCAAATTTAAGTGGCATTTTCCTTTTCTACTGGAGTGTAGTTAAGTTGAGATGGTTAAGAAATGTTGTGTGAAAATCAGAAGAGACTAATACACCATTTTGGAAACAATAAACATTCAGAAAATATGTTTACTCGCAAATAGAATGGAGAGAGTGACCTAGGTACTGTGGACACGTTGTTGGAAAAAAAGTCAAAAGAAACATAAAACCCCTACAAAGGTGTCATTTAACTTATATTTCACTGGTGAAGACACCATCATAATATCAGGCAGGGACATCTATTTCCATTAGTAAGTAGAAGAAGAATACTTACAAAACCCATATTTTTTTTTGCCAAACAACAAGATACCAAGTCATTTATTTATCTTTATTACTAGGCTCAAAATATATGAGAACTATCAAATGTTCCCCTATAACCGTATCTCACCCTGACTCCTGCTTACTCATAATTAACTTAAACTAGAATGAATAGGATAGATGGACTGAAGATTATAATCCTGAAACTTAAGGATTGGGTCAAATTCAAAATCGTGAGCTGCATCTGAGAATGTTATTTTTCCCTAGGGGTTCCTTGTATGAAAAGGAGATACCATTTCAATAACTTTACCATCTTACAAAAAAAAAAAAAAAAACTAATATAAAACATAATCAGAAGAAAAATCTCCATTTGACACATTAGCCCATCAATGTGTCAAAGATTCATATAAAACAAATATGAGCTCATAAGTGAAGATCACCAATTGAGGATAAGCAAGATCAGAAGAATAAAGTCAATTTCATACTAAACGATTTTAAACACTAAAATGGTCATATACAAAAGACAACATAGACATAAAATGCTTAGTAAAATAAAAACGTAAATATAAAATGACCAAGAAAGTAGACAAAAGACACAAACAAAATTTTTTAAATGCTAATGAAATGAATGGTTAAAATTAGATTCAGTTATCCCTTTCTCTCGCCATGCACAAAAGTTAACTCAAAATGGATCAAGGAGTTAGACATCAAATCAGAGACACTGCGTCTGATAGAAGAAAAAGTTGGCTACGATCTATATACTGTGGGGTCGGGCTCCAAATTCCTTAATAGGACGCCCATAGCCCAAGAGTTAATAACAAGAATAAATAAATGGGACTTACTTAAACTAAACAGTTTTTTCTCAGCAAGAGAAACAATAAGAGAGGTAAATAGAGAGCCTACATCCTGGGAACAAATTTTTACCCCTCACACTTCAGATAGAACCCTAATAACCAGAATATACAAAGAACTCAAAAAATTAAACAATAAGATAACAAATAACCCAATCAACAAATGGGCCAAGGACCTGAACAGACACTTCACAGAGGAGGACATACAATCAATCAAGTACATGAAAAAATGCTCACCATCTCTAGCAGTCAGAGAAATGCAAATCAAAACCACCCTAAGATACCATCTCACTCCAGTAAGATTGGCAGCCATTATGAAGTCAAACAACAATAAGTGTTGGCAAGGATGTGGGGAAAAGGGTACACTTGTACACTGCTGGTGGGACTGCAAATTGGTGCAGCCAATTTGGAAAGCAGTATGGAGATTTCTTGGAAAGCTGGGAATGGATCCACCATTTGACCCAGCTATCGCCCTCCTCGGACTATTCCCTGAGTATCTTAAAAGAGCGTACTATAGGGATACTGCCACATCAATGATCATAGTGGCACAATTCACAATAGCTAGACTGTGGAACCAACTTAGATGCCCTTCAATAGATGAATGGATAAAAAAAAAGTGGCATCTATACACAATGGAGTACTATGCAGCAATAAAGAATGACAAAATCATAGAATTTTCAGGGAAATGGATGGCATTAGAGCAGATTATGCTAAGCGAAGCTAGCCAATCCTTAAAAAACAAATGCCAAATGTCTTCTTTGATATAAAGAGAGCAATTAAGAACAGAACAGGGAGGAAGAGCATGAGGAAAAGATTAACATTAAACAAAGGCGAGTGGGGGGAGTGAAAGGGAGAGAGAAGGGAAAGCATATGGAAATGGTAGGAGACCCTCAAAGTTACACAAAATTACATAGAAGAGGATGTAAGGGGAAAGGGGGGGAAACAAGGGAGAGAATTGAACAACAGCAGATGAGGTAGAGAGGGATGATGGGAGGGAGGGGGGATGGTAGGGGATAGGAAAGATAGCAGAATACAACAGTCACTAATATGTCATTATGTAAAAATGTGAGTGTGTAACCGATGTGATTCTGCAATTTGTATTTGGGGTAAAAATGGGAGTTCATAACCCAATTGAGTCAAATGTATGAAAGATGATATGTCATGAGCTTTGTAATGTTTTGAACAACCAATAAAAAATATAAAAAGAAAGAAAACAAAAAAAATAGATTCAGTTGAAGACAGATAATTAATAGGAAAATTCATGTGCAGAATTGTTAGAATTCAGGAGGAGAATATAGAAAGTTATGAGAAAGAATTTAAGAGACGGAATAGATTGAAAAGTTCTAATGCAGAGAGTCTAGATGTTTACCCATTCATCTACAGACAATTGATTTTCAATAAAGTCGCTAAGAATATGTGTTGGAGAATGAGCAGTTTTCTTCAATAAATGATGCCAGGAAAATTGGATAGCCACATGCAGTAGAATGAAACTAGACCCCTATCTCTCACCAGTTACATAAATCAATATAAATTGAAGGCTTAAATATAATACCTGAAACCATAAAACTAGTAGAAGACAACACAGAAGAAACACTTCAGGGCATTGGAATAGGAATAGTTTTTGTAAAGACGACCCCCTGCCCCCTACCCAGCACAGGAAACAAAACCAAAAGCAGACAAATGGCAGTGCATCAAACTTTAGTGATGTAGTTTCTTTTTCAGCTTGGAACTAGCAACCACACCCAAGAGAAATGAAGAGGCTCCAAAATGGTATTATGTCTACTTAACTTTATAGATAGATGAAAGTCGAGGGAAAAAGCAAGTAGAAAAATCTTCATGTAATCATAAGTCACCAAATCTAACCAAGTACTAAGGTGTATGGAAACCAAATGGCAGATATAGTCTCTATTTCTGTTCATCTTCTATGCTGTTCATTTAGGCCCTGATTTACATATAGATGCATGGCTAAGCATAAGATCACAACACTCACCTTTACTTTAATCTTCTTCTTCTTCTTTTTTTTTTTTTTTTAAGAGTAGCATTTCTGCAGGACAAGAAGGCCGTTCTCAAGAAAGTATGCAACATTCAGGGCCCAATGTCTTCCATGCTGGGGATTAAACCAGGGCTTTGGGCATGCTAAGCAAGCATTCTACCACTAAGCAAAAGCCCCATACCCTAAAGTCAACTCTATCAGCATTAATTAAAAATTGAACAAGAAGAAATAAAAAGAATAAATAGAAGTAATGCTTAAAACTAAAAATGAAGAAAACTTTTCATCAATAAATAAGGGGCTAACCCAGGGTATGTAGACCGTGCTTCTATTATGAAAAAGGAAAATAAAAAGGAAGCCCCGTTTAAAAATATCATCAAACAAAGACTGTACTGAGTACATGCAATGACACAGTGAATGCGAGTTGAAATTTACTATTTTCTTCATCCAAACTACAGCATGCCAGAAGTGTTCGCTCTGATGAGTTCCCTAGATAGACTTCTACAGTAAAGGAATGATCCCAAAGCAGAGTCATAGATTAGACTCTTTCATCCCTTGACTAATGTTGATTTGTAGATAAGCCTTGAATCCAGGTCTCTAAACATTCAGTATTTTTCTTATCTCTAGCAATTAGAGAAATGCAAATCAAAACTACTCTATCTCACTCCAGCCAGAATGCAAGTATCAAGAATATAAGCAGTAATAAATGTTGGCGAGGATGTGGAGGGAAAAACACTCATAAGTTGCTGGTGGCACTGCAAATTGGTGCAACCACTATGGAAAGCAGTATGGAAATTCCTCACAAAATTTGTAATGGAACCACCATTTAACCCAGCTATCCCACTCCTCAGTTTATACCCAAAGGACTTAAAATCAGCGTGCTACAGAGATGCGGCCACATCAATGTTTATAGTCACTCAATTCAGAATAGCCAGACTATAGAACCAACCTAGATGCCTTTCAACAGATGAATGGATAAAGAAATGGGGACATATGCACAATAAAGTATTACTCAGCCTTAAAGAAGAATAAAATTCTGGCATTTGCCAGTAAATGGATGGGGTTGGAAAACACCACACTAAGAAAAATAAGCCAATCTCCAAAACTAAAGGCTGAATATTTTCTCTGATATGAAGATACAAATTCACAATAAATGCGGGGGTGCTAGGGAAAAACAGAGGTACTTTGGATTAGATAGAGGGGAGTGAAGGGAAGAGAGCAGGTACAAAGATAAGAAGGATAGTAGAATTAATAGGACATTATTATCCTATGTACACATATTATTACACAACCAGTATTATTCTACATCAGGTACAACCAGAAGAATGAGAAGTTATACTCCATTTCTGTATATACCAAACTGTATTATAGTCTCATGTATAACTAATTAGAATAAATTTCAAAAAACTTTAAAAATGATTTGAATATTCTATCTTAAGATTTGAATATTCTATCTAAGATTATTTCAAATAATCTTGAAATAATCTTGTTGCTTTTTACCAAAGGAAAAAGAAAGTAAAATGAAAATAATACTCCCACAAAAATTCAATGGATTTCTTTGTTCTATTTTATAAATATATTTAGAAGATGACCTTGACTCCCATGTATATGGAAGAAGGGTGTAGAAAGACAAAGTCGGGACCCAATTTGGAGATTGTCACAGTGACTATGAGAGTCAGATGGCTTAGAGTGGCTTTGTAGCTAAATCCCTCAGAGCCGGAAAGCCCCCAGTCCACTCATGGACAGGCTACAGGATGTGATGAGGGGAAAAGAGAAAATACACGTGATTCCTAGGTTTTGCTATGAAGTAGTGTGCCATTAACATCCAATAAAGATGCAATTTGGAGAGTTTAGAGAACTTTTATGAATGGAACTGAAATGTGATATCACAGACAGTAATATAGATGATGGAGTCATCCCATACATAAACACAACTTGCATGAATTCAGTGCATGGAACCACATTGTTAAGTTATTGGGGGAAAATGTAGCATGCAATTTTGGGGAATAATGGTAAACTAAATGAATTAATCTGAAAAGTGACCTCTAAATTGGGTTTAAGCTCAACACTCCATAATTAAAAGGATCTTTTCTTCCATCATCTCATTTTGTGAACCTATTTCCTCAGCCTGGGTAGGTGTGTACTAAACCAAGATGTCATGAGAATTGTGAACAAATTTTACTAAGCGTAGAAAACAGTGGTAAACGAATCTGGAACTTGAGGCTGTAATGGGACTAGTAGCTTATTTCTAAATTAAATGTTTTTATGTAAAAGTGACCTTAGCTCAGGAGACACTACAAGGACCTGAATTGTAAATTTGTTTTTCATGTGTATGTGTTTATGTATGTGTGTATGAGCGAGACAGAGAGAGAGAGAGAAATAGTGATAGCTGGAAGTTGCATTTTTATTCATCCAGAAAACAGCATGCTGAAAGCATTAGCTCTATTGATTTCCCTAGATATGAGCTTTAACAGCAAATGTTTGATGGAAATGCAAAGTCATAAAAGAGATTATTTCCTAAAAGATTCAGAAGGAGGTAGAAACTTAACCCTGGGCCCATTTCCAGAAAGCTGAAATTATAATAGTGTCACTAGACAAAGGCAGAAGAAATCATATTATTCATTAGTTAGCAATCATAAAAGCATGTCTGGCATAACACAATTTAAATTCCTACTTGCATAAATCACATTATAAACAATCCAATTAATAAGCCTCACTTCAGTAACTTCTATTTTCTAGGTTCCTAACAGAAGACCCAGTATAAGCATCTTCTTTACCATCCTCTTACCTGCATATCATATAAATGTCCGGAGTCACCGGAACAGCTTTAGGAGCTAGAGCATTCCCAGTATAGAATTTTCTAGGTCAGGCAGTTTTCTGGTCCACTGGGCTGAAGTTCTGAGGGAGAGAAAGACATTTAATAGGGCCATGTTCACTTAGACATTTATAAAGGCCCAAAATAAATCCACAGTAATTATACTTTGGGGAACTATAAAGAAACACATTGGTGAATATGAAGTCCAGCATTATGGAAGGCCACTATAATACCATTTCCTGTTTGGAGAATTACTCAGTGACAAAATCTTTCCATGTAGAATTTCCTGATAAAATATGAGTGTCATTCCTCACCTGAGTGGTGTCTATGAAAACAACTTAAGAGCCTATGGAGGATCTTCATGGAGTTTGATTGGAAAAAATAAGAGAAGAGATAAAAAAGAATGAAAAATATTTTTAAGGGGATAATGCACCAATGGTTTAAATGCAGAATTTCTATCATTGTTAAATCACATTGTTAAAAATAATGTTTACTGTGTTTCTCTAGTTTGCCCCAAAGAAATAACAAGGTGGTGCCTTTCTTCAGGGAGTCTGCACTTATTTAGGGAGCTTGGTATATATAAAGCTAAAAACAATCAAGATAATGCAGGTACTGCTGCAACTTGTGGCATGTGGTTAACTGTGATAAAAGTCTATTTAATAACCAATCTCTCCTAACACATGTATAAATAAACCATACTTTTAGTCTGTGTAATAAATAATGTGCCCTGTTTAAATGTCCACCTTCTCAAACTACCTTGCAACTGGGAGTGCTTTGTTGGCTCAATGCTCGCTATCAGGATGTACATAAAAGCATCCCCATTTGGGTATCCAAGAAAGTCATGGTTTCACTGATGAACAGGAGTAGGCTCAGTTGCTGGCAGTTTTTTCTCATTTTTTTAAATCATATTTCAGTCTGAAAAATGGATACAACATCAAAACATGGGACAAATATCTGTTGACAAAGAGAACAAAAACCACACACCAAGAGGGCAGAATAGAAAGATAGAAAGACTCTGCAATCCCAAGGGAGGGATGGAGCCACCATCCTCCCTGTGGAGGGCCTACCTCTGGATTTCTTCCTCAAGGAAATAGAACCACCTATGTCCTTCAGACAGTTGAATCCAGTTCTAACTGGTAAATATTCTTGGAAGTTAATATGCGAGTCTTGGTTTTAACCCTAATAAATTCTCCCATTTACTGGCATCCCCCTCTGACCATGATCTCATTCATTTCTCAAAGCAGTTCTACAGGGGGAAGTGATTGTATCCTCTTCTCCAGATAAGTAATTTGAGACTTAGGGGGATCTTGTTTTTCCTGGAATTGCGCAAGAGTTCATAGAGTGAACATTATTTGTACTTTGTTACTTCACTAGACCATTTTGTCAAATCAATATTAACAATGTTAGTAGTTGTCTTAATATTTATTACCTAACTAATGTTATGCTCTATTTAAAAAAAAATTTTTTTTTGCGTCTGGAGCTGTAGTTCAGTTTCCAAGCACTAGCCTAGCATGCGTCAGGCACTGGGTTTGATCTTCAAAACTACATATAAATAAAGACAAATAAAATAAAGGCATTGTGCCCATCTACAACTACAAATTTTTTTTAAAAAAATCTTTTTACTTTTGTGGATCCTACCAATTTTTTAATGTATTTTAGCTACAATAATTTACTTGAAGAGTTAAGTTCTGTAAGAGAAGTAACAAATTCTTGTCCTTCACATTGTATGATTTTAAAAGTTTTATGTTGTTATTTATTTATTTATTTTTTTTGGTTTTGTGTGTTTTTGGTTTGCTTTTTGACACTGGGAATTTAACCTAGGGCTACTTCACCACTGAGCTACATTCCAAGTGCTTCTTGTTTAGAAACAGGGTCTTACTAAGTTGTTCAGGCTGATCTGAAACTTGTATTCCGCCACCTCAGCCTTATAAATCACTAGGATTAAGGGTCTGTGCCATTGTGCACAGATATGTGCCTTTAGAAATTGAGCTTAGAAGGTGGTGAGCCTGTTCGAAGAGGCAAGTAGGAGTAACATATTCCAAATTTAGTACTCTTATAGGCTTCTTGCTGCAACAGACTTCTTATACTTTCTCCTTTTCCCTCTGTCTTCCCAAAGAAATTCTCTCATGAGGAATAAAAATTATGTGGTTAGGAATTAATCAGGTGATTTGAGGATTCAATTATGTGTCACTTCTGTTGCTAACTTAATTCTGAGTAGGAGATTGAAGATGTCTGTACTCAACAGGTTTGGAGCTCCTGCCAAACTGGCACCCCTAAACTGTTGAAATTCAGGGGCATTTACACAGCTATTAAATCCTGTGCCACACTTCGATGCTTTTGTGAGAAGCCCAGAATACTGAAGGCTTGCATCACTGCCAGGGAATGCACGAGGAAAGGTTTTGGGTGACACCTGAGCAGCCTGGCTCAGTCATGTCTAGGAGCCTTTCCAGGTGAGACTGAGATCTGCTGGAGGTCCATCTCATTTTTTCCTTTTTGCCAATTATGTTGGATGGGCTTGGAAAATGAAATATTTATATACCATGTACCGCCTGCCAATCTGATTATCACCAGGTACCCCACGGAGGCACATTGTTGAATAAACAGGAAAGCTTTTATCCTGCCAACCTGCTGGGTGCCTTTCTCCAAGGCTGATTCAACAAGCAGCAATAGTCATCTGATATATTTGGAAGTGTGGAGGATGAGGGTGGTCTATCCCAGATTTATTAGGCAAGGATGGCTTTAGGCACTTCCAATTTTATCCAAGTATAATTCCTCTTTACTCAAAGTATTATCGATATATGCATCTTGTTTCAAATCACAAACTACATAAATATTGAATGAATTATTTAAGGATAGTGAGTTACAATAAATGTACTGGAAAAGCTGAATTTCATGTAGCTTCTCAAACCAAATTTTCGATTGAGACACCCAATTGTTAGGGAGGAAGGGTGCACATTGGTCATTGCTTTTAGATTTATTTATTTACTTTTTTCTACTTTTTAAGAAAGCACATACCTTTTCTGTTGTTTCTCAGTGGGCACCAAAAGCATCTGGAGTCAGTTACATGTATTTATGTTCTATTCTAACTAAAATGGCTTAGCTGAAAAGCATTTCAGAATTTATTTAAGGGAAAATAAAACTGACTTTAGGCTCACATGCCAGGTTTTAGCCCAAAGCGAAGTGTCGTGGCTGATTTCTAAATGAAATGGAAACACTGACAGAACTCTTTATCCTGCAGTGTTGGAAGCAGAGCAGGTAAATACAATATGTGAGCTAATAATAAGTAACATTTTCCAGGTCTTTCCATGAAAGGTCCCTCATGATAAACATGCTTCCCAAAACTTCATAGAAAAAAAGTTTGCTCATGAGTAAAAACAGTTAAAATTCAGCCAGTTTTGAATTTCAATAAAAAAAAAAAATGGTTACCTTTTGGTTGTTTTCATATTGTTAGTTTATTTTTGCAAATTTCCCAGTATTAGAATACATACATTTAGGCTTCTATTTACAAGAGGTTCTATAGATATCAATAAAATAAAAGAATGTCATTTCTTTTTAATACACTGGGTGTATGATATCTTTTAAAAATAGTATTTTATCAAATATCTCTTATCTCATTGATTTCTCATATTACTTCTATTTATTCATTGGTGTTTGTATTTTTACTTATTTTAATTTAAAAGTTTTGATTAACATTTATAAATTGTATATAGTAATGAGGTTCAATACACCGATTGAATCCTGCATTCTTTTATCCAAATTTCCTCTTCCCAAACTTTGGTAATCATGGTCCTATATTCAAGTCAACTTTTTAAAAAAATTCTACACATGGAAAAGAACATGTGGTACTGGCCAGTGCCTAGCTTAATTCATATAACATAGTTTCTTCCAATGCCATCCATTTTGTTGCAGATTACATTCTTCTTTATGGTTGATAAATATTCCATTGTGTTTATTTACTACATTTTCTTTATCCATTCATCTGTTTAGGAACACCTGGGATGATATCTTCTCTTAGCTGTGGTGCACAGTACTGCAACACAGGAGTGTAGATATTTGTTTGGTGTGGTGGTTGCATTTCCTTTGGAAATATACCCAGAAGTGGAATATCTGGATTATATGGTAGATTTATTTCATTTTATTGTTTTTGAGGAAATTCCAAACTCTTCTCCAAAATGCTTGTATTAATTTACATTCTCACCCACAGTATGTGAGAGTTTCTTTTTGTCTACATTGGTCCTAGCATTTGTTATAGATTGATTAATTGATTGATTCAATGTTTGCAAGAGCCATTCTACAAGAATGACATTGGCATCGCATGTTAGTTTTGATTTGGTTTCCCCTATGATTAATGATATGAAGCACTTTAAAAAAAAAAAATTCTTCCGTGGGACATTTGTGGGTTTTTTTTTTCCTTTGAGAAGTAGCTATTCAGATTATACACCCATTTTAATCGAATTATTGTTGTAGAGTTTTTTTTTAAATTTCTTACATATTCTGGATTTTAATCCTTTCTCAGATGACTAGTTGGCCAAAATTTCTCCCATTCTGTAAGTTGTCTCTTCACTCTGTTTCCTTTGCTATGCAGATTTTACTTTGATGTAGTACCATTTTTGTGTTTTTGCTTTTGTTTGCAGTGTTTCTGGGGTTATATCCAAAATATCATTGCCTGTACCGATGACTTAAAGTATTTTGTCCTGTCGTTTCATAGTTTCTGGTTTCATGTTTAGATCTTTGAACTATTTTATTTTTATTGTTACACAGCATGAGATATAGGAGTGAAGATTCAATCTTCTGCCTGTGGATAGCTTCTAGCACCATTTTTTTTTCAGGACTAGGAATTAAACCCAGTTCTTTACAAATGCTAGGCGAGAGGTCAACCTCTGAGCTCTATTCCCACACCATGGTCCTATTTATTGAAGAAGTTCTCCAATGCATATTTTTGGCACCTATGTTGAGAATTAGTGATGGCACATTTGAGTTTCTTTCTATGATCTCTACTCTGCTTCAATTATCTGTGAGCTGATTTTTATGCAAGTACCAGGCATAGATGCTATACTGTATTGTTTAGGGAATAATGCCAAGGGAAAAAAATCTCTGTACATGGTCAGTAGGGATAAGTTTGCCTTATTTTTGTACTAGGGATTGCACCCAGGGTCGATCAACAACTGAGCCACTTTCCTAGGATCACTAAGTTCCTTACGGTCCCCCTAAATTGCTGAGGCTGTATTTGAGCTTACAGTCATCCTGCCTCAGCCTCCCAAGTCACTGGGATTACAAGCATGTGCCACTACATCTGGTCCTCATTATTTTTCTTTTTGAATATATTTCATTTGCAGTGGTTGAATTTGCTGATGCAGAAACATTAGATGTGAATGGCTGATTATGTTTGCTTGTAAATATATGCACACACACAGGTTTTTTTTATAGCTGTCAACAATACTTCTGTATTTTTATATGAATATATATACATATATATATATGCATATATATTTACTCATTTATTATTTTTATTTATTTGACCTAAGATGCATGTCAATACAAATATCTTCTAAACATATAGATATAACTTAATTTGGATCTATATCTACTATTGGGATTGCTGCATCGTATGGTAGTTATATTTTAATTTTTTACCATATTTCCCTACTGCTGTATTTCCCATTCTAGTAAGCTTCTTTGTTGCTGTGACTAAAGAATGATGTAAATAAGAAAAAATTATTTTTGCTCATAGTTTCAGAGAATTTTTTCAGTCCATGATCAACAGACTCCACATCACTAGGCCTGAGGTGAAACAGAATATCATGGTGGAAGGGATATTATAGCTTTGTTCCTTCCATACAAGATAGCCATAAGACAACTCTGTTCACCAGAGACAAAATATAAATCCCAAAGACCTGCCCCAGGGACCCTCTTCGTCTAGTCATACCCTACCTGCCTACAGTCACCATCCAGTTAATCTATATCAGAGGATTAATCCACTGATTAGGTTTCTACTGTCCTGCTCTAATCATTTTACCTTTGAACCTTCTTGAATTGTGTCACACATGAGTTTCTGAGGGATATCTCATGTCTGAGCCATAAGGATACCTGTGCCAATTCATATTTTCACCACATGAAAAGTGGGTCCTTTTCTTTATATCCTTCTCAATATTCCTCACCTTTTTATAAGAGCTATTTTAACAGGCTTGAGGTGATATATATCCTTGTGGTTTTAATTTCTATTTCTCTGATGATTAGGTAAACTTTTTTTCATATGATATTAGTCATTCTTATGACTTCTTTTGAGAAATATTCAGATTCTTTTTTTTGCCCATTATTTAATCTTTCTATTGAGTTGAGTTGTTTAACATCCTATATTCAAGTGTTGAAATGTCCCTACTAGGACAATCTGATGATTCAATAAAATTGTTATCAAAATTCCTTATTTTTGTACTAAAATATAACTACCATATGATGCAGTAATCCCAATAGTAGATATAGATCCAAATTCTTATTTCCTCACAAAAATAAGAAAATAAAATATATATGGAATCACGAATGATATTAACCAGTCAATCAATCAAGCATAACACTGCAATAGTAATAGATTCATATACCAATGGAAGAGAATAGAGATTCAAGAAGGTACATATTTACCTTCAATTTATTTTAAATGAAAGTACCAATAATATACAATGGGTATGATGGTTTGAATCTGAAATGTTTCACAAAGTTCATGGGTTAAAAACTTGGTTCCCCAAAATTGGATCATGAGTACTCTAAACTCATACACATATTAATCCAATGATTGGTTCCTCGTTGATGGCATTATTGAAAGATGGTGGATACTTTAGGAATTGGAGCTTATTGAAGGAATAAGGCCACTGGAAGTTATTTCTTGCCCTGGCCCCTTGTTTCCCCCCCTCTTTCTCTGTTTCCTAGCTGCCATAGGTAAGCAAATTACTCTGTCATGTCCTTCAGGTTGGAAGTACGGCCTTACCACAGGCCCAGGAAAAATGGAGCCAGCCAATGATAAAATGAAATCTCTGAAACTATAAGTCAAAATTTTGCCTTCTCAAANAATGCCAAATGTCTTCTTTGATATAAGGAGAGTAACTAAGAACAGAGTAGGGTCGAAGAGCATGAGAAGAAGATTAACATTAAACAGGGATGAGAGGTGGGAGGGAAAGGGAGAGAGAAGGGAAATTGCATGGAAATGGAAGGAGACCCTCAGAGTTATACAAAAGTACATACAAGAGGAAGTGAGGGGAAAGGGGAAAATAATACAAGGGGGACAAATGAATGTCAGTAGAGGGGGCAGAGAGAGAAGAGGGGAGGGGAGGGGAGGGGAGGGGGGATAATAGAGGATAGGAAAGGCAGCAGAACACAACAGACACTAGTATGGCAATATGTAAATCAATGGATGTGTAACTGATGTAATTCTGCAATCTGTATATGGGGTAAAAATGGGAGCTCATAACCCACTTGAATCAAAGTGTGAAATATGATATATCAAGAACTATGTAATGTTTTGAACAGCCAACAATAAAAAATTAAAAAAAATAAATAAATAAAAAATAAAATAAAAAAAAAGAAAAACACTTTACATGTGGTAGCATTTTATGTAAAAGGTGAACTAACAAAAACTGTTTATAATTATTTGAAAGAAAATATTGCAATTGTTTTCTATAAAACATTTCCTGGAAAACCTATTTTTTTTCTTACAAAGATAAAGACATTTTGTAGGGTAAATGCATTTATGCAACATTATTCTCATGATTTTGAGCTATTTTCCTTGGATTGATGGATTGGCTTTCTTACACATTTCTTTTAATTTATATATGACAGCAGAATGCATTACAATTCTTATTACACATATAGAGCACAATTTTTCCTATCTCTGGTTGTATATTCACAGCATATTCACACCAATTCGGGTCTTCATACATGTACTTTGAATAAAAGTGTCCATCACATTCCACCATCATTTCTCACCCTATTCCCCCTCTCTTCCCTTCCCACCCCTCTGCCCTATCTAGAGTTTGTCTATTCCTCCCATCTTCCCCCTCCCTACCCAACTATGAATCAGCCTCCATATATCAGAGAAAACATTTGGCATTTTTTTTTTTTCGGATTGGCCAACTTCACTTAGAATTATCTTCTCTAACTCAGATCATTTATCTGCAAATGCCATGATTTTATTCAAATGCCATGATTTTATAAATGTCATAATTTAATAATAGTAAGCATAAATTTATTTCTACTTTTTAAAAACTCCATTATTTCACTACTATTCAGGATGGTAGAATTTTGGAAGACAGTCTCAATCCAGTTTAAAAAGTTCCCTGTTTTTGTTTTCTTGGTCCTTAGCGTAAGTAAATATATAATTTCATTTATATTCTTTGACATCCTTATATGGATTCTCTCTCTTTAACCCACACAACTTGATGAATTATATTTAAGGATTATCCTAAGGTTAGTTTACATTCTTTTCTGGAATTAATTCCTTAAATATGCATTCATTGATAATCTACCATATAAGGTCCTATTAGAGATATGAGGACTAAGTAATAAACAAAACATATTCCTTAACAGAACTAAAATTTAAATAGAGCAAACTGAATAAGATTATGTTACATAGTAATAAGTACAATGGAGAATAAAACATCTTTTTCCCCCAATGGGCTGTATAAACCTTTCTGAATTTCTTTTGCAATACATTTTTGAATATTTCAATCCTGTGAATGTGTTGTCATTTTTTTCTGGTAGAAATTCTTTGATTTTGTTTATATAACAAAATTTTCCTCATTTAAAAATGAGTTTGGGAGAGAGACTTCATTTTAATTTATTTTTGTATTGCATTAGTTTGCGTAATGGCATAGTAACCATGTGAATGTCTTCCCCAATCTAGTAAAGTAATGAATAAAATTCCCCCAAAGATAGTCACATTTGGACTATGCAGGTTAATTATCTCTTTTGTATGGCTTACATCAAGGATTGTAATAACCAAGTAGTATTTGTTATTTCTTATTTAATTTGATATCATTCTTGCATCTGTTCTTATTTTGATCATTTGATTATGTATATCAATGTTTAATATATTGTGAAATATTTTCTGTTATCATGTTTGTATTCTGCATAAAATTCTGCCAGAATATTATCAAATAAGGTTACAGTTTCTGCCAAATGAAATAAATTCCCATGTTCACATTATTTCTGGAATGATTATCTCAATGATAGACATGGACTTGCCAAAAAGAGAATCATGCAAATCATGCATTCAAAAACAACATTTTTTTCTTGTTGTTATATAAATTTTGTAATGCAGCACAGCTATTGAATTACAAGTTTTAAAAGGCACATTTAAATTTGAATACTTAAATATACTGGTGATCCACATTTTACTTTATTAATAATGCAATGAATATGTGATAAACCTGCTACCATTTGCACCTTTTCTACCTCTCTAATCAACTATTTTCCATCCTCAAAACATTAGCAGTTGAACAAAATTTAAGAAAAATTACTTAAAATACAACAAATCATGATCCGATCATTTTTTAAAATTTGTGTAAGAAATGGGGGTGAAATATTTCTAAAAGCTTCCTACATATCATCTCTTAGAAAGTTAAAATACTGTCATTGAATTGGATAACATTGCAACTCAGAAAATAATAGTCCAAAATATGCTGGTTTGGATATCAAACTGATAGCTGCAGGGGAGCAGAGAAGAAGGGTTTTATCTGAAGTTTCCTCATCTACCTAAGGACTGGATCCACCAAAGAAAACACAACTACTTGTCAATTCTTTTACCGAAATTTTATAACCTAAGGAAGATTAAATTCATATCATGGAGGAAAAGAATAAAAATCAAACTTGACACCTACTGCACAGAGGTCCTTTAGTTCCAGGCAAATGCCTGTTACTTGGGCACACTCATCTCCTCCAAAAACTACTTGCTCCTCCTCCAAGGTTCCTGCAGGTCCACTCCTCTCCCCCATGAAGAGAGTATTTAAGTCTCAACCATCTGGCCCTTCTTAAAGTTTCATATGTTTTGCGTGCCCCTCCCCAATGTGTACATTCACATTTTAAAGGTGTGTGCTTTTTTCTCCTGTTAATCTGTCTATTGTCAGTTTATTTCAGCAGAATTAATAGCAAAACTTCCGAGGGAAGGTCTGAATTTTTCTATGATAATTCTCATTAAACTCAATCAATAGTTTAATATTCATACTTCAAATGTCATGTCATTATTTCTGATCATATTCATAACATATTCATATTTATAGACTTTTGGGAATTCTAAAGATTTTCCCTTCTTAGTTTTCTGAATTTTATCCCCTGTGACTTAACAAGGAAATAGGCAGATGTTTTACACCATATCCATAATTTTATTTCATTTTCATCTCTAATAAAGCTTTCTAATTGTTTTATCTTGATAATTATTGGATAATTTATTCTTCTTACTAGAAGGGAAACAACATAATACATTTATATTATAAGATAGAATTTTCAAAAATTTAAAATAATACCTAACTCACTGAAAAATCATGATAGGAATTAAATTTCTACTAATGAAGTTTCTATTTCATTAAGTAAATAGTTGCTATAATATCATTAGTAGATATTATGTATTATTTTTGAATTTATTAGTATTACATGATGCTGTGTGGCTTATTAATGATAATGAAAATTGGGTATAACATATCAATTCACATTACAAAATTAATTATAGTTTTACATTGAGAACTTCTAAATATCATTCTGGTACATGAAATGTTATACCATATGACCTCAAGGTTAAATGTCATTTTAATTAATTCCTTAATAAAAGTTTTTTTTTTATTTGAAGATGTGCTCATTAATAAAGGCATCAGTCATAGAATGATTATACTTTTTAAAATTTTGAAATAGTTTTTAAATATAGATTTGGAAGATATTTTTATTATTCAACTCATTCCTCTTTTATAAGTAGAAGTATAATAATCTACACTTCCTCAGAACTATACAATGTACTTTCTTTTGTGGAAAATAATCCTAATATACTATTTTGTTGAAACAAATAGTCTTACTATTATATTTTTATAATAAATATACAGATAATGTAACAAATTTATATATTGTTCATTTTTTCTACCAAAATTTTAAAATGACTTTCAAAGTCATGGACAAGTCTATTATATTACCACTGTATCTTGCAGCATGGTACCCATATGCAGTACATGACATGAACAGCCATCCATGATTTCCCCTATTCTGAGATTGGTTCAAAGAAGGTTACTATTGACAAGTCTATCCATATAGTTTCAGAGAACATTCTTTTTGAATTTTTTCTAAAATATCTTGAGTTGTTTTGCATTTTTAAAATCTTTAGATTAAAAAAAAGTACATCTTCAATGTGCCCTATTTTTTTTTTTTTAATTTAAGAAACTAATCTTCTCACTGGTTTGTGACACTCTGAAAAAAAGCAATCCAATTATATTAAAAACTCAGAACCGCATAGAATTGTGTGCTCCACTGATTCATTACCATAACTTTACATGAAGTTTCATATCTTAAATGACTGCCTGTTAATACACGTGTGCTTATAGATGTGGTAGGTGCACTGGAACACAAGAGAAAGCCTTTCAGTAGCCTCCCCATTGGCCAAAATTAAGGGTAAACGATTTCTCAGAGAAGAAGAAAATTATTCAGTCAGTTGATCTCTGAGCAAACATGTTGTGCAAAAGGCTAAAAACAGAGACAGACTTTCAGTTGCTGGTGCAGGGCTGAGACGTAGGTTCATGGATTTTTCCTTTTTAATTTCTCCTCTTTTGTTAACATGTCCATAATCAAGGGTATCTCATGTAATCTCGAAAAAAAATATATATGGCCATATAAGACGTGAACTTTATTTTCATTAATTCAAGGAGAAAAATCTATTGTGAACAAACAAAAATCACAACAAAAGATGGCAAAAGGTAAACTGGTCACACACTGCAGAAGAGGAAGCTGAGGCAGTCATGCCAGATTCAAGGAAAACAGACTTGAAGGAAGAAAATATTACAGAATTTTGAGTCAGTGAGAAGTTACAATAAACACATACTTAATTTATCAAATAATTTCAAATGTACCAGTAAAATTTAGAAACTTGAAATTAGTAAATCAAACATTAGTGTGAGATACTTAAGCATATTTTATTAATAATTTGTAGGACAAAATAATACAAATTTAGGAGGTTTAGAGGACAAAATTATAATTTTCATTTAATGGATGTAGGGACAACCATATCCCAACAAATGAGGCATCATTTCTTCTAGAATACACGTGCAATAATTATAATTAAATTGTAAATCTTTAGTAAATATAAATGTATTAGAATCACTTAGAATATGTTTGCTACAGTATACTGCCATAGAATTAGAAATAACAAAAGTTTGTAAAATTGTATGTTTAGAAAACATAAACATAGAATAATTCATGAGTCAGAAGAAATCTCAATAAAGACTGAAAATACTTAGAACTGAAGGGTTATGAAACATTTCCTATAAATAATATGTGATACAATTCAAATTTAGGTTAAAAGAAAATGTATGACTTTCACAGCCTTATAATAGAGAATAAGTGTGTTTATTTGCTATGGTTGCCATCATAAAATACCCATAGACAGGGTGGCTTAAACAGCAGAAATTCTCCTGGTTTGAAAGAATGGACTTGCAAACTCAAAATGCCTCTCTTGAGGCCCCTTCTCCTTTGCTTATGGACAGATGTATTTTCCTTGTGTCCTCACACTGTCTCACTGCTATATGTACCCATCCCTATGGCCTCTCCTGTGCATGTCCAAATTTACTCTTCTTATAATGATGCCATTCATATTGGATAAGGACCCACTCAAAAGAACTCTAATTTAATGACCATTTCAAGTGCCTTATCTTCAAATATAATCCCAACCTGAGACATCTGAGGGTAGAGTTTCAAAATATGAATCTGAGGGAGACACACTCAGCCTCCTACAAGGAAAAAAATGCTTTTAATTAAGGATACGGTGTCTTGCATAAGTAATTTCACAACAATCTATAATCTTGCCAAAACTAGTTAGAAATAAGGAGGTAATAAAGAACAGAAACTCAATGGAATATGAAACAAATACATAAGAGAAAATAAAGACACATCCGAAAAGACTAAAAATAGTGAAAATAAATAAACATTTGGCATAATTGTGCAAAACATAGCATAAATGCATAATAATATTAAGAGTGGAAAAGAGAAACCTGATTTCCAGGAGTTTCAAAATCTCTGCAAAATGTTTTCTGTTAATTATTATTAGTAGGAAACCTGGCTCTTAATTTGATAACTGGGTTAGATATTCAGCTAGCTTATTCCCCAATTACATTAATTATCATATTACATTGTAATTTCCTTCTATGCCCTTTGTAAATTAGAATATCAGAGGTGAGATAAAAATATTTTATCTTTTATAGCTATAAACTAGTTTTTCTTCTCTTATTGTGTCCTCTGAAATGTCAATTTCCTTAGCCGCTCCCCTAAATGTACTCTTTTATGGATTAGTACATATCTATCCATCCCTTGGTAACATCACCCAACCCTTCATACTGAATTTTATTTTTTTCTTTTATCTCTCTTATTTCTTACACAAGAGACTGGAGGTGGATTTGGTATCCTTCTTCCTTCTTCTTACACTCTGTCCTCTTCAATGCCCCCCACTGCTTTGACTTCTTTGGTACCTGATAATCCAATACTTGTGCCTCCTCTTTGCTATCATATATTGACCTTCTTGATGCATCTAGTTTCTTCTTGAAGATTCTACCACTTGGCTTATATTCAACTTTCTCCAGGTTTTCTCTTGCCACCCACTATTCTTGGGTGACTTCAACATGTTGGATTACCTGAATGACCCACATAACAGCCACTGCTTAAATGTTTTTTGAGCATATCCTGTCCACTGACCTATTACTTGAATGTAATTTGACCATTCTCAGGATATACCTTCACCACCCCCTGTTTTCAAGATGACTTACTTTTCTATCTTCTCCAAGAATTTTGGCCTTAATGAGATGTCTTCTCCATTGGTCTGCCCTAGTTTTTATATCAAATATCTTCTTGAGATCATTAATTTCTTCAGTACTCATTTCAGATTTTTTGACATATTACAATAATAATTGACAGTGACTTTTATAATATTCTTAAATTTATTTCCCCCTTTTCCTTCTGTTGTGTTTACCTGAAAACAATAATTCAATAGCCAGCGCTGTGGTGCAAACCTTCAATCCCAGTGGTTAGGGAGGCTGAGACAGGAGGACCATTAGTTCAAAGCCAGCCTTAGCAACTGAACAAGGCCCTAAGCAACTAAATGAGACCCTGTCTCTAATAACATATATAAAAAAAGGGGGGCTGGATATGTGGTTTTGTGGCTAAGTTCCCCTTGGGATCAATCCCTGGTACAAAAAATAAATAAATAAATAGATAGATAGATAAATAAATAAAGAAAGAAAGAAAGAAAGAAAAGAAAAGAAAGAAAGAAAACACTAAATCTACTTAAGGTTAGATGTATCTTCTCTCTACATGTATGCAAGCAACCACACTTGACTAGAAATACTGTAAAACTGAGCCCCATGCTAATCAGTATTTAAACTCCGCCCCTCAGCGAGTTCAAAGCCAGCTTCAGCCAAAGCAAGGTGCTTAGCAAAGCAGTGAGACCCTGTCTCTAAATAAAATACAAAAAAGGGCTGGGGATGTGGCTCAGTGATAGCGTTCCCCTGAGCTCAATTCTTGGAACCCCCAAACAAACAAACAAAAACAAAGTAAGATTCCTTAAACTCAGCACCTGAAACATGGCATGGACTATTGACACTATAGAGAAATCTCATTCCAATCCTTTTTGATGTTCATCCAGGGATTCTCCCTCCTTCCCCACACTATTTTATGCATTTTAATGGCCACTAAAATCTGAAACCCCCTATCTCTCCTCCAAACATTTAGAAGCATCTGGAAAGTATCTATTCTATGTATTCTTTTTTTACAGTGCTCTCTTTCTATGTGCTTTGGCTTTCCATTCCATTACCAGAATAACGTTTCAAGAAGCTGATCAGTGTCCAAACACTTCATTATTACTCTAGATTCCACTCTTCTCGGGTTACTCAAAGTCTTCTTATTGTTTTTCCCTTCTTATCTAAATCATGGCTTTCTTTATTTCTATTGGCTCATTCCCAGTCACATATAAATATGTTCAACTATTTGCCATTTTAAAAATACTCAACAATGACAAAAGCCCATGTGTATGTCTACTAGCTCTATTATCTCTCCAACCCATTTCTTAGTAAAATTGTTCAGAATATTTTCACTGTACTAGGATTTGTCCTTCCTGGTTCTCTTTTTCTTGGCCCAACCAGGTTTCCACTTCCAACATTCTTTTGAAATGATTTCATTGAGATTTTCAGTAACGTTCAAGTTGCTATATAAAGTAAATTCTTTATCTTCAGCTGAATTTGACATATATACCTACTTTAAACACATTGTGTCTCATATTTAGAGACAATATCGACTTGCATTTTGCTTCTTAATTAAAGTCCTATTATTTTAGTCCTCCCTTGCTAGTGCCTCTTCTGTTTCACTTCCAAGCACTCTCGAAAGCAGTATGGAAAGTCTCCAAAAAACTAAGAATGAAACCATCATATGACCCAGCAACCCCACTCCTTGGTATATATACAAAAATTTTCAAATCAGCATACTATTCTGTTGCAGCCACATCAATGTTTACAGCAGCACAATTCACAACAGCCAAGCTATTGAACAAATGTAGGTGCCTTTCAACAGATGACTGGATAAAGAAAATATAGTATATATGCATGATGGAGTGTTATTCAACCAGGAAGAAGAATGACATTATGGTACTTGCTGATAAATTGATAGAACTGTACACTATTATGCTAGGTGAAAAAAGCCAGTCCCCAAAAAGTCAAAGGTCAGTTTTTTTCTCTGTTTTGAGGAATTTGTCCAAAATAAGGAAGAGAATATATATATATATATATATATATATATATATATATATATATATATATATATATAAAATCAGTGGTGAGCTGAAGGGGATTGGGGGGAAGGGAAGAGGTTGGGATAAGGAAAGAATATCTAAATGAATTGGGCTTAACTTTCCTATGTATATTTATGAATTTACTACAGTGAATCTCACTATCGTGTATATCCACAAGACGCTAATTAAAAAAAATAACTATAAGAACTGGAACAAAAGTTTTTATCAAATAATTGTTTTTCAGTCTTTCCATATTGAATATATGATAAAGGAGAGCAAATACAACAGAGCAACATTAACCACTACTTAACTAGTGCATACTATGCATCAGATATTTGCAATATTTTTAACAATTATTAATACATTTGATGTATATTTTAATGATTCCCAAATATATTTTTAATCATGGTCCATCAGGATCCAGTAACAAAGAACCTACATAAATTTTTGATCTGTTGGAAATTTGTTTTTCACAATTAAAATACCAAGGCCTTACCTCAAATAAGATCCTTTACCATTTTTGTCTATTAACGAAATATCTTTATAATATTTCCAGCTACTTCCACCAAAGGACTAGAATTGAAATTTGATTTCTTTTTCCTTTCTCTCTAACCTTTGGATGTAGTCTGTAAGAGCTTCATTGGGTTGATCTCAAAAATTTATTTTGAATTTTTCTAAAACTTGGAACCTGCTTTGTTCTCTCCATTCCCAAATATCGTTATGCTATCCTGGCCTGCTAAATAATCTCTTGATTTATCTTTAATATCTACACAATCTATCCCATGGGGAATATGAGAGTAATCTTGTTCTCCCTCCCTCTCTCTCTCTTTCTCTCTGATATAAATTATGTTATATCACTGCCCTACTAAAACTCTTCAAGTGCTTCCATTCTTATTCAGAAGAAAATTAAAGCCCCTTGCAAGAACAGTAAGGACTTATTATATGTAATTCTTGGCATCTCATGCTGTTGTCTCTAATCTTCCTAATCACCATCTTGCTACACTGAAGCCACATGTTTTTTTTTTGTTGTTGTTTTTTGTTTTGTTTTGTTTTGTTTTGTGGGTTTTTTTCTGGCTGAACACATCAAGTTTGTTCCTGCCTTTGGATATAGTATAGGCACCATCTAGGTGTTCCCAGCCTGAAATACTCCTCTTTATGTCTTTCAATTCAAGTCTGAACAAAATGGCTATTGACCCTAGAGTACTTCCCTGATCCTCAAAAGTGTATCTGCCTCTTCCTCCAACCTGATTCTCATATCACTTACCTTTTTGCATCTTTGAATAGTTAATAATTTCTGCTTTTTATTTAAAACTCTCAAAAATTCCATGAGATGAATATTATTAATTCTATTTTACCATGGATTATGAAATCGTGGTTCAAGAGTTGTTTGCCAAAATTTTTATCATTGAAATATGCCATTTTTGAATTCCCAAATTGGAATTAGATCTTGATCTCCCTCTTCCTCTCCCCCTACCACACACACACACACACACACACACCCTCACACACAATTTCCTCTTTTACTTCATTTTGACTAGATCTGGGCAGGCCTACTTACGTAAAGAAATATACTGCCTAGAGCACTGAGTCTCTTCATCTTTGTAAATAAGAGAAACATAAATTTTTGTTCAGGAAATGGTCAATAATTATGACTTCGAGATACCATTCTTTTGGACTTAAGCTAGATAACTCTCAAATGTGTGAGCTAACTCACTAAGACCATTTAATCTTAATATGGCTAGAGTTATAAATTTGAAATACAAACCAAATTCCTCATATTAATATTTGCATACTTTTGAACTTCCATGAATGTCATCACCCAGGGGATTGACCAACAATTAGCTGAAAGATATGTGTATATGTGTATTTATACTATTGAAAGGTGGAGATAAGAGATAAAGGGATGTGAAAATTTAAAGGGCCACAACAATTTAGAAAACAAGGTCTTTAACCAAGAACATGTGAAATACATTAAAGAAGAAAGGAAAAAACTAAAGATACTGGATATTGTGTTGCAATGCAAAATAATAATAATAATAATAATAATAATAATAATAATAATAATATGTTTTATCTCAAAAACTCTCATTATAAAAAAGAAGAACAATTTTGTTTGCTTCTGCGTAGATTTTCTTTGTATGTGCTAAGAACATTACAAAACATTAACATTTGAAAGCACAGATCACTTACCAGCTTTCCCAAATAGACACCACAAATTTAAAAGGCACTTTCATATATCATGCAGTTTAGCAGGGCAGCTGCCCAGTAATCTTTTATTCTTTAAGAAATCACATTTAATTCACTCTTAAGGTAGAAAATCCTTTGTGTTGTGTTCTTCATTGCTGTTGGCTTTGATTCTAATCAGCAGTCATCTCTGTCTAAGAGAAAAGCCACTGAAGGTACATTTTCATATTTGCCATTGAGTAATAAGGTGGGAAGTCTTCTAAAATGGCCTATGTTGTGGTTTGAATACAAGGCATCTCACAAAACTTCCTGTGTTAATGCAGGATTGTTCAGAGGTGAAATGATCACAGTGTGAAAGCTATAAATGAATCAGTCCATTCTAGTTTGAATGGACTAGTTGAGTGGTAAGGGTAGGCAGATGGGGCTTGGCTGGAAGATGTTAAGTCATTGAAGGCATGCCCTGGGAGGGTGTTTCCTCTCTATAGTCCTCTCCTCTTTCTATCTCTGATGTCTGAAACCCATAAATGGAGCAGGGTTCCTCCTTGATGCCCCTTTGGTCATGATGTTCTGCCTCAACTTGGAGCCAGAACAACAGTCAGCTCATCATGAATTAAGCCTCTGGAAACATGAGCAGAAATGAACTAAGTCCTTTAAGATGTTCTTGTTAGATATTTTGGTCACAGCAATGAAAAGCTGACTAACACAGAAATCAGCATCAACAGTGGTTCTGGAGAAATTGAATTGTAAGGATGAATTTCCTTCGTTGGTTTTGTGGTTTCCAGATGTGGCTCTCCTAATTGTTTTGGCTTAAAGTTTCTAAAATCTTTCCTGCTGATAGTATGGAGAGCACTGCTAACCCAGGCCATAAACTCTTTGAAGAGCTATGCAAAGTAAATGCATCTGATGATCCTAATTGACCACTTGTGACTCTACACATGATACTTTTGAACATTTCTGCAAAACTAAGGTATATGATTATGGTTGTGGCTGGTTACTTCTGACTTCACTGGACAAAGTAACAAAGGAAAATTATGAGCTGAAAGATTCAACTTCTCAGCTCCTTACATTCCTAACATATCTAAAAGCTTTTGGGATGCTCTGAAGGAGAACCTGGTCTCTTGTAGCTATGGGTCTGAGGTTGCTGAAAACCAAATAAAAAACCCATTCCTGGTACCAAAATCTATATTAGTCAGGGTTTATTCTTTATATGAATAGAATCAACAGGATCTAATCACGCAAGGATATATGATTATATAAAGGGCATGGTTCCACATGGCCATCTGTAGCCTGGAGAGTTGGAGAAAAATGTAGAGGTTCAGTCCAAGAAGATGGAGCCTCAGAAGAAGAGGACCAAAGATACAGGTCATTTTTTTGAAAGAAGGCCTAGAAACTTCCTGTAGAATCACTGGTTGGAGTGAGTTTTGGAAAAGTGAAGGAGAAGGAGTCCAATGTCTTCAAATGATGGCAGCAGCAATTCAAGTATCCACCCAAGAAAAATGGTGTCTCTGTGCACTTTGGTTTCTTCCTTCATCTACCTTCCTTCCATCCAGACCCTCAGCCAATTAGACAGCACTGCTCACATTCAGGTTGGGCCTCCCCAGTTGCTGTTGCTCATGTGAATCATCTTGGAAACACCCTCATCAGCACATCCATAAGTCTCTTAATTCAATCAAGTTGACAATCCAGATTAGCCATTACAACCTGTAATGTATAATTTCTTCTATTACATATGCTGTTTTGTAATTCCTTCCTTTTAATATTTTTAATCATTTACTTTATAATTTTTATATTTTAAACATTTGGTTTTAATTAGAAATAAAAAATGTATATATATTGTATACAAGTACAATATATATATAGTATATATACATAATATGTATATATATACTATGTGTGAATATATATACACATATATATGTGTATGTGTATACATATATGTGTGTATATATATATATATATATATATATATATATATATATATATATATATATATATATATTACATAACATCTTGATATTTGCGTGCCCATCAATGGCTAAATCAATTTATCTAGCATGTTCTTTTGTCTCATGATCGCTATCTTCCCTTTATATTTTTTATGAGAGTAGAGTGAACACTCTGTTCATCTATCTCCACTTCTCTTAATGACCTCATAAGCTGTTGCTGACTCTTCTATTCATATCGAGCATCATTGAATTATTAAGCAGTAGCAAGTTTAAGAGATAAGGAAAATGGAATGTGTTCAGTCTCGTGCATGTTTGTCAAAAGTAACAATGATTTTTAACACAAATATTTACAAATGTTAAAGTATTTTTTTAATTATAGATATTTGAAGCCCTGATAGAGATAACACAGGCATCAGGTTCTCATTATATTAATAGAAATTTTCTTCTCTTCTCTCCTCTCCTATATTTTTTGGCTTTTCTCTCTCAATTTCACTATACTTGTCTACAAGAATACTTCTATCATTGTATTATGCATGATTATTTGTCTTTTTCTTTTTGTAACAAACAATAAGTTCCTTGAATTCAGATAAGAAGACATTTATTTTTATACTCTCACTGTGTCTAATAAAAAATGCTGCATTATAACACAACATTCATTTGTTCACTCACTTAATCATTAAGTAAACTGTGAATTACAAATTAAAAATATCCATGGTTTTCTCTTCCTGAAGTATACGGTTTGATTATTTCTTATCATTTTTATTTCTAGTTGGCATGTTCTATTTTCACAATTTATAGTGGATGAGTGTGGTATTACTTGTTAATAATTTCTAAATTTTCTTTTTTTTTTTTTGGTCTTCTTTATTGTGATTGCTAGAATTTTCTGATAATTATTGAGCTTGGTTATATGACCTTTGTGGGGAAAAAAATCTTCTTTAACTCCATATTTAAAATTTATGTAAATTTTGAATGCCCAAGACTTAAAATTTTCCAGTAAGGCACAATGAATAAATGCAAATCAAAGGAGTTTATCTATGTTATGTTTTTCTAGTAACCAAGCTCTGTTCATAGATTCCAAAAGTCAATTATTTATTGAAAACATGGGAACATTTTTAAAGTAATATTTTCTAGGAGATATATATATGTATTAGTTTACTGAATTTTGATGAAAAGTTACTTATTTGAATAATGGAAAAAATAACCACCACTATAGGTATCCTTTATTTATAGCTTTGGTGGCTTCAACATTCATTAACTGTGAATTGTTTGAATTGTATGGTCTTTCTAGTGATATCATATGTCATAAAAATTACAATCACACTCTAAAGTTGAGTTTTCATATTATGAGACACAATATCATAAACCTCTATTAAACTTGTATTGTTTAATCTTCTTTATGTATCTCATCCTTTGACAAAGTTTTGTTTTGTTTTACATACATACTGTTTTATGATTGAGAATAAAATTAAGATATAATAACCAAAACGAAATGTCTCCTTTTTATGCTATTTCCATTCACATTTAACTGTTTTAAAATATATTGTAAAATCTTTCAGAATTAAGTTTTATAAGTGTTACCTTTAGTATTTTTTTTTCATTTCATGAATAAATTTAGACTAAATTATTTTTGGTTTTATTAAAGCATTATTATCCATTTATAACAGTAATGTTCTGGCTATTATAGCAATTATCTTATCCCTAAAATATTTTTTAGTACAAATTAATAAAATTGTGTTGTCACAGTCATATCAAACGCACATTATTACATGATTTAAAGGGATTGAGTGACCATGCATCATGTATGTCATAGCAGCTCAGATTCCTTCTTTGAATAATAACATTTCACATTTTATGAACTTTTTTTTTTCTTCTGCAATCATGGTTGCCAATAGCAGCATCTTCATATCCTGACATAGGTTTGGACAGATTACCCAAACCAATAACCCAACATATCCATCCCCTAGATTTCAAGAACCCAAACAGAGTGTCTTATAGAACAAGAAGGCCAACCTGAGACCTGCCTTGGAATTTTCCTTACTGAGGATGAAAAGGGGAAGCTTTTCCTCCCTTGAACTGACCATCTTCACTAAAACAGAAATAGATGTCTTCAGAGGAATAGGGGATAAAGAGATGGAAAGAGGAAAGGGGATAAGAAGATGGATGTCTTTTGTGAAGTTAGAATTTATTAAAATCATAATTGTCTACTGAATAAATCACAGAAAACATTCTAGTAATTATTTCTGAAGAAAATAACATTTGTAAACTGACTCCAATTTAACATGAGTCAAGGCTCACATTGCCTTTCCTTTCAGGATTTTGTTTAGTTTTTACATGTTGATGGGAAATAGTCGTGTGTGTGTGTGTGTGTGTGTGTGTGTGTATTATAGTTCAGTCATTTCTTATCTCTCAGAAGAGTCACAATTATGGTATGTCTCTAAAATATTTTAAACCTACTACAAATTATATAAATATAAACATAACATATAGGATAAAAAATTGAGAAATCTTAATATTTCCATAATAAAGTCATCTGGTTCAACTCTAAATACTGTATAAAATAAATTAGGGCTAAAGTGAATAGATTTAATTAGATATAAAGTAAGTAGCATTCAGTTCCTTTCTAGTTCCGGTTTATCTCTAAAATAACACATTTTGTTTAGATCTTCTTTCCACTACAATAATGTTGAGAACCAGTGGCCACACATCCTGGCGACTGAAAACGATAGATATTTAGCCAGGTGCAGAGAAGTTTACCTATAGTCTCAGCACTCAGCAGCTCAGGAGGCTGAAGCAGGAGGATCATTAGTTCAAAGCCAGCCTCAGGAAAGGTGAGGTACTAAGCAACTCAGTGAGACCTTGCCTCTAAATAAATTACAAAATAGGGCTGGGGATGTGGCTCAGCGGTTGAGTGCACCTGAATTCATTCCCCTGTACTAAAAAATAAATAAACAAATAAATAAATAAATAAGACATTTATTCAATTCAGTAAGCTGCAAATGGGTTGTGTGGGTCTTCTGCTTTTAGTGGTCTTAATGCATGCCTCTGTATTCTGCTGTTGGTAGCTTATAGTCTCATATTCAACCTTGTATTCCACTCAACAGTAAGTAGAAGTGAACCTGCCACATTAAAGTCTTAATAATTTTCAACTCCTTTAAAAATACTATCCACTACTATCCACATGTAATTTAGGACGTAGATTATAATTTATCAGAATCAAATCTCATCAACTTCTAGGTAGGAAAAGACAAGAATCTTTGTAAAAATCCTTAATTTTTTGAATAAAACATTATATTACAAATTTCCAAGCAGAAGAGAAGTTTATTACAAATAAAAACAAATAATACTATCTACAAATACTATCTACAAACATATAATACTACAAATAATTCTATTAGAAATAATATCTACAGTAAGTTATAAAATAATATCTATAATAAGTTATAAAATGGTAGAATAATATCAACATACAATAGAGACAAAAACACCTGTATCCAGGAACTCTATTACAAGCCATATCATTCATTTTCACAGGATGGCCAAAAATTTATGATATGAGTCCTTTATTCCATGTTGGAACATTATTTTTATAATTGTTTTTAGCAGTGTTTCTATTCACAGCACGGAAAAGATGTAATGGAGAGGATATAAAGCAAACAATAACCTTTAATACATATGCAGGTTAATATGTGAGTAAATTCATGTCTGGAGACATTTCCTGTATGCTTTGAACACGGATGAAATAGGGTAAATGTTGTGAGCAAAAAGTCCAATAATCAATGATACTGAAGCACCCCGCATCTGACTGGAGATAAAAGGAGAAAGGGACATGTTTGCTACAGATAATGTTGTATTGAAAATCATCTTGTATCACTGAGAAGAGAAATGTAAGAAATCAAATTCTTTCCAAATGGCAGTTAACACACTGTTGAGTATGGAATAAAGAATACAATGGTAGGAGGGGAATATAGTTGCTTTTTTCCCTATAAAGTAACGAAGAAGAATATATAAAATTATAAAGTATATGGAAAGGGCTTTGAGTAAAATTAAAAGTTTAAAATACCAAGGAAGTCTAAAAATAAAATCACAAATAGAGAGAGAGAAAAGAAAAGAAGTACGAATGGATAAATAACCCCTTTAAGCCATGAGATCATTAGATTGAATGATATATATTAAAATAAAAGACTGTAGGGTAACACTTAGACAATGAAAACTGGATAAAGAGAAAATTTATAGAATTAAATTCTCTAGTCATTCAGGAAAAAGATCTTAAGAAATTTAAAGAGAAAAGTAAAAGAATATATTTTATATACTAACAGAGATATGAAAAATTGTGCCGTATATGTGTAGTAAGAATTGTAATGCATTCCGCTGTCATATATAAATATAAAAAAAGAAAAGTAAAAGATGAACAACTTCAGAGGAATATTTTAAAAGAGAAGAGCTTAAACTGGTAAACAGGGAGAAGAGTATAAATAAAAGAAAAACTGAAAAAAAAATACACAATTTAAAATTCTATCTACAGAAATAAAAAAATGTATACATTGCAAATCTGGCTACAAAATAAAAAATAAATATAAACAATGCAAATTTGAAAATGAAGAAAAAAAGATATAATCATGTGATTACAGATATGAGAATACCATATTTAAAGCCTTATATCAAAAAAATAGGATTCATTTACATAGCCTAAATTACCATATTAGACAAATATATGTAAAAACATAAATATTCAACAACTTATATTTTAGAAAACAATTTAAAAACTAAAATAATTTTTATACGTGTTACAAAATATAAAAAGCTTTTACTGAGCCTAGCAATGTGTATGTATGTGTGTGTGGGGGGGATATATAAAAAGATATATGCATATATGTGTGTATATTTGTATATATATATATATGTATATATATATATATATAGAGAGAGAGAGATATTCTATTAAAAATAATGAAAAATGTGTCATATTTTTAAATATTATACTTGTACATAAAGTGTAATAACTAGTCAGATTTGTATATAGTATACAATATCAGTTCTGTAATTATAAAATTCATTTAAAACAATGATACAAAATACAAAATTTGTGTAAAGATAATGAGAAAATACTTCTTTAGAACAAGAATCAAGATATAAGGGCACAAAAAAATGAAAAAATATACTATGGTCATTGGTTTCCATATCTGTGTCAGTATGACTGATATACTCTACTTGTTTATCCTCTCCTTTAATGTAGTTCAAAATGTGCTTCTAAGCAGAAAGCCAGGGTGATTTTTGAAATTACCATCTTTGTGTTCTTTCCTCTGGGGATAATATTCCTGTTTGGCTTGTTGTCCAAGGTCTAAAAATATTGTCTACTTTCTTAGTTAATTTTGGCATATGCATTAGCACAATCATGATGACCCAATCATGGCTGGAACAGGAAATGTATTCTTCACTTTCAAATGTTGCATGATAAGAATATCTTGGCCTTAATTTAACATGAAAAAGTTGTAAAAGTGATCACCTTTTTCCTTTCAATTTTATTGTCTAATATGATAACTGACATTTCATTGTGGTGTCACTCTGTATATGTTTATTGAAGGAATTAGTTAAAAAAAAAAAAAAACACCAGAATACTAGGATAGAAAAACTAAAGGTCCTCACAAAAAGAACAGCTGCTGATTTGATAAGTCAATGAGGGCAGAAATGTGTAATTCAAATTTGTATACTATTTTGCCTCTGGTAAAAAGTGATCATTTATGGGAGAGTTATGGATAATCAAACATAAATGGCCCACACAAACAGTGACGATACATTTTTATAAAATAGACAACATAAGAAGGTTAAAACTTCTTTTGCTTTAACAAAGCAAATAAAATTCCAGGAATAGTTTATAATAAAATCAATTACTTTTGATGAGAGGTATCAATCATCTCATGACTTTTAGGTTGTTGATCCAAACATGAATGAGTCTGATAATCTTTGAGAAATTCTTTAATTTTCTCAGTCCTTAATGATAATTTAAATTTTCACATTTTATCTGAAGAGAGTAGAAATGACTCAAATGCTCTCATTTAAAACACCAAATTTATTATTGGGTCTAGAGTTGCCTCTGATGAACTTATTATGCTCAATTTATATTTCAATTAACAAGTCACCAGGAGACTGGTCCTATCCTGCCCATGAATGCTACTTGGCTAAGCTTTAACAATTTGACCTAAAAAAAAGACAAAAAAGAAAAGAAAACTCTCATTGGAACCAACTTCTCTGACTGCTGGGAACAATCAGACATTTGGCTATCATTATAGGAACCATTGCTAATTTCTGTTCTAATTAACTTTCCAAACCAATAATTATGGTTTGTTTTGTTCCTTTTCAATTTCCTCTTTTGGTTTGTTCTTAAGTGTTTGACTGAAACATGGAGGGGAGCAAAAATTTAATTTTACTTTGGATAAATTTGTAATAAATATGTCCTATTGAGAAAGCAGTCTAACAGAAGCCAAAGAAAAGTCATGAACCTCCACATGAACCTCCATGTAAATGACCTATAGAGGAAATTCCTATAATCATGGATTTCAGGGAGTTACCTATAATAGCTTTACTTCTCACAGGGGGTATACCATTTAAGACACTAGAGCCATTCAGTTTCAAAACATATGGTTTCAAGTTTTGATACAAATTTGAAGGTGAAGCATTTAATTTGAATAAAAGAAGAACAAAGGATGTTTAAATTAGACCCAATTCAAACCTGTTCTTTGGAATAAATTTGCCATCTTAATTTTCTTTTATGTTGTCCATGGTTTTTGTAAAATCACAGAATTTTGAACTTGGAAAGATATGTAAAACTAATGCAGTCCACCTATTTCTATGCAGTGTCCTTGTTAAAACTGCAGATTACTGGGCTTCTTTTGCAAAGACCATGATACAGTGGACAAGGAATTGTTCCAACAAATCTGAATTTTTAAAAGAATGCCTCAAATCAAAAGCACTAGTTTAATATCTCATATTACAAAAAAAAATGAGACTCAAAATTTTAACTGATTCTCTTAAATTTCTACAAAAAGTAAGTGACAAAATAATAGAATCATGAGTTATTTATATATTTTAGATATTAATCTCTTGTCAGAGAATTTGCAAAAATGTTCTCCTACTCTTCAGATATCTCTTCACTCTGTATATTGTTTGCTTTGCTGTGCAGAAGCTTCTTAGCTTGATGTAATTCCATTTGTCTGGGTTTTTTTTTTCCTTCAATTGGAGTTTTATCCAGAAGACAATTGCCTATACCAATGGCATGCTTCCTCTATGTTTTCTTCTAGTAATTTTATATTTCAGATGTTACCTTTAGGTCTTTAATCATTTTGGCTTGATTTTTGCATAGGATGTGAGGTAAGGGACAAGTTCCATAGCTTCATATCCAGTTTTGCCAACACTATTTCCTGAAGAGTCTTTCCTCTCTCCTATGTACATTCTTAATGCTTTTATCCAAAATCAGCTAGCTAATATATGGATTAGCTGCTAGTTCCTCTATTCCAGTTGTCTATGTGCCTAGATGTTTTGGTTATGGTAACTTTGTAGTATATTCTGAAGTCAGGTATTTTGACACCTACAGTCTAAATGTTTTTGCTTCCCATTGTTTTTGTTATTAAGGGTCTTTTTGGTGCCATGTAAATTTTATGATTGTTTTATCTATTTATGGGGAGAATAACATTACTGTTTCCATGGGGATTGTATTGAATATGTATATTGCCTTAGATCATATGTAAATTTTAATGATACTAATACTTCTTATTCTGTGAACACGGGGTACCTTTTCATTGTAATGTTTGTCCTTTTTAACTTATTTCACCACCTTTTAATTTTTTTTTTTTGTAAAGATCTTTCACTGCCTTGCTTATTTTATATCTTACAACTTGGACAAATTCACTTATAAGTTCTAATAATTTTTAATGGAGTTTTTAGGCTTTTGTACATATAAAGTCATGACATCTGCAAGAAGATAATGTGATTTACTCCTTTCTAACTTGGATGCCCTTTATTTATTAGTCTTGCCCAGTTGCACTAAGACTTATAGTAGAATGTTGAATAAGAATGATAAAAGTAGGTATCCTGTTGTTGTTGTTTTCCAGATCTTAGAGGAAATGCTTTCAATGTTTGGTTATTCAGTATACTGTAGGCTACGATTTGTCATATACATCATAATTGCATTGATGTTTGTTTCTTCTATATTTACTTTGTTCAGTGAAATTATCTTAGCACATAATGACAAATACTTCATCTTCTGATTTGTGAGAGCTAAAAAGTTGATTTGATGGAAGTAGAGAGTAAAATAGTGCTCATTAGGGACTAGGGACAATAGAGAGGGGAAATAAGAAGAGGATAGATAATTGGCACCAAAATACAGTTAAATAGGAGGAATTAGTTCATGCATTCTATAGCACAGTAGGGGAATTATAGTGTTTAACAATTAGACATATATTTCAAAATAACTAGAAGTTTCCCAATACATATGCATGATAAATGTTTGAGAAATGGAAATGCTAATTACTCTGACACAATCATTAAACATTTTGCACATGTATTGAATTATCATATTCTACCCCATAAATATACCAAATATCATGTGTCAATTAAAATTTTAAGTAAAAAGAAAACATGGTGTTGAATGCTATTTTCTACTCTAGAGAGTTTATACTTCATTGTCATCGTTTCTTAACAAGGTAAGAGCATAATTTACATTGTAACAAATATTAGAGATCCTTGAGATTTTTGTCTTAAATTCATTTCTTATCAAATTGTAAATTTTTGGTGGGAGATCACATCCACTGTAATGGTACTATTTCACTTCATTCTTTCAGATCTACATCTTTAGTCCAGATCCATCACCACACTTCTAGAAATGACATACATAATTCCCTTAATTAATGTTTTAAAATTTTTATGCACTTTCACACACAATACAAATAAAGCCGACTTTTCATTAGTAGGCCTCAAACCTCACTGACCATTATTTTCTGTCACAAGAAATAGGATCTTCAATTCACACTGTTGTAGGGAAGTAACAATTTTCCTTCTGAATTTTTGATATTTTTGTATTCTCAAATAAACTGACAATAGACAAGTTGCCATGGAAAAAGTCTTACTCATGTGCACAGAAGCCACACAAATAGGCTACATCCAAAAAAAGGACCATAAGGTTAAAGCTTAAAATCCCTATTAATAGGAAGAGAGAAGTGGTGAATATGAATATGTATATGAATATGTATAATATTCATATACATATTCATATTAATATAATATGAATATGAATATGTATAATATGGTGGTGGCTTCAAGTACTTTTGGAGGGGAACTGAATTGTTTTTAGGAAAGAGAATGTACCTAGAGAACACGACCTGAGACAAAGTTCCTCTGGCATCTAGGAATTTTCAATTTGCAGTCTTTTCTGTCATATGAATTAATCTATTTCCGTTAATGAAATTTCAGTAAGAGGATTGAAGGTTATTATGTTTAGTTTTTGTAGACCTAGCCCTTAAATAGATGAAGACACTTCCGTGCATTTGCTGTTCTGCAAGTGCTCCTAGTTTGGAGTTCAAAGTAGTTTATTATTTTAGCTCCAACATAGTTATGAAAGTTGAAGACATAAAAGTAAGTTTTGATTTCTCATTAACCTGCATATCCAACAATTAACAAATCTATGTATTTAGCACGTTGGTTCAGATCTTTCAAAGCATCCCAGTTTATGCTAAGATTATTATACTCATAATTATACACAACCATTGGAATGATTGTCTTTAGCTTCGCCTTCTACTAATTCATTATTTTCACTACTGAAAATAACCATCTCAATATGGAAATCAGAATGTTATGAGTGCCCCAATGTCTTCCTTCTGTTGTCCTTCAGATATTCTGAAAATGTCAGGCTAACTTATGTGACCTTTTTAATTTAGGCCTACTTTCAATCTCAATATCATACAATTCACTTTTTATTCTCTGTGTTCAGTTATACTGGGTCCTTTTTTATTATTAAATAGAATTCAAGTAGAATCATAATTGTATCTGACATGTAAAATCAATTTCCTCTTAAATTGAACATTTACCCAAAACCAATAAGATTTTCATTTGTCGTTATTTTTCCCTTTGTTCTAGTTAATATAATTTAAATCTCCTTCTTTAAAATTTATTTCTGTTGTCAGATATTCTAATTTTTTAGAGATATTCTAATTTTTGTTTGTTTGCTTTTTGATACTATTGGTAAACTCAAATGACTAGAAATTATTTTTAAAGAAGATTATTCTGGAAGAGTATTGTTGATTTAACAAACAGGCTTGTTTACCTAATTTATCTCAATTCTTTGTCATAATAATATCTAAAAAACAGGTTCTGTCATAATTATTATCTTGAAAAGTGAATCTGGTTTTATGGGAACCCATTGAAGAGCCTGTCATATAGTGATCTCTCAGTACATATTTTGCTATTAACACCATTATTATTTTTATCTATTTTAAGAGAAGAGAAAAAATTGAGGCACATGTAGTGTATACTGTTAAGGACTGTGATAGAGCCAAGATAAATCTCAACTTACCTAGTTCCATTCGCAGTGCGCTCTACACATATTTCCAAGAAAGAGTTACAAGAAACAGAGAAACTCTGGTACTTCCTTTGGTCTCTGGGAGTTGGCCAGACTTTTACTGCTTTTTTCTTCTAGAAGTTTCTCTTTCCGGTTGACTTTGTCAAAACATGGACCTGACCACCTAGGAGAGGGCAAATATCGAGTGGAGTCCAAAAAAAAAAAAAGTTGTTGTTCTTTTTGTTTTGTTTTTTCGGACGTATGTTTTAAAGTCTTTACAATAACATGTTTGAGACCTCCAGGGATACATGACATTTTCAACTACTGGTATTCATTCCAGAAATGGATTTCTCTCTTCTTCTGTGAGTGAAGACACTAAGATCTGTCAACTATGGAGATCCTGAAGGTGTTTTCATATGTTACCAGGAAACTTGTTTGACAATAAAGAGAAATATAAATATACACAGTTGAGAGAAAGAGAAAAACAATTCTTGTGACAATTTTGAAATATCTCAGACCCTCCAGATTTAAATCAAAACTGTTGCTATGAGAAAACTTGGGAAAATCACTGTTTGGCTTGAACTCATATGAGTTGCGTTTTAATGGAGGGACTAGGCTAAAACACAGAACCTCAAAATAAAATAGTAATTTAAATAATAATTAAAATTAATCCTCTTGATTGCATTTCTGAAACCATTATAAAGTTTATTCACTTGCTTTTGTTTTCCCACTGTTATTCTTACCTTCCTCCCACTATATCCTTATATTCCTCTCTACTTTCTGTCCTCCTTCTCTGGTTTCTTTCCATTTGTAATTTGAGTGTGTCCAATAAGTTACATGAATATTCTCCTTATTCAAGTTATAAATCAATTGAAGGGAGCAGTAAATAGAGACAAATTATTTACTTTCACATTTTTCTTGATTCGGTTTGCTGACATTTTGCAAAAGGATTTTGTGTATGAGGACTACTGAAGAAAACAGTATTTTTTTTTCTTTTCATAATGCCTTTGCCTGGCAATATCTTTCTCATAAAATGCATTGAATCCGCTCCACTTCATCATTTTTTGAATGATGTTAGGTAAGATAGGCAATATTCCTTTAAAATTTGATACAATTTACAAGTCTACCTGGATTTATAGTTTGTCAGAATGTGTTTAACGACGCATTTCACTTATTTATAATACATTTGTATCTTAGATTATTTATATGTGTAGTTATTATAATATGGATATGTGCTTTTTAAAATAAATGTGTCTATTTCAGCTAAGCAGTCAAATTTATTGCCATTAAATTGTCCATAATATCATATTATTCATATGATGTCTGTAGGACCTGTATTATTGCCCACTACTTAATGCATCCCAATGTTCTACATTTGTGTCTTTTCCCTCTTTTTCTGGACTAGTCTTGTTAGAATTTTATCTATTTTATTTTCCTTAAAAATTATTTATTTTCATTGATTATCTTCATTATTTACCCAATTTCCTAATTTTAAATTTCTACTTTTCTGTTTTGTATTGTTTTGTTTTGTCGTTTCATTTTTTTTTTTTTTCATGCAGTACTGGGATCATAAAACCCTGGGCCTTATATATGTTGGACAAGTGCTTTACCCCTGAGTTACAGTCTCACCCCATAACACTCTATTTTTTTTTTAATTCCCTTCTTTTTATTTGCCCTGGGTTTATTTGTTACTTTCTTTGTTTCTTAAAGACAATCAGATTATCAATTTAAAACTTTTCTTCTCCTCTAGTAGGAATATATAAAATAACGAGCTTCTTTAATCAATGTTTTAAGTTGAATCCTGCAAATATTCGTTATTTCAATTTTCTGACATTTTAAAAGATTTTGTTAATTTTTTTAACCCAAAGTTTATATTGAATACTTCTAAATATTATGTTAAAATTTCTAGGTCTTCTATTAATTTTTATTTAGTACATATACTTAAAATTTTTAAGAATATATTGGGACTTACTTGGTTGTCGAACATATTATCTCTTTTGGAGAATATTTTATGAGCACATAAATAATATGTATGTCCTTCAAATTTTTGTTATGTTGTCTTTAAATTTATTTAATATCAAGTTTGGAGATAGTGTCATTCTTACTTGAATATTGACAATTATTTTTTATGTAAATATTTTATATAATTCTTAAATTTACAAATACAACTGCTTATTTGAATATTTTTCTGTTTTCTCATTTTTGGTTTACATATGTTACATTGTTTATATTAGATGGCCACATATTTACTATTATTTTTTGATATTGAGTTTTATTCTCACGACACATATGCTTTCTATCACTGCAAAAGTTTATCTCAGAAGTCAAGTTCTTTAATGTAAATAAAGTCATTCATTTTTTTTAATGATTAGATGCTCCCCATGTTCTTTTGATTATTTTGCTTGAAACCTATATGGTTATTTTTATTTAAATGACACATAATTTACATATTCTATTGCTTATAGATAGTATATACTGTGATGCTGCAATTTTTATCTTTCCAAATAATTTTACTTTAAAAAAATTTTTAGTTCACTGGAAAGCATTATAGTTATTAATATTTGTGTTTAACTGCATCATCTTAATATGGATACCATGAACTTTTAATTTTTTTGTAACCCCCCTTGCTATTTTTTAAAAATTATTTTGTAACTTTTTATTTAATTTTATTTCTGTGTTAGTTGTATATGTGTGTGATTGACCAAAGGTTTACAAAAAGCATTTTTTTTTTAGTTAACCATAGTCTACTTGACAGTTTTCATAGTATATTCAATAATATAGTGCTTTATTTCAATCTAATGTTTCTTATGTGATCTTTTAAAAATATCATTAATTATTCATTTTTCTTTCACGGATTTTATAACTTCAAAAATGTTAGTTTTCTTTTAAATACTCAATTATTTTATAGAAATTAAAGGGGGAAAAAAGCTCATATACCACATGCTTTGTATAATGATTTATCTTTAATTTTAAGTTCTAATGTTGTTCTATCTGCCTTTAGACTGAGAACTTATTTTTATAGATTTGTAATGTGTTTCATGAAAATATACTCTCAATATTTATTTAACTGATTATGTAGTTCTATTACTTTTTTACTTATGTTTTAAGTGCAGTTTTTAAGGACTTTCATTAAATTTGTTATTGTATTTTCTCTTGGCTCACATTGTTTCTTTTCACAAGTCATTAAAGATGTTTTAGCTCTGTCTCCTGAATATATGTTGTTTTCTTCTGGCTTCCGTTTTTAAAAATTTATTTACCTCAATGTAGTTTTCATGAGTATAATTTGTTTGGATTTTCTTTCTTTTTCTTTTCATTAAAATTCATAAAGTGGGCTGAGGTTGTGGCTCAGTGGCAGAGCGCTCACCTAGCATGCATGAGGCCCTGGGTTCTATCCTCAGCACTGCATAAAGATAAATAAATAAAGATATTGTGTCCATCTACAACGAACAAATCTTTTTTTAAAGATTCTTAGTGCTTAATGGATCTGTATATTTATATTTTTATTAATTTTGGGGAAAATTACATTCATTTCTCTAAATAATTTTACCACATTTCTTTTCCTGTCTTTTTTGTAATCATACATATGCACATGTTAGACCACACAATACAGCACCTCAAGGAACAGTACCCATTCCCACCCTTTATTTTTTCTTTTTCAAAATTCGTACATTTTATTTTATTTTATTTTTAGAGAGAGAGAGAGAGAGAGAGAGAGAGAGAGAATTTTTTAATTTTTTTTTTTTTTTTTTTTAGTTTTTGGTGGACACAACATCTTTATTTTATTTTTATGTGGTGCTGAGGATCGAACCCAGTGCCCTGCGCATGCCAGCCGAGCATGCTACCACTTGAGCCACATCCCCAGCCCAACATACATTTTATTTTTGATGTTCAGTTTTATTTACTGTTATTTCTGCAGAATTTTATAAGAAATTATATCTAGGTAGTTATTTTTTTACTTTAAATATTATAATATTCTTTATAAAAATTCCATTTGGTTGTCCTTTTTTAATTATATAGTGATAAATTATAATTATGTGTGTTTATAGAGTGCAGAGAAAAGAATTATGATTAATAGAAGCTAGAGGTGGATGAAATGAGAAGAAATTGGACACTTGGTTCCTCTTTAAAAGTTTTATTTCTCTTTTTACTATGCTTTCTTAAAATAATTGAACACACTTATAATTAATGTTTAATATCCTAATCTGCTAATTTTGTTATTTCTAGACTCCTGCCTGCTTCTATTGTTGATGTTACTTTTGTCTACTGTTCACAGTTTTCTGTTTATTCACAAATTCAACATTCACTGTTATTGAAGGTCATTTCATATTACTTCTATACCCACATGATATCTCGCAATCAGGTTTGGGTATGTGACTAAACAGTGACAAGTTATTTGATGTATACAAACTATATCCCAAATGTCTGTGGTGAAAGAGCACTGCATTCTTTCTATAGTGAATAATAAGAATTATCAGAACAATTTGAATCGTATAATTATATTTCTTCCTCTGTAATTAATTTCAATTAGTTTATATTAGAAACCGAATTCACTACCACTTTAGGACTAACTAAATACATTTTAACTATTTAGCACTCTTTATCCTATTCAAATGGAAGGTAACAAGGTTATATATTTGCTGTATACAACCTTGGGATTTAACATTTTTCATTATAAGCCAATCTGCTGAAAATCTATTTAATTTTCAATTATTTCTTCTTAATAACATCAGGGCAAAAATTGTGTGGAACTCTGGCTTCAGCCATTAAGCTCTCTGTTTTGTTTTTTTTTTTAGGTTTTCACCTGTAATTAATTGCTATCATATGTAACCCATAATGACTTAAAGGAAAATTCCATTTAATTCCTATTTGAGTATCTGTCCAGTTCCAGGGATTCTGATTCTTCCTGGTTCTGGGAGTCATCTTAAATTTCCATATCCAGGAGTGGAGAACATGACTCAAGATAAATTGGGACTCTTGTCCTATTTGCCATAGCAATTATCTCATCAGCAAACATTATACCTATGTGATCTAGTGTTAGGGTCTGTAAACAAGTCAAGATGTCGCCCGGCATTTTGCCAGAGGGATTGGTTTGTGAAGTAATGCCAGCGAGCCATTGAGTGTGGAGATTCCTTATTGGTTGACTGCTGTATCTAGTTTATGTTAATTAAGATAAGCTGTGTGGAATGTATATATACCCCTCTTGTCCTACAATAAACGGCTCCCACTCCTGCTGTATCAATGTACACAAGTTGCTGGTCACCCCCAGTTAGTTTGCTGCAGCCAACTATGGCAATCTAGAGATTTTCTCATGATTTTTACTGGAAATTCTCGAGCATTCTTTACAGTGTGTATATAAAATACATGGTGACATTAAACCATTGAAACAATTTTGACATCATGAGAAAAAAAAAACATCACAGATGAAACTACCATTCCAGAAGAGTCAAGAGAAATTTTTGAATTTCTTTGATCTGAAAATCAATTGAATGCCAAGTGATTTTCAGATCAAAATACCTGAAGTCCATTATATCATTTGCTTACTTAATCATAGGAATCAGTCATTGCCATTATTTTCAAATAATTATAAGTTTGGTTTTGTATATATTGCAAACAACATATTCTTACAGATAAATTTGTTCTGATGTCTCATGAAATCGAATGTTTACACAAAACCATGTTAAATATTTTGTCAAAGATAAGTATTTGACATTAACGGTAGGAAAAAAAAGAGATATTAATCTTTCCCCAAATGCCCAGGAGAAATAGTAAGAACAAGATATTCCCTTTTTGTCTTGTATGGTTTTAAGGGACTTTCTCTGGACTAATCAGTATAGACAAATTATATTCTCATTAACCTGGTTGAACTTTTTACTTAGCTTTCTTCATAGTTGCCAAAATAGTCATTATTTACTTTATTTTCCTGAATGTGAAACAGAAATCCCAAGAATTTAGATATTTACCCTCAAAAATATGATTGACCTAAAATCTATTTTTGTTAGCTTTTGCACCCCTGTGACCAAAATACTTGATAATAATAATTTAGAAGAGGAAAAGTCTGCCACGCGACCAGGGTGAGCTTCATGAAATAAGGTTTGATGCATAAGAAATTGCTAGTGAGTTTTAAATTAAAGAGACAGACTCTCATTACCTTTAACACAGCTCTGAGATGGCTTCTCCTAACTCCCACCTCCAGCCACCTAACGCAGTGGCAAGGTTTACAGAAGAGACTAGCGAGAGAGGGAGAACACGCCAGGGAGTGAGCTTTTATTGGGGAACAAAAAAATCAAGGGAAAATCCCATCCAATGAAGTAAGGGGGGCAGCATCCCAAGGTCAGGGGTGGTGATTGGGTCTTCAGGTCAGTGGCCAGGCAAGCCTCTGCACGGACAAGCCCTCAGACCTGGGAAAGGGTGGGGAATGGCTCAGACACAGCTGTGTTTAAGCGCCTCTCACCCAGCCAGGGAGGTAACTCAAATCACATGCGAGGATGGCCTCCCACAGGAAAGGTGATTCGGGGATCACAGTTTCAGAGGTCTCAGTTGCTACATTGCCAATTCCTGTTGTACGGGCTAAAGGTGAGGCAGCACATCATGGAAGAAGGGATGGTCCCTCAGAAGGAAGCTTTTCAGCTCATGGTGAGGTCAGGAAGCAGAGAGGGATAGAGAGAGAAGGGACTGGAGGGCAGATGCACCCTTCGAGGGCATGTCTCCAGTGATCCACCTCCTTCAACCATGCCTCACATTCCTATAGTTATCACTCAGTCAGTCCCTTCAAACTAAGATGGGATTAGTAAATTGCTGCTTGCCCCATCCTATCACTATCTCTGAACATTCGTGCATTAACAGAAACTTTTGGGGGAACACCACCCATCCAAACTATAACATTGCACCCTGGCCTCCAAAAGCTCATGTCCGTCTTATAACCTGAAAGGCATTAAATTGCTCTCCAAGAGTCTCAAAGTCTTAACAGTTCCAGCACTCAGCCAAGATCCAAGTTCAAAGTATCATCTGAGACTCAAAATTGTTGACTGTGAGCCAATATAAAAATTATATATATATATATATATATATATATATATATATATATATATATATAT
>NW_025999900.1:50650025-50658344 GCF_001458135.2 Marmota marmota marmota
CAGAGCAGCTCTGTGAGGGAAGAGTATATCCTGTTCAGTTTATTTCAGTCATTGTATTTTTAGGTTTCCTGCTCTCCAAGTGTTTGCAATTTAACCAAAATGGTATGTCAATCTGGGTGTGAGATTAGCACAGAGTCTTTATAAAAAGAATCATCAACTACATTCACAGGCTCAACCAATAAAAGGGCAATATCCTTATTACACATGCAGCTTCAGATGGTGTTCAGATGTTGGAGAAACACTCTTGGAATTCCTGAGTTACATGAAAGCAGTGAGTTGGCCTTTTTTGTGTGAGTAGATGTTGTCCTCTTTATTATTATTTAAAGACATAGTATTTAGAAACATTTTGGTCAATAAAGCAAGTCTAGAATAGCTGAGAAAAATTGTCCACACTTTTAATATATATATATATATATATATATATATATATATATATATATATATATGCACAGATTAAATATTCCTATTCCAAAAGGGAAGTATAGAGGTCTGAAAAGAATGAATGAGGTCAAAGTAAGACCAAAGCCCAACAGAGCCAACATATATAACATATGTAATTCCACATACAGCATCTAGGACACATAGCTGTTAAATCTTTTCTCCCAAAGTCATGGGCAGCCCTCCCCCTTGGCTTTGCAGTACACAGGGACTCTCTTTTAGCCTGGGTTTCTCTACAGCCAGCAGTTTATTATTGTTGTTGTTATTTGTTTTTCTTTCCAGACAGTTCACATTACTGACATCCCTTAATTTCTTGGCACTCTGTTTAGCTTCAACTTCACACTTCATGCATTACCTACTCACAAGGACTCTGACACTGCTACAATTTGCCTTTACCTCCTATGCATTACTTTGGAATCTCACTAGAAGCTTCAATGACCCTTTAATTCAACATTTTCTTGCAGAACCAGCACCATGTGGGTGATGCCAAGGTCTGTCATCAGCTGCATGATTCCAGGGCCCTCCCTGAGTGCTTGCATGGCTCTGTGTTTTTAAAACAAATTTCTAGACTCTTTGTGTAAGTAGAGTGCCTCCATGATGTCTTCTCAAAGGAATAGTCTCTTCTGTATCTTGTAGTGAATGGGGTCTTCCAAATTCCTAGGAAGCTCTTGAGACATTTTTCTTATTGTATCCATGGAAAGTACTTAGCATCTCTCTCGGGCTCTAATCTCTTAAATAAACACAACTTTATTGGCCCCATATTTACATGCTTTTTTCCTGGCCAAACTGCAAAAATTCTTCAATGCAGTTTTCTGCTTCTAATTTTAACCATAAACTTGCCCCAAAGGTACCAGCAATATCCATGCTAATTACTGAATTCTGTGCTGCCTTGAAATTTCCTCCACCATATTAGCAAGGTCATCACTTTAAAATTCAGCCTTACACAAAGTCTCAGGAAATGGGCAAAATGTAACCAGCGGTTTTGCCAGAATACAATATGAAGGGCTTTTAGTCCAATTTTCAAGAGTCCTCATTTGCATTTGAGACCTCATGAGCAAACCCCGCATTCCTGTTAGCATTCTGGTTTGAGCTCCCACCAGAATCACCCATTAGGCTCTACTTACAACCCAGTAAAGCTACTCCAGCTGGCATCTGTAAACTTTCCAAGCTCCCCTCACAAACCAGTCCCAAGGCTTTGGAATCACATGATCAGGTTAGTCACAGCAATAACCCCACTTCTTGGTGCCAATTTCTGCTTCAATTGGCTTTTGCCTCACTGTGACCAAAATACTTAACATGAACAGTTTAGAGAAGGAAAATTACAGTTCACAGGTCTCAGTCTATACATGGTCAAATCCATCTCTATTGGCCAAAGTGGAGGCAGTTCATCATGGAGTAAGGGCCCAGACAAGAAAAAGCTTCCCAGCCCATGATGTGGTCAGGAAGAAGAGAGAAGGAGAAAGAAAGGACTGCAGGAATTATGTCCCCTTCCAGGCCCCACTCTTTCAGCCTTGCTCTACCTGCCTGCAGTTACCACCCAGTCATTCAAAATAGGGTGCAGTGGATTAGATAACAACTTTCCCATTCCAATTACTACTTCTGAACATTCCTACCATTAATAGCAGCTTTGGGAATGCATCTCAAAATCAAACCACAACATACCCTAAATTATTACTTCTCTTTCCAATTATGAAAACATAATCCAAACTATGTTGATTCGATCAAGAAAGCCTGAATTTTGCCTTTCCCTTTAAAAGCAAATCGCCTTAACCCTCACTCTGCTGACACTGGCATTTTCACATTTAGTCCTCTGGGTTAGGTCTTCAATAGTCCCACACAGGTTCTATTTCTAGTACTTTTCATCCCTTTACTTGGCCTTCTTAAGTGCTTTTGTGGTACACTCACAATTTGATGACTGTCTTCAAAGGAGCTTCAAAATTGAGCATTATTCTCACAGTTCACTATCTGTCTCCTTTCTTTTCTCTTGGGGAAAAATTTGGCTCAAACTCTGCCCTAGGTCCTCTTTGAATCTGTTTACAGTCTTGGCACATATAACGAAGCACATATAATGAACTTTATGTAACACTCTTTCAAAGGAAAAACTTATAACAGATTTGATGGATATAGACTGCAGCTAGCTAAGGGAGAAATTTTAATTTTATAACAACCAAATTAAAATCGCCTTTTTAATTTGTAAATAGTGGTGCCACCGTGATGGTAGTGAAATTGTTTTTCTACATTCTTGGAGATATTTGCTCTGGAAAAAGAAAGTACCCTGCCACAAAACGCCGATTTTCTGAATCCTTATGAAGGTGCCATTTACCTAATTAGAAGTCTGAGAATCAAGTTTTTGCACAGTACTGGTCTTGCTGGTTTGCCATGTGCCTGTTGTCCAGCTTGTTTTCTAGGCAGATGTCTAGGCATCAAATTCCATTTGATCTTTTTAATGCAATTGTGATGAGCAAGCATAAGTCAATATCTCTATGTCTTACATTAACTTCTTGGGTCCTAGGGCAGGTGAAGTTAATGACAGGGCTGCAAAATGAATAAAGCAAGGAGCTAAAACAAAATCTGTTCCATACAGAGTAAATACAATATGGTAATAAGGAGGAGATAAGTTGTGGGAAAGAATAACTCTATATGTACTGGTTAGAAATACCAAGTATTTATTGGTTAGAAATAGCAACAGTTTCAGACAATTCAGGGGTGAGCAAGAGTTCGTATTGGGTCCTTAGAAAATTGAAAATATCTGAAAATTTTATCTCCAAGACACATTCATAACTCCTGGATCATGTTCATGGTAGCCATTCTGGGTCAAATGTTGCTTAGATATGTCATACATAAAGTCATAACCTTGTACTTCACTATGATACTGCCAAAAATATGTCAACTCAATTGAAAAAAAAATCAAAGCAATTTTTTTTAAAAAATGTAGACAAATACCTTTCTTAGACTATTGTGATTTGGTTTACACATTTCAGTCAATGTTCACGTTATCTTGGGGATGAACTCCTTTTTGGACTATATACATGGTTTGTAAAGGGAGTACAATGTGCGTATAAAGGACTCAAGATAATTCCTTACAACCAAACATTTGTGACATTTTCTCCCAATACTTAGAAACAGCAAAATTTTATAAAGAGGAGCATTATAGATGATAAAATGAACTAGAATTAAAGAAGAGCAAGTGAAGTAGCCTGGCTTATTTTCAAAACCATCAATTATGCTCTACCTTGTTCCACCCATACCAAAAGATGCTATTTAATTTTAACTGCTGGTCCATTCTAAAAATCACCTCGATCCCAAAGGAAATTTATACTATCACTTTGTTTTGATTGCTCACATCTAGCTCCTGTGGTTTTGGTTCTCTAGTCTCCATAAATTGACACTCTCTAAAACTCTCTAAAGAGTTTTCTCTCTTTTTTTTCTCTCTAACCCTTAGATTGTCTGTGAAGTCTTGAAAATACTGACTCAGATTATCTTCCATCTGTCAAGCATAAACAGTGCTATAAGGTGCCACTTTTTAAAAAAAAAAATCTGTTCTTTTCATTTTATTTTTTTATCAAAGTTTTTTTAATGCATTACTTTTTGTACTAGTTCATTTCTCATTCTGGACAAACAGAATGTGCAGTACATGAAAACTCTTTTACATAGATATGACAAAGTGACGCAGGAGAAAGCACCATTTGATTGTCACCAGAAAATGTTTATCAGAGGTGGGGGTGTCATCCTGGGACATGGATCATGATGGTTATTTTTTTGGGGGGGTGTTGTCTTTACTTGTACACCTACTTTATGTATACCTACTTGTATACAAACTTTATGCATTCACTATAGATTTTGAAAACCTGAGGGAAGAAGAAGAATTCTGAAAATGGAAAATATGATCTATCAACGATGAATCAGATACCAGTGGCTCAGGAGGCTGAGGAAGGAGGATCTCAAGTTTGAAGCCAACCTCAGCAAAAGTGAGGCACTAAGCAACTCAGTGAGACGCTGACTCTAAGTAAAATACAAAATAGATTTGGAAATGTGGCTCAGTGGTTGAGTGCCATTGAGTTCAATCCCTGGCACCCCCATCAAACAAACAAACAAACAAACAAAAACAGGACAAAGCAGTATCTTGTGCAGCCATAATGTTGTAAAAAAATACAACTATGCAATATGTGAATTTGCTAAATTAGCAGGAAAATTTATTCAGCCTCGTTAAAGGAACAAATGAATCTACAATAAGAAAATCTGTTTGGTGTGATTTTACCCGTTCCTCTGGTAAGAGCACAGTGAAGATGGTTGATAGTGGAAACATGGAGCAAATTTTCTCAAATTTGAGCTTCCGTTAGTGGGAGGTAACCTAATGAAAGCAATTTTTAAAGTCAGTTGCCCTCTCTGCAGTTGTTGGGAAAAAGAGTAACATTAACAGAGTTAATATAGTTTTTCTACCTGGTGATTTGGCTGCCTGGGTGAGAGCCTCTGACACAATTTGAACACTCAAACATAAAAGCTAGAAACCTGTGAAAGCTTGGCCAAGGGCCAAGGAATCCACAGAACTAGGTGATCTGCCTTATATGTGGAAAACAGAACTTTTTTGAGTAACAACATGAATAGCTGGTAATCATCTGTAACAATGGATTTGTGGACTCTTTTGTGGGCATGAGATGGGTCACTGCAGTGTCCTCTGTCCCACATCCTGCCTATGGATTGTTCTGTGTGGTTGCTTGAGTATATTTTACAGCAGCAATTTTCTATTTTACTAGAAAGGCAAAAAGACTTTAAAAACCACTTTGAATGGAGACAAACAGATTTTTGTTTGCTTGCTTTGTTTGAGGGAGAAGAATAACCATGATTTATGTGACTCCATAGTGATTCCAAATGACTGCATTTCACTGTATAGGAGGCAATGTTGAAGGCCATCTAGCGATCTGTACCTATCTTCTGGTTTTCACTTTCCCATTGTTTGTTTGTAATTTTATTCAGACTTGTGCTCCAATGGATTTGAGATTTCTTAATCAATTCTTTAAAATGTGAAAGGAAATAGTCTGGTGAGAGTTATATACATATGTACGTGAGTATCTGTGTATGTTTGCATATGTGCATGAAGTCCAAAAAATAAAATAAAATTAATCTTCACTGACTTTAGAGAAAGAAATCAAGTAGAAATATAACTGTGGAATAAATAATTTAAGTATGTAAACAAAGCAGTATTGAGGGCAATTTTTAAAAATATAATCTACAACCATCACTCAATAAGTAAGTCAATATTATATTCATCATATGTCAAACACATCCCAAATATATACTGTGTATAAAGTTCTGTTCTTGTATTAATGGGCCATAGTGAAATAATGCACATCAAAGCCCATAGTTTAACTCAGTCTGAAAATTTCTATATTTTAATTTACACTTGAATGTTACTATATTTTAACATAATAGCATTCTATCATTGAAAGTAAATAGTAGATTATCTTTAAAAATTAGAGATAAGAGACACTGAAATTAAGCAAAGTAAGGTAGCTTACTCAGAATTACCTAACTCATAAATAAAATTCACCACTTTTGCATTGTTTTCGATAGTCATCAAATTAAATAATCCACTAAAACCAAGGCTTGTATCTTTTGTACAAAATGTTCTTTAAATGCCTATCAATGTCTTTATTATATTTACTGCCCCCCTTAGCAGTGAGCTTTTCTAATGCTATAGAAGAAATGGACCAAATTGATTTCATTTATGTTTAGTGCACATACCTTCTAGATGGATAAAAGAGATTTTTCAGGGCTAATTTTAACATTATTTAATTTCAGCCTAATGCACTGACTTTAGGACCCAGCCTCTGTAAAAGTCTTTGCATATTCACAGTTTTCTCAAGTATTGAACTTGATCAATTCCTGTTGACTCCAGTTCTTCTCTCTTCCAGGATTCTTTCAATCACTACAGCACAAATTCATGGCCAACAAGGTCAATAGGACATTGGCCAGCACCTTTAATGAATTGCTGTATAGTTGAAGATTGATCATGCACCCACTCTAGACACGTGATTCTTAAAAAGCAGAACATAGAATTTGGACTAGATTATATCTAAAACTGCTAAGAGTGGAAATTCTTTAATATTTGTATTTATAACTCAGTTATAAGCGATATTCCTCAATTAGAATGCATCTTTTCTATCTCAAAGACACTCTGGATGGTCATGGCGGGCAAGGTATATTCCCACCATTCTTAGATACTCAGACAAGTTCAAGTGCAGAGGATACCCATCTACTCTCAATATTCTAAACTTCAAATATCAAAAGAAAACCAGAAACTACAAAATTTCTCATTTACTATTTTCCAGACCACGTTACCAAGTGGGATTTCTAAAACTGTGAAATCCATGAATGTAACAAGTTATTCTTCAAGATTTATTAATTAATCCTTCAATAAATTTTTTTTAGAAAATGTTCTGTTTAAAAGTGAATTTACTTACACTCTTATAAAATAGCAATTCATAAAACATTTTTAAGTGTTTGTCACTATTATTGAAATGCATATAAAACGGTCCAGGTCAACCTGATTCTGTCACTTTTCTGCATACGTACATAAACATTTCTGTTTACTGATATTGTTTGTGTGCACCTATGTGCATTTTTCCTTTAGGAGTGACTGGGGCAAATTCAGAACTGATTTGAAACATTCAGTTTTACTGAAATGCATAAAAAAATGTTTTAGTTAATTTTCTATTACTGTGACCAAAAAAAAAAAAAAAGATCCATTTAAAGGAGAAAAGATTTTTTTTTTTTTTTTTTTAGCTCAAGTTTTCAGAACTTTCAGGGCACAGTCACTTGAGTTTATTGTTTGGGACTTGTGGCTGAACAATGCCTCATGGTGGGACTCCATGGCAGAAAAATACTTTTCTTCTCATGGCAGGCAGGAAACATATCTCCTCCAATGGCACACTGCAATGACCTCATTTCTCCAACTAGGTCCCACCTCTTAAAGGTTCCACTACCTCCCAATAACATCACAAGTTCATGATCTACCCTTTAATACATGGTCTTTGGGGGAACACTCCAGATTCAATCTATATCACAAGGAATGTGGACAGTTCTGAGTAAATAAACTGTTTAGGCATATTCAAGCACATTTTTCAAACATTATTTGAAAGTTTATCCTTGAAAAATTTTAGTACAGAACCACTTGTCATTGATTGTCACATTTTTTGGTGTATAATGATATTTTCTTATTAGGGAAAATAGTTGAGTAAATTTAATTTTTCAGTTAGTTGAATAAAAGCAGCATTATAAGTACCCCCCCCCAAAAAAAAGCACCCTTACGCCACATATGTATGAGGGCTACTTAATACCATTAATGATTATATGATACTCTTCTATTTTCAACAGGCACTATTTTGTATACCTTCCCCATTCAAATACACACATGGATGGATGAATAGATAGATAGATAGATAGATGCACAAAATCTATGCTTTTATATCTTTTTAAGTCTCTGAATATAATAATTTTCCAATGGAGGGGAAAAAAGTGTTGTTTATTTATCTAGAAGATGTCTTCAATAGCTGAGCAGTATATTCCTGAATCCTAAAAATTCTCACATACCGTATATATGATTACATAGTCTCAGAATTTTCACTTGAATGTCATCTTTGAGTCAGTAAGTGCAGACTGTGTCACACTCGTAATGCACAAGTGTGACCTCTTAGAACTGGAAAACTGGTTGCATTCAGTATTTTCACATGCCCTAAGTTTGCACTTTGAACTGATTTTATGAAAGGAAAGAATCTCTGTCCAGTTTCTCAGTAAAATTTTGACACAATTTTCTGCTTGCCAATTATGTGTGTTTGTGGTTGTGATCATTTTATTTGGGAAGGAAATTCAACTCTGCATGCA
>NW_025999900.1:50659386-50663113 GCF_001458135.2 Marmota marmota marmota
TATATATATATATATATATATATATATATATATATATATATATATAGAGAGAGAGAGAGAGAGAGAGAGAGAGAGAGAGTAAATTAGAGAGAGAGAAATGTTGAAAGAGATAAAGAACATTTCATCTTTTATTTGCTTGTTTTGTGTCTCATAAAAACTTCACAGCCAATGAATTTATTATCAACAACAACCACAAAAAAAAAGACTCAATTTCTGTTACAGTTCTGTGTTTGGTATTTTGATTTATTTCTTTTTCATTAAAATCATATCATGTTTTAGGACCCAAGACTTCGTTTCCCCAATTATCTTTTCTAGATCTCATGAAATAGTCATGTTTTAGAAATAAGTACAAGATTAAAAAAATATTTCTTCACACATTAATAAGGCAGATTGGAAATCGAAATAATCAGAGCACAAATTACCTGAAGAAAAGTAAAATTATCCTTTAGTTTAAGTGGTAGTCCCGTAGCTCTGTGAGACACACAGTAAATATTCAGAAGCCACAGGGAGAAGATGCTTTGTTCATGGCAACCAAAACACACAGGTCTTTCACAGCAGTAATTTTAGTTAAAGCAAACAAACAAAAACCAACTAACCAAACAAAAAACTTCATAAGACTTGATTCTTTACTGTCTTACAAACCTTCATGGTATTGAACTTCCTAAAACATATGATCTTAATTTTTTTCAATTTTAATTGTTGACTATGGTATAATTAACTTTTCTTGCTCTCTGGCATTATTGCCAGAGGAGTTGGTGCAAACAGAGTTGGTAAAGAGACTTATAAACATTCATTCTTTATTTATTCATGCCTTTATTCATTAAAAGTTCTCTGTAAAGATCCAGTTGAGTTCTAGGCTTAGTTTCACAAGCTGGGGATACTGACTAAACACAAATAAAATAAAGAAAGAAAATAATAAAGATTATAGAAATAAAAATGAAAAACTTAATAAAAAACTAATAAGGAAAATCAACAAAACTAAAAGTTCTTTGAAACAGTATCAGCAAAGTATAAGCCATCAGTTTGATTAACCAAAGGAATAAATTTGATGACACAAACCAATAAAATCAGTATGCCAAAAAACAATAAAAATACTGGAAATAGAAAAGAATACTCTCAATCTGATAAAGGGCATTTATAAAAAAACAAACACAAAACAAAACAAAACAAAAAAACCCCAAAGTTTACAACATACACAATGGTGAAAGATTGACAGCTTTCTTCCTGAGCTCAGGAAGATAAAGATATCAATTCTCACCACTTCTACTCAAAATTGTATTGGAGAATGGGCAATAAAAAAGAAATAAAAGTTATCCACAATAGAAAATAACAAGGAAAACTATCTCTCTTCACAGATAACATGGCATAGTATATAGAAATTCTTCAGAAATCTCCCCAAAATTATTATATCTGGTAAATGGTTTTAAGACATGTTCATAATGTGTTTAATATGCATTTTAAAAATTTTTCTATATTAACAGTAACAGAATAAAATTAGGAACAATTCCATTGTAATAGAATAAAAATATTAAAATGCTTAGCAAAAAATACGATAAAAAAGTACAAAACCCATATAAAAATTGTCAATCATTACTGGGAGATCCTAAAGAAATCTAATTAAATGGATAGATGTTTTGTATTCATGAATTGGGAAACAGTACTGTTAAGATGGCAATTGTCATAAATATGACTACAGGTTAAAAACTAATTTCTCTCCAGATATGTGCTACTTGGTTTGCAGAAATAAGAAAGTCAAGTTGAAAATTTGCTTAGTATTACAAGGGATTCCAAGCAGCCAACAAAATTTGAAAAAAAGAAAAATAAATAAATAAATTTGATGGACCTATAGTTTCCAGTATCAAAACTTACTGTAAAGCTACAACAGTCAAGCTAATGTAGTACTGGCATAAAAATATCTATATATCTATATCTATATCTATATCTATATATAGATAGATAGATCAATGCACTAGATTTGACAGTACAGGAATAAACATTTGCATTTTGTTCAGTTGATTTTAGACAAGAGTGTCTAAGTATAGCCTTGTTATCAAATGTTGCTAGCACAACTGGATATCTATGTTAAAAAGGATGACTTTGGACCCTTGTAATGTGTAGACAAAAATTAATTCAAAATAGATCAGATACCTAAATATAAGAACTAAAAATATATAACTCCTAAATGTAAACATAAGTAAATCTTCATTACCTTACTTTGACAATGTTTTCTTTGATATAGCACCAAAGTCATAATAACAAAAAAATTTGATAAATTTTATTTTATCACATTTAAAAATATGTGTGCTTCAAAGGATGCTATCTAAATGCAAAATGAACTCACAGGTTAGAAGAAAAGATTTGCAAATCATGAATATAATGAAAGACTATTGTGCAGAAAATACAAGCAATTATTAAAACTCAAAAATATACAGACAAATACTGTATTTTAGAAATGGACAAGATTTTGGGTAGCTATTTATTAAACAAAAGGTAATAAGCACATGAAGAGATGCTCAACACCACTGGTTAATAGGGAAATGAAAATCAAAACCACAAGATGCCCCTTCATATGACTAAAATGGCTATAATTAAAAAGTGGGACACTAAAGTGTCATGTAAAGGTGGACGGATAACAACCCTTGTATCACTGATGGAAATGTAAAATGAAGCAATCTCTTTGGAAAATTGTTTGGCAGTTTCTCAAAATGCTAACATAAAGCTAACTATCTAACCCAGCAGTTTCACTCGTATCTATGCAAGAGAAATGAAAACCAATATCCAGTTGAAAACTAATATATGAATGTTCATAACATCATTATTTATAAGCCAAAAAGTAGAAATAACATAAATATCCATCTAATGAGTGTACAAAATGTATTTCTGTGTAATGAAATATTATTCAAAGAAGACCATCATAAAAGACTCCATATTGCTTTAGTCCATTTATGTGAAGAGTCCAAAAATGACAAATAAATGAAGACAGAAAGTAGATCAGTGTTTCCAGGGAGTGGGAAAAGAAAGAATGAGAAGTTACTGTTAATGGATAATCAGATTTTATTTGGGGTGATAAAACCATTTTAAAAATATATAAGGATTATTTTAACAAAACTCTGTTAATATATACTAAAATACACTGAAACATAACCTTAAAGAGTGACTTTTATAATATGTGAACTGCATGTCAATAAAGCAGTTATCAATAGGAATATATCCTCCTAATTAAATAAAAATAATTTTATGAAAACCAGGGCTGATGACCAGACATCTTTCATTTTAGGTGGCTAGTAAAATAGTTCAGGTCAGTGAAGATGACTTAGGAAAAAATGAGTTCTTATTGCTCTGTGACCATCACTACATCTTTCAACAAGGACAGGAGAGGCAAGGAGTAGATTGCATTTGTATTTTGGTAGTTTCAACACTCCCTGCCTCTTACACATTCGCTTCTATTTTTTCTGGAACAATACTCTTTAGTGGAACAGAAATTTCTGCTACAACTAAGTGTTGATTTGAGACTAAGAAACACTCTCTCAAAGTATAAGTGGTCCTTAAATCAGTACATAGAAGGATCCAGAAGTAACGTACAAATTGGTTTTGTCATTGATGATAATATGTATATATTTTTAAAATGGATTTAGTCTCCCACCCCTAATTTATGTTTCATTTAAAGAAATTGTTCCCTTCCATTTTTGTGGTTAGATGTTATTTTCTTGGGGGGGGGGGGGGGGGG
>NW_025999900.1:50663507-50697378 GCF_001458135.2 Marmota marmota marmota
AATTGTTCCCTTCCATTTTGTTGGTTGAGATGTTATTTCATTTGGGGGGGGGGGAGGTGGGTATCCTAAGATTATTAATTCCCTATACTCTGATATCTACAGTCCAAGTATCCCAACCTAAACACATCTTTGAAAAGGGAGAGAGAGTTGCCTTCAACCTCTCAGGATATCTCCTTCATCACACAGCTAATCTAAAACTCTCTGCTGTTCCCCACTATCCTGTGTATCTCTTGTCAGCAAGATCTGCAAATGACCCTCTAGCCACTCAATTCACATCTTGTAGTATTTAATGTCTGTCTTTTTTTGTCTGTCTGTACATTAGTTCCTGCCAAATGCTTTCTTTGAAGGGAGAACAAAATAGATTCTGGACACTAAAAAAGACCAGACCTAATTCCCTCTTCAAAATGTTAAAAGTGATGAATTAACACTTTACTTCTTTTGGATCATAGTTATTGGAAGATAGTGGAAAGTTCTCTAATCCACATAAACGACACTATCAACCACACCAGAAAAGAGGCCTGAGTACAGCAGGGTTATACCTTTCAAAGTTCTATCTTGGAACAAACTAAGAATTTGTGTAATATAGAATGTTTTTATTCTTGGCAGCCCTTAGATTCATACTTAAAGAAAAAAAAATTAAAATGGCTTTGAAGTCTTCTTGGATCTACTATCAACCGCAGCAAACAATATTTTGATGAATACAGAGTTAATGAATTCTAAACAGATGCAGATGGATTAAATTTCTAATAAAATACTCATGAGTTTTAGAACTGATATAGCAGTATGCTATTTCCTGCTAGTTTGAAAACTAAACTAGAAAAAGTTTTTGCAAGTTATGGACTTGTATTCAATTTCTCCCGGGTCTTGCTTTCTTTGGTTAGCATCTCAAAGAAGAAATCTGAAGTCACTGTCCTAACTTTCAGTTGAAGAGGATTCATATTTTTCTTCTTCTTCTTTTTTTTTTTAATTTTATTTTAATCAAAAAGGCTGTCAGAATTCACCAGAAGACAGAGGGATCCTTGTGTGGAATCTGAGCACACATTATCAAAGAAAATAACATTAGTTTTCAAAGCAGTCACACCAACTAATTTCATGTGTGTGTGTGTTGGGGGTGGGGGTAAAAGAATAATAAAAAAGAAGGAAAAAACCTTCATTTACAATGCCAATTCAATAGGATCGATAGGTTTCATGCTATGCCCAAGAAGAATTATAACATCACCCCATTCTTTACCTTTCCTGTCACTCTTGTGGTGGAAATCTTTTCTCAGGTAATTTTAATGGAGTGCAATTGTTCTGCTCCCAGTCTTTCTGAAGACACAGAGGAATAACAGGAAGGATATTGGATGACAACAGGAAAAGGCACAGGAAGGGAAACAGAGTGCATATATTTGAGAGAGGAAAAATTACTCAATAGAGGAGTGAAAGTGAGAAAGGACAGCTGTGTAACAGAAATATACACCCATCTCACTCTCATTAGGATTTATTAGTCCCAAGGAAATGGGGGTGAGAAAAGGCTTGGCTTTTGAAAAAGAGGAAGTCCTTCATTAATTATTTGGAGAGGCAGAATTTTAGTGTTTCCCATCATCTCTTCCTATCTACCTGCTCCACCAACCAAACATTATTACTTAGACCTAATTTCCATGTTTCTCAAGACTCAGTGATTATTTTCAGTATTACTTGTGAATACAACCAACAATGCTAGATGGAGAAAGGAGGAAGAAATCGTACTTTTTAGAGACTCCATTGCTCCATTACTATTCTCTTTATTGAAGTAGCCTAAACCAAAAATAGCTGCTCACAGGTATTGCTGGTATTCCCAGCATGAGGAAAGTCATGGAAAATTACAATTTTGAATGAGCCTACCTTTATGAGCAGCCCAAGAAAGTGGCTATCATACTAATGACTTAAGGAGCAATAAAAGTCCACTCTGCTCAAAAAGAGCTACTCACATTTTTACACCACCTTCTAGAAAATTCCACATTACTTCCTCCTAAATTTTCTCCTCCTTTTAAATTTAATGGATTTTAAACTTGAGTTTCTTGGATAGTTTCAGGCTAGTTGGGACTGTTTTACTTAAGTGAAAGTTAAACTATGCATTTAAGAAACAAGAAAGGATATGGAGTAAAGAGAATGGATTTAGGTGGCTGAGAACTACTTCTTCCCTTTATTCATTTTAAAAGATTTTTAGTAGAGAAAGGAATCAACTAATTATTTTTCATTCCATTTGGCAGAAGTAGATTATATGTTGAAAGGTTTCATGGAGGTTGAAGGAGATTCAACAAGAAGTTGTCCAATAATTTAGCTTGCAGTTTCTGACTGATGTCAAGCAAAATAGTCTGGATACTACCCAGAACTAGGAATATTGTTTAAGGGATTTGAGTAGAAAGACTGTCTGTATACAGAGATCCCTTCCAATTCTAAGAGATAATCTGCCAATATTTTTTTTTGTTCTCATCAATCACAACTTATATGAAAAAACAGATTTTCAGTAAAGACTTTGAAAAGGATAATATGACCTTTCGAAATCACTCTAGCTTTCAAAGAAAAATTCTATTTAGATTTTATTTTGAAAGGAAATCAAAGTATAAAATGAGCAATATGATTAATAGGAATAAATCAGTTCTTAAACAGTAAAAATAAAAGTCTTTATTATTTCAGTCATGTGACCTGGGACTTCATTGTTCAACAGAAATTTGTGAAGTTGCTTTACAGCTGATTAAGCTATCAACATCATTGGAAGCAATTTTGGGAATAAAATGTCAATGCCGTCATCAATAGTGTTAAATGTGATGTTTCTATCCAGGCAATGGGACCACACACTTTCTAAACAGGGAAATCTCAGTAGTTGAGAGTATCCAAACAAAACTTTTTCTCCTGTTGTCAGTCTATACTTTATAGTGCAAAATTCCAAGGTTGGATCAAGTATAAAATAATATTATTTACAAAAATTGCTAAATGAATGTATTTTTAGTAGACAGAGGTAAATTTTTGCAGTTGCTCTGGTTTGGATTTGGCTTTAGTTTGTCTCCCAAGAGATCATGTGTTGGAGTCTTGCTTTTTAGTATGACAAAGTTGGGAGGTGGTGGGACCTTTAAGAGTGAGGCCTATGGAAAGTCCTTTGCCAATAATGGTGCTGTCTTCTGGAAGGATTAAGGTTGTCTTCATGGTACCCTGAAGTAGTTCTTGTAAGAGGAAGACTGTTTAAGAGAAAGCCCAAACCCTGAATTGCGCTTTGCCATATTGTCTGGAGATAGGATCTCTATCTTTTACAGGATCTCTGTCTTTCACACAGGCTACCACCATTATGACACCATCCACCATGAGATGCTCACCAGAGCCAAACTGATGCCAGAACTATGCCTTTGAACCTTTAGAATTGTAAGCTAAGTAAATCTCTTTTCTTTGTAATGTTCCCCAGCCTCTGGTAATTTATTATAATAATGAAAAACAGACTAATAAGCAGCCAATTTTTTTTTCTATATTAAGTAACCAGCTTTTCAGTAAAACACTAGCAAATTCCTTCATATAATAAATCATAAAATACATTAAAAATAAATTGATGGAAAGAGAATAGATGTGAAAAGCACAGTTATAGGAATACTATTAAAGAAATTCTACTCCTGACTTAAAATAAGTGAATAATAAGTTGAGGACAACAGGATCTGAGGAAGCAAAACACATGAAGGTTAAGTATTGCCTGGGTGTGACAGAAGCCAGGAAATGACAGTTGACTGAATACAGGAAGAATTTAATGGATAGTGTTCTTTGGAACGTTGGTATAATGGTAGAATAATCATTCTGAATGCTTAGGGAACAAAAGTAGGGTTGCTACAGTTATTATAAGGAAAATGATTGGAACTAAAGAAGATAAACCAAAAGCAAATTTTGTGAATACCAAATCTTGTCTAGGACCCAAAGAAAAAATGGTGGGAAATCTTTGAAGAAAAATTTGTCCTAGACAAACAAACATGCACTTTAAACTGCATTTATTCATCAAGCTATTAGTAACTGATAGGATTAGAATGTACACTGTTAGAAAAATATATGCCACGTATGTACTATTAATTTTTTTTGTTCCATTTGCTGAGAAACTAGAGGAGATTTGTCATTTAAAAAATCATGGGTATTAACAAAAAAACTTTCTCTGATCTTAAAACATCATATGAAATACTCATGAGGCTGAGCATAGACAACTTTTGAACATGGTGAGTTCAGGAGGACATGTTCCTGAGTGACCTTGACCTATCCAAGTCTTGTCCTTTATAGAGGAAGAATAAATTTTTTTTCCAATATTATTTTTTTAGTTGGAATGGACTCTTGCAACAAAAGAAAAGGTAAACAAGATGGGAAAATAAAAGAACCATACTAACACCTACTTTTATATACTTGGGAGAACCCCAGTGAATGAATTGTTCTCCGTTAGGTGGCTTGACTCCAGCTTATATAGTATCTTTAGGAGAACAACTCTGAATCTCCAGGGTAGCAATTTGGGGAAAGGCAAATAAATGGTAGATTCAAGACAGTGAGTAGAGCTTTTCAATATAGATCCCTTTGGTATCATTTACAGATAATAAGGGTCTAAAGTTGTCCCTAGTAGTGAATCTTTGTTCTCCTTCGTAGAAGGTAAGAAAGATGCAACTTGTCTTTGCAAATCTATACTCTGCTTTTAAGTTAATAGTAGCAACATAGAGAGGTTTTCTGTATCTGATGGTTGTTAATTGCTATTAATTCATCAACTTTCTATACTTAAAGGCATATTCTGTTCTCCCACATCCCCTTGATTGTCATCATCTTGCAGAACATACTGAAAATGTAGCATCCTGAGATGAGGAAGAAGGGTCCGGAACAGCCCAGACCTTTCCCTCATCCCTCCGGCAATAAAATATTTTGATATGAAAAGGATGAAGGAAAGTTACTTTAAGTATTCTCTATCAATGAACTCATACTCGGGAAGACAGGTTTCTGTAGAACTTTATATCAAACTTAGAAACTAGCAGAAACTGGCTAGGTCTTAGGTGTTCTCCTCCCAGCCTCCCAGTATCTGTGCCTGGTACTTCTATAAAACAATAAAATTGTCCAAGATACAATTTAAAATATTTAACATGGCTAAGGAAAGCTTGTACATAATAAAAAGAGCTAAGTTTTATATGACAGCTATATGAAGGCATTGGGCAAATAGATAATTGACTACTTGTTGAAAACAGTGAATATATTGCACTTGGTAGGGTCTACTAGAAGAGCAGAGGTAGTGGCACACAATGCCTTACTATAAGCCCCAGGTTGATTACTGATCAGTGGTGCAATTTTGCTGAATCCAAGTTAATGTCTGATTCTTATGAAGTGGAGGTTGCATATAAAGAACGAGCCACATATGAAGAAAATAAACACATGTTTCTATATCATACAGAATTATTGTGAGCATCCACTTGAACAGACTATGTGAAAACATTTTCTAAAATGTGAAGTGTTATGGAGTTTTGAAGTATGATTTTTCATTAACCAAATATCAGTCTCACATCTGACAGTTCACATAGTCTCTTTGACACTGAAGCATACTTCCAAACCTTGCATGCAAATTATCTGCATTCTAATCTATTCAAAACTTAGTTGTTTAGAAAATATTTAAATATTTAATTATTTAAATTAAACAATTGCTATTTATATTTATAATATTTATAATATATCAATTATATATAAATATATAAATTTTATTTACATTTATAATTATTAAATAATAAATAAAAATATTTAAATATTCTAGGAGTGACTTCCAGACATCAAAATAGGATTTGGTGAATGGTGAACTTGTTAATTTAGTAATAAATTCTGCTCTTTTGTTTTTCATTCAACCACTGGATTTAATGTGATAGCACTATCAGTATAAAGACCCAAGAAAGGACAGTAGCTATAACAAATGAGAGGACTTAGCAGAGAAACACAACATTGACAGAGTTGTAATTATCTAATAATACTGAGGTTCATAAGCTGGATAGTATTTTTGAAATGACCATTAAAACTAATTTCTTGTTAGGAATTTTCAATCAATTTGTTCTACAATCCTATCTTAACAACCATAAGAAATCATATCTTTTTTTTTTTTATTTCGTGACTTCCTTTAAAAAGCAAACTGTTTTTGAGCCTTGTACTTTTTCCAGTTCATTGAAAACTAAGACTATGAAATGGAGACAATTATAATATAACTCTTAATTCTCTGGGCTTGGATGATTGACAGGTCCCAGGTGTTCTCAGCTAGAGATAATATTCTCCGGGTGGCAGAGCGTGGGTCCCAGGTAGATTTCACAGGCAGTTAGGTTGATGGCTCTACAATTGCTTCCTGGGCTGTCACTTGCCTGCCTGTTCATGGGCTTCAATGGGCTCTCCTGGTCCCCTTAGGTGTAATTTTTTCTTGACTTTTCTTTGATCCTGAGGTAATGGAGCATTTTATCAATTTTAGTGAATAAGTCTTGATCAGGTTCTTTTTCTTTCTTCAGAAGATCAACATTCTCAGCTGTTTGTTGAAGGAAAGCAGGAAAAAGGTGAGGCAGAGGCCTCCCTCCCTGCCTCCTTGTGTTAACCTTTATAATGTATTCCAGGCGACAGTATTACTAGAGTCCTCCATAAGAGAATATTTTTAGTGGCCCAGCAAGGCCCAGTTGACCCTACCTAAGACGAAAGGCCCCTTATCATAGGTCTCTTGACAGGGGATTTGGATGTTGAACTTCTGTAACTCTATCTACCAGTGGTAGTGTGAAATTCACCACTTCTCAATGCCTTTTCTGAGTTTTAATACAAGTTACTAAACCAGAAGGATGCATTAATCCAGTAATTTCTGAGATAAAAAGAGGGAGCAAGGATAGGCTCTGGAAACTTCCGTCATCCTCATAGTATTTGAACACATATTATTTTGCCAACATTAGGTTCAACAGAGGGTAGGGGGTGGAAACAACGATTTCTTTTTCAAATTAAAGGCAATTATTAGAATGCTACATTGGCACAAAATTTAATTAGATTTATCCCTGGATCCATCAGCATTCAAGTAATTAAATTGATTGTGATATGTCTTAGAAGAGGGACAGGGGCAGAGTTCACCTATTATGGATAAAAAAGTGTTATTTACCCAAAATACTGATTATAAGACTTGAGTAAAGATACTGTTCCTGGTCGTTGAGGTGAGATATTCTGTAAAATATTGTACATAAGATATCTTCAGCTCTAAAATTAAGCGAATGCTACTTAATTAACCTTGTCTCATTATGTGAACATGAGTTTTCTGAAGAAAGAGACAGTGTTAACAGTGAACAATGAATTTTTGGGCTGTGCTGATCTCGTGCTATTCCAGGTTTTGATATAGATTCTTTACTTTAAAGGTCACTAATGTAATGTCAAGTACTCTAAATTTAAAGTAACCCCATGTTAATTTAATATGTATGCATTTCCCATAAAGATACACTTGATATTTGTGAGGTGAGATTGGAATTGCAGAAATGAATAGCAGCTGCCCTCATGATGTGGACTCTCTTTGGGAATAAGTGATGCTTCCAGGTTTTAGCAAAAAATAAGGCTATTATGAAATGTAACTTCTCTTTTCTTTGGCTTTTTGCTCTTTACTCTGAATGCTGAACAAAAAAATCAAATCAGTAACCCATCATTAGCATCTGCTTAGAGCTAGATAACATGTGATTTAATTATTCTTACCTACTGTTTTTGCTTTATTTTATTTGGTGCTTATTTACTAATTTGTATCTATTTATCTCATTTTAAAATTAGTTGTGGTACCAGAAAATGAGGAAAAAATACATTTTTTTTTCTCTTCTAGTGAGTATTTTCATAGCTGAATGTACAGTGTTTTTTCAGTAAATATATGTTGATTGATTGATTGATTACAGACTCACAAGCCAAATGTTTTTTACTAAATATTCTGTTTCATGATTTTTGGTGTCTCAATATGTAGGATCAGGGAAGAAATTTTTTCCAAATATAGTCTTTTCCTTCAGAAGAGAATCATTCAACACCTCAGACTTCCACAGCAGGTCCAGTTTTATATAAGGGAGAAAGTCTCCAGGGAGTGGGTGGGGGCTTCTTCTTGTCTGCCTGGTTCTGTCATGGAAATGGAAGATGGCCAAGTGAACCCATTGTTCTTATGATGCTCAACTTTTTTCCACATAATTTATTGTGCTTTCTTCACTGTGACTGTCTATATGCACTCATGTAATGCTTAATGACAGGAATATGTTCTGATAAATGCATCATTAAGCAATTTCAAACCATGTAGATTGTACTTACTCAAGTTGATTCAGCTATTGTGTCATTGGTGAAATAATCTTAGGGAATCACCATCACATATTTGGTCCATTGTTGACCAAAACGTTGTTGTATAATACATGATTATATTATCGAGACATAACACAGTGGGAAGATAGGAGAAAATATTTTTAAGTTTCAAATGGAAACTAACATATTATAGAACATTACCCAACGAAGGTGGGTTTAATAATGGAAATGGCAAATTGAGTCTGGAAATATTTATTCTGAATATAACAAAATGAATGGTCTATGCCTCCTTTGTTTCAACGTTAACATTCTTAATGTTAATCATGGTCTTGGTAACTTCTATTACTTGTACTTCTGTTGGATGAGTGATTGGATAAACAGAACTTTATTGCACAACACATTGTGTGAACTTATGAGTTAGTGGGTATCCTGACTGACACACACACACACTCTTCTTCCAGGGTTTCAAGTCTCTGCAACTTTGAAGTTCTAGAAATGAATGTGCAGTTGAAAATGATCTAAAGATTGAGAACCTTTCTTCACTTTGTGAACAACAACCTGATGCAAGAGTCATAAATATGATTATCAAACACTTACATAAGTCTAGAAGGACTGAAAGAGAAACAATGTGAACATTCAAATCTTATGTTGCATTAACTCTGTGCTAGGTACATTATCAAAATGCATTCTGCTGTTATATATACCTAATTAAAATAAGTAAATTAAGAATAGTTCTGTAATAACTAGACTTTAGGTCAGTATTTATTATCATTATCCTGCACTCTTATTCCTAATTTTTTTTTTATGTCTAGGTAGTTAAACACTACCTGCCAATTCCCAGTTTGCTTGTAATTTTACAACTATATTAAGGCAATCTTACCAGCAAATTGTGCTTTTCAAATAATTTTACTGTTGTCATATTTGATGTAATTTTTTGAACATTGACTCCAATATATCACTAACTTATTTTTATTTTATGAATTAAATATTCAGTGCTACATGTTACCAAGAAGAAGCTTATTTGTTTTGTCACTAACTTATTTTTTTCTAATATAAGGTAGAAATGTGTTGAGTAAAGGGCAACCCACTCCTAGATATGCCAATTACCGATCAAGCATTTGATGGCTGCTGCTTCAGGGAAGAGTCTTCATTAGATTGGGTGGTGTACTGGGCTGCTGCTTCTTGTGTTTCATAGACATTCTCCCCTATATCACCCCAAATAATAAAACCAATTCTGTCATTGCTGAAAACATAAGAAGGGCTGCCTTGTAGGTCAAGGTTTAATGTCAAGTGTGCTTCGGTTCAGCAAGATGCCGGCTTTGAGCCTAACTTCCCACAAGGCAGGTGGAAGAGGAAGAAGAGAGTATGCAGAGATGCTGGACTCTGGTCTTTTGTCACATATTCAATATCTTACAGCACTACATTGAGGCCAGCAGAACTCACCTGGGGCCCATCAACTTCTAAATGGCAGTTTAGACCGGAATCAAGAGTTACCTGACACCAAGTCCAACCTCTCAGAAGCACATTCATTTCATTAGGACCCTCACCTTACACCATAGGATCAAATCCTTCCTTCTCTCTACAGTTCCAGTAATGATAACCATGTTTTGGGATGGTGCGCAGAAGACCTATATCAGATTATTATTTATTTTCTATTTCTCATAAGAAAGCATCGCAAACTCCTATGATGTAGACTATTTACTAGTCACTAGGCAGAGTCCTCTGTCCACTATATTGCAAAGGAAAGGCAGAAATCTACTGCATCTCAAATGTCATGTTAAGGGGAAATTATTTGGTATTATGGTGAAAAGCAGGTCTGTTCCATGTAACATAATGTTAATTAACTTAAAGGGTAAAAATATGAATTTGTCGTGATACAACAAGGGAAGCCAAACCGTCTTTACCCCTTGCCATATATGAACAAGTGATCATTTCCTCGGTGCAGCCCAAATTATTTCAGGAGGTTTTAGCATCTCTCAGTCAAACCCAAAATTTAAATCCCTGCAGAATTCATGAGCTCAAAGTCTGGACAAAGGGACATTTCAAGTTTCATATCATCCTTAGACTTTCCTGCACCAGCTGTGAAAATCAATTGGCCCTGGTGAAAGCTGAGCTGCTCTATGTTCTCAATAATGAAAAAGGCCAACTGCACACTAGCAATTTTCTCTGTCCTCGCAAAGACGAATGAGGACTTTGAATCTTTTTTCACTGCTCCATGGAATTGCCTTTTACTTCTGTTTTGAAAGTTGCCAGACATACCGGGAGATTAACACAGAAGACTCTTCAGAGCAGCGGGAAAATTATACCATTGCAACCAGTGACATTTGTGACTCCCTCGAGCTTGTATGCAGCCATCAGACAGTCAAAACAAACACCTCCCAAACACATGCCCAACTCAGCTCCCCCTTGCCTTGGCTGCCTTGATAAAAAACTGAAATGGATGATGGTACCTCATCAATTCTAAAGACCCAGTCAGGAGCTCACATAATACATCAAGGAAACAGTAGCATGTACCTGGATGAGGAGGAAGCCACTGAGATGATGGCTGAGCACTGGGAAATCCCAGAAGGGTTCATTCACTGGCCATGGGATCTGAGGTGGCTCCTCACCAGCCTGTTCTGTCTTTTCTGGGAAGGTAGTCATTTCTGAAGAATGGAAAATAAAGCAAAAAAAAATAGCCCTCAGCTCATTCCTTATGTTATAGTTAAAGCATCACCCCGGGGTTTCATAAATTGACTTCCAGACCACTCACGTATAATCGAATCAAGCCTTCATTGAAGCACACTGGTGGCAACTGACCAGAACCATAAAGCTGTTCCTCTGATCAGCCCCAAATAATTGCAAGGGTGCTCCTTATAAGCCTGAAAACTGCAAAAAGGATGTTTGGGGGTCTAGTCAATGCAAGGAAGCCAGGTTACAGAAGCAGGAGAGTGCAGTCAGGAGGCAGGACGCTTAGCCAATCACAGTTAGCCCAGTCACCCTAGTTACAGAAACAATGCCCCATTAGGTAGTTTCCTATTCTTAATGATTTCTATAGCAAAAGGAAAAGAACATCTTGCTCTGATCATGATCCTTCTACTTGGCATGGTTATTTTACCAAATGGAGTCACAAAACAAAATGGAGTGACTTTGGCTTGACTATCACACTTACATACCATCACAACCATCATTTTTGTCATCAACTACCTGTGTGATTAAACAATAACATTATAATAAAGTCTCCACTTGGTGAAATATTGGTTTCTCAAACATGGTACTACTGGGACAGTGAGCTGAGTAATTCCTGCTCCTGGAGGGGGGCGGACAGTTCTGTTCACTGTAGATACAAACAACCTCTCTAACCTTTACCAAACAGATACCAGTACCCACCACTTCCACCTTGTGATAAAAAAAAAATGTCGTTAGACATTGCCAAACAAGTCCTGGGAGGAACAAGATCACCCCACTTGAGAATCATTGACATCCATTACCTAAAAATTAAAATGATATTTCCTTGTAAGTTCATTAAGAACAAAAGAATTCAAAGAATCAGGGAAATTTTATATTATTAACACAACTCAGTGTATATTTCAACTGTCACTGATATATCTTGCTCCACATTTTTAATGCAATTAATCAGCAGATCATAGATTCTTATTACAAGACTTTTACATGCACAAAGATAACTAGATAAATAAGATTTCATTTTCAAAATGATTAAATTCAAAACCATTGTTTGTTTGTTTATTAAGATCTTTTGCCTCACCTTGTAATTAAAACTGCATTTCACATATGGTGTCTCATTTGACTCATAGATAAGAAAATCAAATCCCTTTCATATTTTTGTTTTGGAACCAGATGCAGTGAATATAAATGACTCGATAAAGAGTAAATGTCAAAAACTTTCAAATAAAAGTATTGTTTTCTCTATATGACAGTCTTTCTCAGTACCGGAAAAAGGGGGAGACATATTTGATATCTTATATAAGAACTTTAATGAAAAGTGTGAATTACAGAGGAAGAGATGCTTGTTGAGACTGGATTCCTTTTCATTAGTCAAAATTCTTGATCAAGTCAGTATCATTATCACTCATCAGGAGCAAGTCACTTGGATCCTGCTGTCACCATAGAAAGAGAATGGTAGATTCTGAACTGGATCTAAGGTTCAGTAGTCTAGTCAATAGAATGTGGAAGTCTAAGATATTACAATTCCTACAAATTCCTCCTACCTCAGTGCAAATGATACCTTCAGGATCTCAGAGCAAATAATAAAGTGTCATTTTCCACTCTCAACCTGGGTTTGGTCGTGTGACTTGCTTAGCCCAATGTGACATTAGCAAACATGACACAAGTAAAAGCTTGACGGGTGTTTCTGCTTTTGCTTTTGCCCTTGTTTTGAGTTTCAAGTGACCCCAGAAGCTATCCTGTTGGACAATTTGAGATCCTAGTCAAGTCAATGCTGATGTGGAAACTGACTTCCTGCCAATTGCTTACCCTTGAAGAGACCAAGCCATCACTGTCTGACCACAAAGACCTCATGAGTTGTCTATCCCAGAGTTAGGATTGTCCAAAGGAAACACAGAATACCTGAAGTGTTCCAATTGGTTGCCTGAAATCACTGAGTTTTGAAGAAATTAGCAAAACAAAACAAAACAAAAACAGCTAACCAATTCACTTACATTTAAGCAGCAAACTTCAAATATGCCAGCAAGTAAATTATTGCCAAAATGTGTCAGTCACTTGGTCTCATTGTTTTATTTAAATAACTTGTGAGAGAATATATAAGTTTCAGTTGAGTGTATTTCTGTGATAGAGAGAAATTAGTGATTGTGGGAGAATGGACATCCTGTGAATTGCCTCAGATTCGACTGCTCTGAAGTCATCATTTTTATCTTCATCGTGTGAACCAGGTACAAAGGTACACAGGTAACTGTGTTGTCATTGTCTTCATTTGAAATATGGGTAAAATAGTGACATCCATTACCTAAAATTACAATAAAGAAGGAATTTTTAACTCATTAATAACCTGTCCCAAATATTTATCATTTATATATATATAGTGTGTGTGTGTGTCCATGCATATTTGCACTTTTCTATCATCCACATACATGAACACACAGGACATTTTCTTAAGAAAAGTAAAAAAGAATGTTTAATTTCATTCTTAATGGCAGGTTATAAAAGCACAGATACTGGGCCATTTTATCAAAATGGAAAAGTACCTAAAAATATGCCTCACTACCCCATTTTAGACACACTTTTATACAAATTATTTTTGGAGGCCTTTTATACAAATTATTTTATGCAATTTCTGTTGTTCCTTGTGATATAGGGATTGTATAAAACAGAGTTCTATACCACTGTAAGTACCATGCTATCTATACTTCATGCTTTAACTTAGTAAGATATCTACGCAGGTTACTTTTAAAGTTATAGCAAGATATACTCACAATTGTAATGGATCCTGATGAAAAATATTTGAGAAGGTAAATCTCAGATGAACCTTCAATACTGGCATCAGAGTATTGAACCTTGTAAATACTGACACACCATTCATGTTAAAGGCTGATTACATGAAAGAAGACCAATTGATATCTTAGTAGCTCAGCACCCTATTTAGAGGTATGTCTACAAATTCATTCTTATTAAACATAGCATCTAGTTTAATAAAATAGTAACAAATACCTTAATGTTTCAAACTCTATATATTCTATTATCAGTGGTCTAGAGCAATAAAAATGTTCTTGCTAGCATCCATACTTGAGATTAGAGGTTTTATTTAAACCAAGAAATTAACAACTTTTGCAACAAAAAGTGTGACATAATTTATTTATGAATTTGCAAATTGTCCTTCCCCACTGGGAACAATAACTAGTTTTAGAGCTTAGGCTATAACAGGGCCACATATAATTTTGTGAATATAAAAAAATGGCCTGATCTTGATATAATTTATTCTTCTGACATAGCTGTTTTATTTTTTCCCCTTCCATGAACTTCTACTATAGTAAACTAAGAAAAATGAATTAAATAATACCCAAAACTCAGTTTCTGTGGGTAGACTGTGGCAGACCCACGATAACATGCTTCATTTCAAGCACTTGACAAGCAAAGAATTTAAAGAACCATAAATCACTCTAATGGTTCCTAATTTTAAATGGACTATAAACATTTTAGACAATTGTTTTTCCCACTTAATGGTTCTTAAGAGCACATGAGGAAACTCCTCAGGATATACAGCAGGTGTTCTGAAGATTCCATAAAATAGTTGCAATCTATTATGGAAGTTTTCTCGTAGCTAGCACTTTGACGAGTATCTTCTGAAATGATTTTCTCAGGGTTGTTGCATAAGTGCTGTGTGCGTTGTGTGTGTGAAAGAGAAAGATTAAGAGACAAAAGTGGATGTATCACCATATTTGCTAGAAACTAGAGTAATCTCATAGCAAGTGCTTTGTTTTACTTTGTTACTTGCACATGAACATGCTGTCAATTTACAAAACAATGCTTGATCTTCTTAATTTTATTTTTATTTAAAAAAGAATACCTTTGGTCTTTGATATCATTTCACACTCTCTCTGAAAGATTTTGCATAAAAACAGAAAGCAGAAGGCATAGTTATTACAGTTTAGAAAAACATAATATCATCTTCCATTGACTTTCCTGTCAAAGGGAGACACTATTTAACTCAGAGTTTACAGGAATGCATTATTAATCATTAATAAATTATCACTTCTGACTCTTGTATCTCACTGGTGTACTGGCGAACAAATAGTTTCCTGCATGCCTCTAATGTAACAGTGGAAAAGTAAAAACTTTCTCATTCCTGTGTTACTGATTTGACTATGTTTGTCCAGTTTGGAACAATTCCAATGCCTTGTAGTAAAAGTACAAAACTCTATGGAAGATATAGCATTTTGAAGGCTAAATACATCTATTTCTACAGTCGGATTTTTGCCCATATGAAGTGAATAATAATAATATCTACCATTACTAATATTTATTTATTTATTTATCTATTTATCTATTTATCTATTTATTTATTTAATTTTATACCAGGGATTAAACCCAGGGGTACTTAACAACAGAGTCACATTCATAGACCTTTTAATATTTGAGACAGCATCTCTCCAAGTTGCTCAGAGTCTCATTAAGTTGCTGAGGCTGGCTTTGAAATATGATTGTTCTGCCTCAGCCTCAGGAATAGCTGGGATTACAGGCATGCACCACCACACTCAGCTCCTTCTATCTTTTTAATTCTACAGTTCAGCTTTCTGAGTCCACCAATGAAAAAATTGTCAAATATTAATAAATAAAAACTGCAAAGTAGTTATGTAATGCTATAGTACCTTTTCAAACTCCAGTCTGGTTTAAAATATATTTCATTACCTATTTGTCCTATACTATTAGTTAAAGAATGTATTTACTTAAATTGACAGAAAAAATAGATATATTTTAAGTAAACATATATCTCTTTGTGTCAGTAGATATGGAAAACTGATGTCACAAATGTGAGAGAAAATGCAATTAATAGCAAATATTTAAAACTTCAATTTAGAAATCAAAAGATGAATAAAGAAATGCAAATAATATATAGTAAGATATTCCACTGTACAAATAACAGTGATAATTATTTTACTTGTAAAATCTAATGTGTTTGCTATAATAATCTATCAAAATAAATAGTATTAGCCATATTTCAACATGAGTCAGCTGAAACCCAGAGCAGTAAAATGACTTGTCACAGGACATTCAGGTTATAGGCAAAGGAGCCAGCATGGGTTAATTTGATAAAACATTCCAGACTCTAGTTATGTTAAACTCACAGAATCATCTGCAACTGTTTTCTTAACCTGGTAGAATGTTCTAGAGTCTTAGCAATGTCTCCCATCTTGTTATTTTTTCCTGAGACCTTCCTTAGGAGATTCAACAATGAGGATATATATTTTTTTAAAAACCAGAAAAACAAAAACTGTTGTACTTTCATTCTTTTCTGTTTGAAATTTTAAAAGTATTTGTATTTTAGACCTGAAAATACTTTGTCAGTTGATGTATGTGAGAATGTAAATCAGAGGCTAGAAACAAAATTGTTCTGTAAGTGGAAACGGATAGGATTGGCTTGGAGCCAGGAAACTGCTGTGGGTGAAGAGGTTCAGGTAAAGGGAGAATTCTGTGAACAATGGCAGATGAAGCATCCAGGATCCTGAGGAGGGCTGTCTAATCTCCTTATGAAAAGTATTTCCCTAGAATGTTCCCAAAACTAGTGATTTAAGTTATTGCTCATAAAAACGGAGGTTCCAACCTAAATGGTGATGTAGACATCTCTATAGGCACTGAACCCTTGGAGAAAGCAAATATCAGTTAAATTTCTGAAGATTTTCCAAACATGCAACAAAAGCTCAAAGTATGGAGATCAAAATTGACAAAGAATTTATATTCTTTACATTTTAATATTACCTTTATATCAGACTAACATGAATTTTTAAGGTATTTTAAAAGCCAGCAAATGTCTTCAAATATTCATTAGGAATTATAGCAGAAAACAATCAGAAAAGTAATGCTTCCATTCTGCCTGTGGTGAAATCATATATCATGCATACATTCATCTTAGAAACCTCATTACAAATATAATTAAAAAGTGTGTCTCTGATAAACCCATATCACTTTATAGCAAGTTGGTATTTAAGCCCTTTTGTTAGGACTTGCAAAGCCATTTGCAGTTAGGTGAAGATTTTATATCCCTTAAATCATTGTAGTTATGTGCATAATTACAAATCAAAGCAAATAGTCAAAATAATTTATTAAAATTTGTTTATAAATCAAAATACAAACACAGTAAGTTCCTGTATACAGATCATGAGAAATCCTTTTCCCCATTGTTTTCTAAAGTGTTCCCCAAACTATCTATATAAAAATCATCCGTGGCGTTGTAAATGTGACTTTTTTAAGATCTATCTCAGGTATATTGGACCAGATTCACTTCCGTGAAAATATATTTTTTTAGGGTTTATAGGTAACTTTTATTTATAGTGAAATCAATAATCTTTCTTAAAAAATTAAATGGGGATAAAATGTACTCCACCATCTTTTCCAAACATTTGTTTTCCAAGGTGAAGTTAAGAAAATATGAATATCAATAGGTTAAAAACACCCCTGCACTGCAATACAGCCATCCATCTTCATCTACCCTTCTTGTGGCCCCAGACTGAAAGGCTGTTGTGGTTTCAGTAGATAATAAACTTACACATCCCAATAGGAAGTAGCCTTTAGCATCAGCCCATTTCTGCAGTAGCTACTCCTGAATTACTTCTCTGCTGATATTCAAGGTAAGGTCTCTGACAGTAAGGCTTAGGGATAATAGCCTTGGCTTATCAAGCTCCATAGTAGAACCATGAATAAAACAGATGAAAAGATCCAAGAACTGGCAACTTTTCAAAATTCACTTTTTTTTAACCCTGTACTGGAATCATACAGCTACAAGAGCAATTTGCATAGGATTTCAAAGAGCTGCATTGTTTTTGAACTTGTACCTCTATGCTATCTCTGATTTTCACATCTTCAGGCTTTTTAAAGAGAGCATGATGATAAGTCATCCTCATATGGTACACACATTTTTAAAAAATGTATTTCACTTTCTTTAACTCTTTCTGACAGAAAGGAAGAAAAATAAAATGACTTTCATTATTCAGCACTGGGTTGTTTCCAAGAAGGCAGCTATGCAAGCCCTGGATGCAGTTTTGGTTGTAGATTTCTTATAGAGAATCACCTTACGTTATATCATCAAAGCAAACAGTTACCAGGTGGCTCATAACCACTAACAATGATGAGATCTAAGCTTTAATATTACACTGTTGGAGAAATGAGAAGTGAGAAATATTAGAGTTCTGTTGAGTTCCACTGATATTGAACCACCCAGAGCTGCTTGGGGCTCTACAAATTACTGTCCAGCTCCTCAGGGAGGCCTTGTTCTCTGTCTGGTCTCTCTCCATATGCCATCCTGAAATGTAGTTGTTGGCTTTTTCCTGCCTATTCAATTGGTAACATCCATTGCTTCCATAGTTAAGTGAGTTGCGAAAAAAAGAGTGAGAGTATCAGAACAGAAGAATAGAAGTATCCTTGATCCCTGATGATGATGGAGTAATCACCCCAACTTACCAACACCTTTCTGCAGTCTTTTTTTTTTTTTTTTGAGGGAGAAATTACTTCTTGTTCAAAATTTTTTTTTAGATCTTCCTTTATACATAGCTGAATCTAATTTTAATTGATATACTCACCAAAGATTTCTGTAGCTCATTTCATATGTCATCCCTTTCCCTATCTCAAGAAATATGTCAGGAAAGGTACTATTAATCTCTAGAAGTGTACATTAGGCCTAAGACATTATTGATGAATCTGCCTCAGGGATATCCAACTTCCATGGTAAATACAGCTTCCTGGGCAAAGGAAATAGGCTCTCAAGGTATACATAAACAAACTAGTAATCCTCAAGCATATGATAGAAAACCCTTTGAATTTTTATCATTTTCTATAACCAGTTGTTTTTACCTGAAAACTGTGGTTCTGTAAGATCTGCAATCTCTGAGTCCTTCACAGTTCCATAGATGGTTTCAACAAAGTTTTTGTAAGTCTTTTCCTATTGAGATTTTTAATTTTTGGAAATCCTAATAATTTTAAGTAATGTATGCTTGACTTTGTTTTTCAAATCTGGTTGTTATTTTTCCTACTTATCAGATTTGCAGTGGCCAAGTTAAATATTAGAAGAATCAAAAATAAGAAACCATGAAGAATTAGGGTAGAAAATCCTACCATAAAATTTAGTTTCAATGACTTCTCTGATTTTTATTCCAATGATTTAATTTCTCAGCTCTGGGGAAATGCAAGTTAGCAAACTAAAGCAAATTTATCACTTCTGAAAACTGCTGCAAGACCCCAAAGACAGAATGATTACCCCAAAAATTGAATTTTAAATAAAAGTAATTAGTTTTATCTTGTGTTTTAATTCATTTACCTCTCCATAGACATCCTTCTGGAGTTTTGAAACTCATCAGTGATTATCCCTGGAGCTGATCCAATAATGTGAGAATAAATACATCATTAACCAATTATACATAATGACTCCAAGACATGCCAATAGTTGAGCAGTTCAGGTGATTTATCAGGCTCGCTTCAAACAACCTATTCATGATTCATATCTTTTATAAAAAATACATTAAAAGTTAAACAAGACTTTAGATTTAATTATGTTCATCTCCTAAGGATATAAATAAACAAAACTAAGTAATTTATTTAAAAATTCTAAGTTTGTCACATATAAAAATCCTTGAGAGTAAGGAATTAAATATTTATTTGAAGTTAGCAGAGTATGAAAACTTTTCAGTTCTTTTGGCTTTTTTAAAATAAGTCTGTTAATGTGGTCCTAAATGCTGAATCGACATAAAATCTACTGAGTTCAAGAACACATTCTGGATTTCACATCTATCAAAGATCTAAGTAGTGAATTTTCAATATTGTAACATGCATTTAAAATAGAATTGAGCCATGTCTTGTGTGGATCATAATTAGGTCATTATTTAAAGTAATTACCTACTTGTAAGCAACAAAAGGGTAAATAGAGTGTCAAATGTGTGGTTTCCCTTAAAAAAAAAAAGAATTCTTAGGAATGTTGTTTTCTCTACTTTGTGGCATTTGATCCATTCTATCTTATCAACTGTTCTTTGGGCAAAGTTTAAAAAAATTGCAGGGTAAGCTCTAGAATCATAGCAATTCATTCAAATCCCAAATCTACCAAACTGTACCACTAACAAACTACTAGAATTTAGGCAGTTTTTAAAATTTTCTGAATCTCTACTTCTTCATTAGTATAATGGATAAAATAAAAATGATTTCTATCTCATAGATATTTTAAGAAGTTTAAATAAAATAGTCTACTGATGGCTCTAACAACATGTCAAACCAACACTCAATTGTTAACTATCATATAATCAAGAAATTCTCATATTTTCTATTTTACCTTCTGTGTTCTATGATATTACATCAGAGATGGGGGTGGGGGCTTTGTGTATTTTTTTCTTTTACCAATACCAACTGATGTATATGTTTTACATTAAATAAGAATTCAATGGAGGTAAGCCCAAATTATTTTGTAAGAACAACCAAAAACAAATAAATATATTAGGGAAGAAAGTAACTGATTTATACTGAATGCATTATGCTTTAGTCAACTTTTTTTGTGACTGTGACCAAAAGACCTGAGGAGAACAACATAGAGGGGTAAAAATTTGTTTGGAGTTCACAATTTCAGAGGTCTCAGTTTATAGATGTCTGACTTCATAGCTCTGGGCCCAATGTGATACAGAATATCATGGCAGGAGGATGTGGTAGGGGAAAACAGCTCAGGATATGGTAACATAAATCAGAGAAAGCTCCCCTCATCAGAGACAAAATATGAATCCCAAAGGCAAATCCTCAGTGACCCACATCATCTAGTCAATCCCCATTGGCCTATCGTTAACTGCCCAGTTAGTCTGCACCCATGGATTAATCCATTCATTAGATTAAACCTCTCATAACCTAATCACTTCATCTCTAAACTTTCTTGGATTTTTTCACTCCTAGCTTTTGGGGGATACCTCATATCTAAATTATAACTCTTATATGGGCCAAGTTCCACAGGGGATTATTTTTATGATTCTTATGTAATTGTGAAATAACAACCTGTAAGATAATCTCCACGATATATAGGATAGAGCTTAAACAGACAGTGATAAAATTTTCTGTGTCACAGAGCACAGATTCAAAATTTAACCTTCACACCCTCATGTTTTCTTTATTGTATGGGGTTGTGCTTCACTGAGTTGAGTTGGCCATGAAAGCTGACACCATATAATTGTAGATGTCTGTCAAATGATGAGCCACAAAAATATAAGTATTAAAATGATTTATTACATGACAAGATAGAATCACATTTTTTAAATATATATACATGCCTTTTCTAGTGGCACAATTCATGAAACATAAATTGTCCTTTTATTATCTGGATAGGCAATCATGGGAGGGCAAACAGATTCACATAATGAGGCTAAAAAATGGATAAAATAAGTGATATTTGATACATCAAAGATTAAAAAAAACAATTTTACTAAGAGTTTTCAAACACTGCCAATAGGTTAAAAAGTTTTTAACATAATAAAACTTTTATACATGTTTTTAAATACCCGAGTCTTTTTTTTTTTTTTTTTGCAATCACTTTGACAAGCCCATATCACATTTGTAGAGTTTTGTAATAGAATCAAATCAAATGTTTGTAATTTCTAAAAGCTGAGAAATAATTTTTTGAACAAGGCTTTGAATCACATACATATATATTGAACTGTGACACTCAGAAAGCCAGATTACAGTGACTTAAACAATTGGTAGCTATTTTGTGTCCATATATAACCTGGGATTAGTTGTTGCTGACATTTGAACACTAAGCATTGAATTAGCCAGATGGGCACTTTCTTCCTACTTTGACATCCTAAGTTCCTTGGCTGCTCCCTGCTTGTTTACCTCCTTTTGGTGCTTTGAACAAGGGGCCCTTGTGGATAGGCCACTTACTCTGAAGGCAACAGAATGGGCAAATGTAGAGAATCACAATGTCATTTCTTTTTTGGAAAGCAATTTTTATTTCCAAATCAAACTCAATTCATCAGTAGAGTTCTGCTTATTTTGCAGAGGCTGGAACTGCACTCTGCAGCTACTATCACTAAAAAAGTCCCTGGGAAAATAATTAGTATTTGGCTTTCCATTTCCTTACATGAATGAAGTTAAAGAGAAAGAGGTGGAAATTGTCTTTTGTATACTAAATTAAGGAGATACGACACAAATTGGAAGAAAATTCAGGTTTGCTCTGATTAAACCAGTGGTTGACAATTTGAGGTGAGAATGCAAACGTTAGCATATGATTAGAATTTCTGAGTGATGGAGATATGTTTGTTCATAAGGATTGACTTTATGCTTAGCTTAGGAAGCATATTGCAGTCTCTTTTTTGATGCCGCCATGTGTTTGACTCCTTTAACTATGATCTATCATCCTAAGAAATCACTAGCTCATGCACTCACAGAGGTAGATTTCCTTTTTTTGTCCCTGCATCTCTGGACCAGATATGGACACACCACAAAAAAGAAGGGAGGCAGTAGCAATCCAGACCTGTTTACTATCTATCCCTCATATGCGGCCTGACTCCTTGAATTCTTTTTTTCCTTTCTTTTAAAAGAGGTAAAGTGATTTTTAAATTTTTTTTTAGTTGTTGAGAGATCTTTCTTTTATTTATTTTCTTCTGATGCTGAGGATCAAATCCAGTGCCTCATACATGCTAGGCAAGTGCTTTACCACTGTGCTACAAACCCAACCCTGACTCCTTGAATTCTATGGCTCCAAAATGTCATTTAAAAATTATTATTGGTGCTCACGATTTTATAGAGCTAGTAGGTTAGATAAACAATGAAAAAGTTCATTGGCTCTCCATATCTGAGGAACACTAGAACAAAAAACATACTTTGCAAGATTGCAATCAATTCAAAAGGACTTTTTATATTAGACTGGACTTTGAAGAGAATATAGTTCCCTTCGCCTGAGATTTTTTTTTTTTTTGCTGAATATTTTACAAAAAATATATCAGATGATTTCCAGTGACTTCAAAAGTAGGTATAGATAAAAGAAAACCTTAGAAGGAGTTTTGCAAACATTTATAAAATCATTAGAAAGAGATTTATGCAATTATTAATGCCCTGAATATTGTATCAATTTGTTTGACAGTGTTATTACATAAATTCTTTCAAGAAATTGTATTAATTGACTCACTGCCATGAGTGTGGATGTGATCTCCATTTAGGAAAGAGGATAGAATGTTTAAGAAAACAGACAGATTCATCTTGGCTGTCAAAACAAGAGATCTTGAAATTAATGATTCTAACCTTTTTATTAACATGAACACTTTTGACATGTAGTAAGTTCGCTCTGGGGGTCAGCATGGTGTGGTGAAACTCTGCGATCTACAGAATCATGTTTGCCTCTTCCCGTATATCTCTGTCCAGGGAATAAAAGAATGAGAACTAGCACTGTCTGGAATTCCTCCTTTGTTATTCAGCCTATCAAACTTCATTAAATGCAGGGTGAGGTTAAACGACATGGGCCATGGGAAAGGCACAGCTTTAGGTACCATGGGCTCCACTTATTCTGTAACGATGCAACAACATTTACTAAGAGACTTAATTAAAATGTGAGCACCAGCACATTCTCTTTTCTCCCTCTTTCATTCTTTATGGATTTTTAAGTTAAGGTCATTAAGGAGGTTTGAAATTCCATGTTAAAAAATAATCCCTTAATTTTCCCTTTGTCTTTTGCCAATCATCGCAGCATTTTGTACATGTTTTCCATAAAACACTGGAGTTTTTAGCCAGTGCAGTGGCACACACCTGTAATCCCAGTAACTTGGGAGACTAAGGTAGGAGGATCATGAGTTCAAAGCCAGCTTCAGCAATATAACAAGGCCCTAAGCAAATTAGTAATATCCTATCTCAAAAAAAGTGTGTGTGTTGGGGAGGCTGGGGATGTTGGGGATGTGAGTCAGTGGTGAAACATCCCTGGGTTTAATCCTTAATATATATATATATATATATATATATATATATATATATATATATAAAACACTGAGTTGGTTTATTCTGGGGTTTTCTTGTTTTGTTTTTTAATGTTAAAAAGTTTTTTAGGTGTTTTAGCATTAACTGGGATATAGTCTAAAAGTAAGAATTGAAAGTCAACTTAGCCTAACACATATATTATGGAGATCTTCATGATCTGAAAGTCCTCAACAAGATTACTAAGTAGGTAATAGATGCCCCTCGTATCTCACCACTAATTCTATAATCACCTCTGTTCTTTTGCCTAACAGCCACAAAGCCCACATAGCTCAGGACTCTTATCCTTACTGAAAGCTTAAAAGGAGACTTTATTTTCTCTTTATAGTAATCATAATATTTTTCTCTGTAGTGTAGCATCAATATTGTGTTTGGAAAAGGAGAATTTATGGAAAGAAAACTACTCTTCTGATACACTGAGAAACCACCACCACATTTGATTAGCAATAAAAGTAAAAAAACTGAGGGCAAGTAAAACCTCTTTGTATCTCTGTGAGAAACACCAGCATGTATTTAAAGTAATAATAAGGGAATGGAATCTGTGAGTAATATCTAGTAACAAATGAATAAAAAGTCAAGAAGAAAAACGGGAATTTTGAAACTAGAGTTCCATGAGGAAGCAGTTAATGGGAGCAAATTAAGTCAAAAGTCCTGTCATTTTAAAAGCTTATGTAATCATTTTAGCAGCAAAGATGTAGTTTCTCTTGAGTTGGAGACAGAAACATTATCAATAGAAAATTAGAAAAAAAGCCACTTTCAAGGACTTGGCTATAAAATGAGATGATCTGCATGGGAGTAGCTAAGTGGGGTAATTTTTTCTTTTTAGATTTTTTCCCAAGATGCAATGTGAGCAATGCTTTTTAGCTGAAGGAACTGGTAGAGAAATAAGTTGAGTACATAAGGAAAAACAAAGGCAAAACCAAAAACAAATGGAAGAGCCAATTAGCAAAGAACATATGACAGTGAAGAGGAAATGAACAAAAGATCAATGGAAGAAGAATTTGAGTAAGAGGACACAGAGATGGTTAGGATGGTGGAATTTGGATGAAAGTGGGTGAATAAAGACTCTGAAGTCATTAAATGCATTGTTGGGCCATTTTCTCATTGTGACAACACCATACAGTAATTTTTACAAACTACAACAGCTACGATGTCACTAGGTGATTTAATATCATGGCACCACTGTTGTACATGTGGCCTGCTCATTGACTGAATTGGCTGAACTTTTCCCATATGGTTCATGACTACATTTATAGAATCTTGGGAAAAATCCTTAATCTCTCTGGGATCTTATACATTTTAGATTGGGGTAGAATGATGTTATAAGGTTATTACAAGTGTTAATTAATCCATGCAAAGTACTCAGAACAGCTCCTGGTATCTAGTAGGAACTCTATAAATGTCAGCTATTATTAATATAAAGGTGTCTAGTTGTTGTTAAATATTGAAGAAGGGGCAAGGAGGTCCATAAGGTGAAATGACTTTGGGTGCAAATAACAGGAATCACACCAAAAACCTGAAACAAAAATGGACTGTTTTGATCTTTTGATTTTATATTGTATTAATTTCAGTCCTTTGGATTCCAATTGGATAAGAGGAATCTACTCTAATAGTTTTCCTGCACTATCCATCTTATTTTTCTCCCCTAAACATCAACCCTAGATCCATAAAAAGTTTCCCTCAAGTGTTTCAGCATACTATTTTGAATTATACTGATTCCATTCCTATTTCATTTTCATGATTAAAATATAAAAGATATCACAACAGGCATGTAGAAATGGCCTTTTTGGGTAAAAATCCATCTTGTGAAGGACTTTAGCTTTTGTAGGCAACTTTGCATATCATTCTTTCATTGGACGTCATTTATATGACTGTCCTTGCATTCTTCATGATTTGTAAGGAAAAGCATAAGCTAAACTCTGTCTCATCCTCTCAATGGGACTTACATTCAACATATATCCTGAAGACAGTATCACTGAGGGTAGTATAAGATGCCAGAAACATTTTTACGTTCATAAATCTTTATCATTTGAAAACATTTCTTTGTATATATCACCCTATGTTAGCAAGAAAACTCTCATAAAGTCCTATCTTACAATATCGATGAAAGATTTTATTGCAAATATTTGGTCTTAAGATGGATTTTACCTGCTAAGCTTTATAAAATGCTTTGGCATTTGTCCAATGCCTTTCCTATTTATTTGTCCAGTCATGCATCATCCATTTTGTCTGCCAAATGCCCATGTGGTAACTTGTGCGAATTAACAAAATACCAAATTAATCACCAATCTTAGATTCCCTTGAATCGTACATATGTAATGCAGAGGGATGGGGTAGTCATGGTGTCAAGGAAAAACGTGTGTTCCATTTATTATTTCAGACAAAGTATCTTCCAGGCAGTGAACCCTTTTAGAATCAGGAGAGAAAACATTTTAAGTGGAAATATAACAGCCTTGGTCTGCCTTTTGTCAGGCTTCAGTGTTCCTGGCTTCCATGGCATTTGAGTTCTATGCAATAGTGGACCATGTAAAGCCATTTTGAAGATAAAACGGTGTCAGACATCCAAATTATTGTTTAGCCAGAAAGTAAGAAGAATTGGTTTGGGAGGTAAAGAATAAAAAAACAAGAAAAAGTAAAAGAAAAACAAAAACAGAAAACAAAAAAATGGGCACTGCATGTTTCATTGGAGCTGAGAAAATATTGACTTAATGGATGCTCCAGATGATTTCCCAGCCATTCCTACTAGCATTATGGCAAGTTCCTTTCCATAGATATTAATCTAATGGTTCTTTCTTTTTCCCCCTAAATTCAGAATCAGTTTTGTACCTACTACTTGGACATTATTATTTTTAGCAAGTTTTGTTGAATAAAAAAGAAACTGTTGTTCTAAAGCAAACAAATTATTTTGATAATAGAAGAATAAAGGATATATCAGGAAGATGAAAACATTACTTGGTATTTTACTCTAACATTTGTACTAGCCTCTATTTTTTGCAAAGTGTCTGAATGAGTCATTAGCAGAGAAAACCAGGAACCTTTCACATGTGACATAACATCTTTAATTTTCTATACCACTGAAATTAACAAGATAATCACCGAGTATCCTTTTCTTTTAATAATTTTTTAGAAGATATGTATATGCAGCTAATACTTTGTAAATTAATCATTCACTGTTAGCAACTTTCATGGTGTTATAAGTAAGAAATGTGATAACATGAAAATGAAAATTCATAGGATACTAGAGAAATGTAAGTGAATAATTCTCCCCTGGAATCTTAGTGTCATCATTTTTCTAGGTATAACATTAAATTCTTATCTTTACTATTTATGATCAAAAGTTGAGCATAGTTTATCTTCTTATTGGTGGGAGAGACAAGCATCCATAAGTCCTGTTTGCCTTAATCACCATGACAAGCAATCTGAAATTGTGTTAGATGAGCTCAACCAAACCAGGGTGGGTAAGTGCAGAACGATTCTATAACTGAGAACTGAGAGTATGTATTATCTAAAAAGACTCAGGATGCATCCAAGTAATTGAGTTACATAACAGGATTTGATAGATGTTCATTGCACTATGATCAATTAGGAAATAGTAATTGCCATAGAAACATGAATAAAAACTCAATAAAGTAATGAGATGGCTAGAGCACAATCCGTATGCCTGTTATATTGATATAACTTCCATGGAAAAATTAAGAAGACTTTGATATAGTTGAAGAATAATAACAAATACTTTTAATTTAATTGAATTACTAGGATAATTGAACATTTATGTCAGAAGAAATAATACAGGTGGATGGCATTTACGATTTTCACACATATTATATTGGCATTGATACAATTCAGTGATCCTATTCACATTTCCCATTTCATTAATGCTTGTGTGTATGTGTTTAGTTCTATGAAATTTTATCACATTTTAAGTTAATGTGTCCATCACTAAGATACTGAAATATTCCAAAACAAAAATCACTAATATTGCCCTTTTCTAATCAGACTCACACCTCTTCAACACACATCCCTCTACTTACATCCCAACTTGTCATGCTCCATTTGTAAAAAGTTGTAATTTCAAGCACTTTACAAAAACAGATTCATACACTTTATATATTTTTAAGAATTTTTTTTTCTAACTCAGTATAATCCTCTGGAATTTAATACAAATTTTTACACGTATCTATAGTTCGTTTTTACCTTTGTCTTGCTGAGTTTGTTACCTAGAATGTTGGTACCATAACTTGTTTAAAGTTTTACTTACTGAAGGACTTCAGGGATTTGTGTGTTTTTTTGTTGATACAAATAAAGCTGCTATGAACAATGGGTACAGGGTTTTGGGCAACTATAGATATTGTCAAACTGCCAGAGTTGTTGTGCCATCCTACATTCCCATCTGGAAGGTTTGAGTGAACCTGTTTCTCCTCATGTTTGTCAGCTTTTGGTGTTGTCTCTTGCTAATTTTTTTTTTTTTATTTTAGCCATTCTGATGTTTTGCCATGGTATGTCATTGTGCTGTTTTCATTTCCCTGATGGCCAATGAAGACCATATTGTCATGAGAGTATGTCTGCCATCTTCTAGCCTCTTGGTGGAATGTCTTTTCAATCACATACCATGTTTCTGAATGGATATTTTTAATGTCAACTTTGATGGTTTCTTTATGTATTCTAAATACTAGATGTTTGTCTTGACATTTTCTCCTAGTCTGTACCTTATATTTTCATCCTATTCAATTGGGTTTTTATAGAGTAAACATTTTTTGGTTTATTTTATTGTAGTTCATTAACCAATATTTTCTTTTATGTACTACACATTTGGGGTTCAGTCTACATACTTTTAATTGTAAGGCTATATATTTTTTTCAGGAACAAAATAATTGTTTCCAAAGCTATCAATTATTTATTTACTTTGAAGCACTGGGGGTTGAATATAGGGTCTCATGCATGCTAGGCAAGTACTCTACCAATGAGCTACATTCCCACTCTCAAGGCTATTACTTTAATCAGTGCCTTATAAACTTCAGTGTGTATAAAAATTGTTTCATAAAAGATTGATTTCTGGGACCTACTAGAAATTCTAGATAGACCTGGGATGGGGGCAAGGAGGTGTGTTTGTAACAAACTCTCAGGTGATGCTGATGCTACTGGTTCACAGGCAAAATTGAGTGAGTATATTTAGATTTTTATTGTTTCAAGTTTTATCAGTTGCCAAGAATAGGAAAATTGAGACTTCAAATGAATTAGAAGAAAACAAACAAAAAATACTCATAGTTCTTAGAAATTTTAAAAATCATTATTAAAACAATTGGTTTATTTTGAAACCTTTTTTTTTATTTTTAGTGAGGATCATGAGAAGTAAGAGTGAGGACAACATCATCAGTGATTTAGAATTCAGAAAACAGCACATATTAACTTGGTTTAAATATAAGAGATAACTGATGAAGAAATGAGTGTATTAATATGTCAACATTTCTGGTAAAGTCTGGTACTAATCAACTTATGTTTGGTTGGGGCTTTGCTAACCTTCAATATTAAAAGAGGTAATACGTGGGTTTTATTTTTGGTGTTTATTTCAAAGTATTCATATTGTGGAAACGAAACACATTCAAAAAATAAATAAACTAAAATATTCAAAAATACTTGTGGAGTTAATATTTCTTTACTATAGTAATTCTGCTTTTTGAAAACAGTTATAATTTCTCATGTACTTCTCTCCAGGTTTGTTTTTCAGATATTCTCATGTAGACTCTTCACCCATATATCATTTTATATCATTTCACCTCTTATTTTTGAAGTTCATTCTTCATCAGTATCATGCTGGAAAATATACCCCAACCACAGTAAGTTCTTGAGACTTTCTAAATACTTCAGCAAAGCCTTGATTGTCATTACATGCCACTGGGGGAGCCATGCCTTCATCAATAGGAGTTACTTTGAAATCACCTGCTCTGGAATGCTCTATTTTCTTCCTAGCCCTGAGGGAGATGGCACTGTTTTGCTTCCATGACATTAGACATAGTACTATGCAAACCCTCCTCATCTCTGCCACACTGAGTTTTTAAATTTTTTAATCTCTGCTACATTGAGTTTTTAAATTTCCTTCCTGTGTTGCGTCAGTCAGGAGGGAAGACTCAATATCTCCTTTTTTCATCATAACAAAAGACACAATGTTTGATATTCATTGCATGGATACATGCATTAATAATAGAGCATTTTTTTCACTGATTATCACTGTGTCCTTTTCAGGAGCTTTCTATGGGCCTTCAGCAGAAAGTCAGGGAACCCAAAGAGATTGTATTCTATGTCTTCCAGCCTCTGTTCTTCTTACCCACTCCTGTTCTTATGCCTATGAAGTTATCTCAAAGAAATACCAAATCTAGTCTATCAAAAGAAAATAATAAAAGATAATTTTCCCTAAGAAAACGGTAGGAAGGCAAACCAAGAGTTTTCCCTCTGATTTTGAAGAAGGACAAGAAGAGGTATTGTTATGTAGATTCTAATCACATTTTTGTGTGTTATCATCTTGTCTTCGTTGGCTTTGATTCACTCTGCTAAAAGACCTGAGGAGAACAATTTAAAAGAGGAAAAATGTATTATGTCCCCTGGTTTCAGAAGTTCAGTCTATGGTCAGTGGACTCCATAGCTCTGGGCCCTAGGGGAGGCAGAACATCATGGAAGAAGGGCATGATAGAGGACAACCCAGGAATGGCATCCAGGAAGCAGAGAGAGTACTGCTCTTCAGGGAGGAAACATAAACCTTAAAGTCATACCCGCTGTGACCTATTTCTTTCAGCAGTGCACCTTATGTGCCTATAGTTCCCATCCATTTAATCCATATCTGTGGATGAATCCACTTATTAGGTTATACCTTTCGTAACCTAATTGTTTTACCTCTGAAAATCCTTGCATTGTCTCACACAGGAGCTTTTGAGGGACACCTTATGCATCTCATGCATCTTATCCTTTGAAAGCATTGCTTTTGAGTCCATGTGGGATACCTCTGAATGGCCATTTCATTCAAAACCACTGTTACCTTCTCCAACTTAAAACTGTCAACAGGCATTATCCTGACTTGCCTTCCTGTAACACAGAGCAGAGAGAACAACAGTCAACATTACATTAATGTTTATTATATGCCAATGACTAGATGCTTTGTACCCTTTATATTCATGAATTCCCACCACTCTAATTATTGGATAGTATAAAGAAAGGAGACTAAGACAGAAAAACAGATATTTACAAGGCCACATACCTGGTAGGGAGCGAAATAGGAATCTGCACATACATAACACTATCCTCCATAATCTCTTTAATATGTTTTGCAACATCGCACTCTTTCTAATTAAAAAAAATCACAAAGGAGTTTAGTGAAATTTTTAGGGTAAAATATATTTAAAATCAAAAACATCTTTAGAATTAAAAAAAAAAACCTTGGTAGTGGGGTCATACAAATACTTTCATTAAAAACAAACACATAAAATAAAAAACAAAAACAAATAACAGCACTGATACAGGAAAATGGATGTGGTAGGTAGAATAAAATGTGGGATACAACCTTTGCCTCCTCACCACATCATGCATAGGTGACTCGAACCCTGGGAGTGTCCATGTGGCTGCAGACACTAAGCAACAGGCTTTTGCTGTACTGCAATTGGGTGGCACTGTATGGATGCACCATTTTCAGACTTCATAGTCCCAAGATGTCATTAGTGAATAAAAATCTGTAGTGTTAGGGAGAAATTTTAGTAGAAAAGCACTGATAAACATTTTAGTTCTGCTATTTCAAAAATGTCTGGAAAAATTTAATATATTCACAGTCTCTTTGAGATGTGCTGATAGGTGTCCTTAAAAGGATGCTTATTAATGTAGGAAAGGTGGTATTTTCAAAGATGTTTATTGAAATTATGTTTTTAGAATATATGTATATGTGTGTGTGTGTGTGTATATATATATATATATATATATATATATATATATATTGCAAATTATCCTTTTAGAACTCAAAACTTATCACCATAAGAGTGGTAACACAAAAGTTAGTTTTTCTGACAATGCTCTGATCTATAAGAAATCAAAGTCCACATTCTCTTTTTATTCTATGCATTATCTATAATCAGAAACAGTACTGTCAGTCTTTGTTTAGCTTGTTGAATAATATTCAATAGAAATAGAATGCAATTTACAATTTTAAAGGTGAATAATAGCATGGTAAATTCCACATTATATTACATAGAATAAAGAAACACTGAAAATTAGTTTTTCAGGATTTCTGCGAAAGCCTTTATTAATTTCCAAGAGAAATGCAATTTAACTTGCAATTAGATGTGTTTTTTTTTTAAAGGTGAAAGTAACTTAAAAATTTTTTTGGTGAATAATTTTCAGGAAAATAATACTATCTATGCTAAAACCTTCTAGGTGAAATTTACCAAACAATCAACTGATGCAAAATGTATTTTAAATTATCATGATACTGCAGGAAAAGAAACCATCATTCTATTTGAATATGTAGAAATAAAAATAAATAGTATTCTATTATTGATCTGCTATGGGCATAAAAATATCTATAAATCTCATGAATTCTAAGCCTGGAAATCTTTGAAAAGCAATCCACAGTATTTGTAATTCATTTTAAAGACAGAATGTGGATTAAGTCTTTTATGAATTTTATTGCCCCCAGACTTCTTCTCTAAGCACTGCAGTCAGTAAGTACCTAATGAAACATTCGGGATTACAGAAAAAAAAAAAAAGCTTGGTATAATAGAAAGTCTGCTAACTGTAGATCTTTTCCAGATAATGTGAAGGGGTCAATGAAGGTCATGACATTCAAAACATTTCAAGATGAAGGAATTTTTCCTAAGGGGAAAAAAAAAGAAATATCATGTATAATTGCTTCCAAAATGATCATCTCCTTCACAAGGAGCTTTTTTTTTTTGTCTTTCTTTGAAATTCACATTTCAAAAATCCATGAAAGTTGTATATAAATATTTCTATGAAATTTCTGCTGGTTTTCATCCAAATAAGATATTTTATTTTCTAAGTTGAACTGTGGCATCCTAGAGAAGTATTAGAGATACACTGCCATTCTCACTCTTTACCAAATTCCTTTTCCAGCCTCCTAATTTGAGGCATTGGATCTGAATACATTTGGCGACTACTCACAAAACATTAAATTTGTTGGCTGAGAAGCAATGATGTCTATTCCAGCTTAACTCTGAACAGAGAACATTCCTTTGTGAGGCTGCTTTGAAGGAGATATTTTGAGCAGCTGTAACAAAGATGGCAATAAAAGTTGGAGGTCAAATCGTCTTTATTCCAGATTAGAGAGCTCAGCATTTTTAATGTTCAGCACCGACAAACAACACACCATAATGAGCTTTAGGTTTCCTGTTCGCAATTTCCCACAGTACCAATTACCATCAGTGCAGTGTAGCTCACAGAGGATTATTTTGTGGCTACTTTAGAGCCATCCATTGGGAAAATTTGCTGAAATTGGACTTTATTGCCTAAACCATATTACTACTAATAATAATAATTCATAATGCCCAATATTAATATAACTGCACATATTCTTGAGCACTTATTATGTGTCAAATGTTGTGTTAAATATGTTGCATATTAGAAAATGCAATACCATGAGTTAGTTTACTTTAACATCCCCACTTTAACTTGAAAGATATAGGACCTGAAGTCATAAAGGTAATTAACTTGTCGTTAACCCAGATAATTGCACTGATTATTTGTAGCACAGTTCAAAATACAGTCTTTCTTGTGTTTTTTATTTTCTTTTGGTAGAATGTTGCCTTCTCTCCTTGTTTTGACACCCTGCTCTGAACTTCTTTGGCATTTATGGGCATAATCACAAATTGTTGTGGTGCTACTTCTCTTATGTATTTCCTTCATCCTTCAGGTAAAGCACTCTCTCTCTCTCTCTCTCTCTCTCTCTCTCTCTCTCTCT
>NW_025999900.1:50697399-50852681 GCF_001458135.2 Marmota marmota marmota
CTCCAGCAACATTCTCTCTCTCTCTCTCTCTCTCTCTCTCTCTCTCTCTCTCTCTCTCACACACACACACACACACACACACACACACATACATACACATACATACATACACACCTTGTTGCAGTTCTTAGAGATGACATTTTTTTTTTTGGTCCAGCCCTTCATTTCCCTCCTAATCACACCTTGATTTTATTTGGAAGTGTCTTTGATCTACTGCCATGCTTTCCTCAAGGGAACTGATAGAAATGGTAGACCTTCCTCTTCCACATCTTGAGAGAAGTCACAATAGCTGAAAATTTGCATCTAGACTGCAACAGGACTCTTAGATCTGGTTCTTTGAAGCACCTTGGTATGGATTGTTCTGCTTAGTCTTTCAGAGATGCTTGGTTTCTTCCATCTCTAAGCCTCTTTTTCCAGCCTCCCAGTTATCTTTGGAAACACATATAACTTTAAAAATTGTCCTGGGCTTACATCAGACAAAGTGAAGCCAGGGATCTCTGGTGTGACTATGATGACTTTGTACAGTGGGATTTTTTCTGATTGATCAAGTCTTGAGCAATACTGATGGAGAACTTGACTCTCCCTGCTACTCACAAATGTGATGTTAAGTTGGGATGTGGAGAGAAACATGAAGCATAGTGCAAGGGTTTCTTAACTTTCTTGTGAGTTCAAATTTGTATAATCCTATTGTATTTTGACACATAAAGGGATAATCAATGAGTTTCTATAAAGAAGTACAGAGATAACAAGATTAAGAATTGGGGATCTCTGTTTACATCAAAGAACTGTCACTTATTCCAAGAGATGACACTGGCAAATCTCATTATTGATTATGTGCAATTCATAAACAATGCAGTGAGGGGTGACACTTATCTTTTCTCTACAGTTATAATACCTTTATTAATCATCATTGGATATTCAATAAAGAAATCAAACTAATATATTTAGACCAATGGAAGAACAATGAATGTAAATTCATGATATGCATTATGTTTAGAAGAAATATTTCTATTTCAATATATTTGTTCAAAACTATATGGTAATATAATATAAAAATCAGCATTAAGAGATAATACCATCCATTTATATTGCCTGAAAGAGAAGCAAATAAATAATTTCCATATTTGTAAGAACTAAGAGGCAACCTCAGGCAGAGTATTCAAAGGAGTATAGCAAATTAAAAATGCTAGCAATTTCATCGATGCCTATGTTTGGAAGACTTAGGGTCCCCCAGAAGTGTCCATGTCCTTATCCCTGTAATATATACATATTATATTTTGGATGGCAAAAGGTATGTTGAGATATGAATAAGGCAATAAACCTTGTAATGGGGAGATTATCTTGCATATTCAGTGCCTGGGTTGCCCAGGTTTGCATCACTGTAACCCAAATACCTGATAAGAACAATATACAAGAATGTTTACATTGGCTTATGATTTCAGAGATTTAATCCATGGTGGGCTGACTCCATTGCTCTGGACCTGAGAGAGAACATCATGGTGGATGGACATGGTGGCTGCAAGCACAGATGTTGGGAAAGGATTAGAGAGAAATGATCTCTGGACCCCTAGTGACTCACCTCCTCCAACCATGTCCAACCTGCCTATACTTATCATCTATTATAATGGTCCTTTGAAATTATCAATCCATCAACTGGATTCATGCACATTAGGTTATGGTTCTTTTCATCTAATCCTTTCAACTCTGAACATTCTTACATTAGCACAGGAGATTTTGGAGGACACCTCATGTTCAAATGAGAGCATTTTCCCTAGTCTCCAAATGCTCATGTTCATTCCACAATGTAAAATGTATGTAATTCATCTCCCAGAGTCTTCATAGTCTTGACGGTTTCAGCATTGTCCAAAAGTCCAAGTCCAAAGTCTCGTCCTGAGACTCAAGGTTGTGAGTCCTTGTAAAGATCAAAAGCAAGTTATATATATCCAATGTACTTAGGGACAGAGTAAACATTCTCCTTCTAAAACAGAGGAATAAGAGCATAGAAAGAAGGAATGAGACCAAAATAAGACCAAAACCCAGCTGTGCAAACAGGTACTGTAACTCAGTGTATAGTGTCTAGGACACAGGATAATGCTATGTGCCGTCCAAAGAGCTTGAGCAATTTCACTCCTTTGGCCTTGCTGGTCAGAACACACATGGCTTCTCTGACTCTTTCCACAGTCAGAAGTTTTGCTCTTCAGACATTCCATGTTACTGAATCACTTAGTTCTTGGGGTCTCCATTCCAGGGTTGACTTCACCTTCACCTTCACGACTTCATACATCATTCTTTCTGTGGAATCCAGTTAAACTTTGGTTGGCATCCCAGGCCTTCCTTTGAAATCTCAGTGGAAGCCTCCATGACCCACTGACTGAGCAGGGGGACAAACAGATGCAAGTGGTGGAAACATGATGTTTGGGGAATAATTCTATAAAATGGGCCTCCTGTGCTGACTCCCACATGCTTTGTTTTCCAAGAAATTTACCTGCATCCCTGCTTGGCTTATGTGGATAGGACTCAGCAAACTACCTGTCATCTGGAGGACTAAAGCAGGCCTGGAAGAATGTTGATAAGAGGAAGCCAAGTTACCCTGAAGGGGGACACTTTTGTGACACTTTTCATAGTCTGAATCCTGAAACTCAGAACAATAAAGATAATTTCTCCTAACATAAAATCTGTAAGAATTTATAATTAAGAATACATCTAGAACTAGTCAGCATGGGCTAAAATGACCTAGAATTGTCATGGCAGTGGGGACTTGAAAGTTTGATATCATCTTGCTCTCAGTTTGAAGTCAAAAGGTGGACCTGGGTGAAAATTCTCTGTAATCCCCAACAAAACTGGAGTGCAGAAGAGGCATCTTGTTTCTCTCTTCTCTGAGGGGACCCATTCTCTCCCCAGAGAGTGTGCCCTTTCCCTTTTCCTATCTCTTCAATAAACTCGTAGATGTTACTCAGAGTGAAAAGTCTGAAATCATTCAGACTTGACTGAAAGAATTGGGGATTGGGGAGTGTGTGCCTGTGCCGCCTCAGTTTTCCTAGAAGACCCCAACCCTGTAACCGCCAGATTACACCTGAAACCATACCTGCAACAGGTTCTGCATGTCTGTAGGGCTGAGCATGGTGAAACAGCTTCCTAGTCCGCCTCATGTGAGCAACATGCCCCCACAATCTTTTCTCAAAGAAATTTTTATTTCTACAGGTTTAAGCCTGCAATGGGCACGGACTTGCAAATTCCTGAGATGCTTTCAGGCCATATTTCTATGGTTTCTGTGCAAAGTATTCAGCATTTCTTTAGTGGCTGGTTGTAATCTCTCTAACAACCATACCCTTCTTCTTTGCCACATCTTACCCCCACTTTTCTCGCCAAATGGCAAGTTTGAAACATCCTTCAGTTTTGCTTTCTGCTCCCAATTCTCATAGTAAATCTGACTAAAAGATGCCAGAAAAATTCATGCCACTGAGTGAATATTGTGCTGCCTTGAAATTTCCTCCACAAGATTAATTAGTGGCCACAGGGAAGATGAGCCCTTCCAGGCCACAGCCGGAGTGCCAACTTCACCAACCATGCTCCATCACTAAGTAGTTTTTTCAAGTTATTCATCCATCACCTGGATCAATGTACTATTTGGATTGTGGTTCCCATAATCTAATCATTTCATCTCTGATCATTTCTGCATTAACATAGAGCTTTGGGGGAATATTTCATCCCCAAACCATAACAATCACCAGTGTAATTGCAATAGAGGCAGAAGATGGCATTCAGTGGACATGTAACCTCAAAAGAATGCTTAGAGACAGATGCAGCATTGCTGAATTTAATGAAAGATGATGGAAGAATCTTGAGTCAGGGACCTTTGGTAGCCCCTGAAAGCTGGGGAAGGCAATGAAATAAAGTTTCCTCTCCAACTACCAGAGAGGAATGTAGCCCTGCTAACATCTTGATTTTAGCCCAATGAGACCCATATTGCACTTCAACCCTCCATATCTGTATGATCATCAATTTGTCTTTCTGAATCTCTAAGTTTGTTGGTAGTTTGTCACCACAGCAACAGAAAACAAATGCAGTACTTTTAATTTAGTATTTATTGGGTAGCCCTTTGTTATCATATGGAGCAGTCCCTGAACATTTTCTCAGTCTCCAAATGTAAAAATATCAACACTGAAACTCTAGCATCCTTCTAAAGTTTTAATTTACCCTACTCTTTTTTTCTTAAGGTTGTATGACAGGCCACACCTTGGCCCTAATCGTTCACACTCAGCTCATTCTAAAGCAAAAAAATTTAGTTAGCAGCTCATTAGCTAATTGCTACCCAGATGGTTAGGAATTAGCAGCTAGTTCTCAGGTTAAATTACAACTGTTTAAAACGAACAGATCCATGACCTGAAACTCTGAGGACCTGTTGCTATTCTGAGAAATCATGCCTTATCACCAAGTTACTCTTGTCAGGAATGATGAACAAAGCAATCGATTACTACATTAACTTCCTTTTAGAAAAGTGAGCCATCTGACTCCAAGAAGAGAGGAGCTTAGAAATAAATTTGTTTTCCAACCCCCCATCCTCATTTTGTTTCCTGTTTAAAAATTTACATTAATTTTTCTCCTTTGATATAATATATACGACAGAATAAACTTCAATAATAGGAAACCAAAGTATCATGAAATTAGATTTCTCTGCCTTCCTTCTTGGGAGTCTTCTGAGATCTTTAAAAGTATTTCCTCAGTGGTAGCAGAGCACATAATAGAGATTTTAATATAATTCATAAAAAAGAGTTACTTCCATGAAATTTACTCCCAGCTCCTCTTTCCCAAGTGGTAAATTCTTTGCTGCACCTTTTCTCTTAAACTGCTGCTGACCATTCAACAGTGTTTTGAGCTTCAGTGAAATGAAACTCTATGGTCTGAATCAAATGGGGCCTTGGGGAACATCTACCCCAAACCCATGTGGATGTCTCAAACTCTCCTAGTTCAATTATACCTACCCGGAAAGAAGTAAACCACAAGGCTGTTGTGATATTTTTACACGGTGGTATATTTTTCCATGAAAATTTTGACTTCTCTGCCAGTATATGTTTGGGTCTTCTGTATTATAACTATGATGTCTCTTCTATCTTCTCAGAAATTTTATGTTTCTAAAAATATGCACCATGTTTATCCTACATTCCTGGATATATTGCTAAATTATTCAAATGGGGAATTGTCATATCCATTTAAGTGTCTTGAGCTCACAGAAGTAGTTTGTAACAATGAGTAGGCTGTTTACATTTGTCCCCAATATAGAGAGAACATTCTGAAACATGTCAAGAATATTAAAAAGTCTAGAATTCAAGGAAAAGCTAAATTACTACAGGTCTCTATGGGACCTACATTTAAATGTAAATAATCTTATCAAGGGTAATATATACATATAAGCAGGCATAAATGTAATGGTAGGACTTCATGTTTCAAAATTAGCACTGAAGCAGATAAGATAGGGACAGGATGCTGAGGGAGGAAAGGGGTCCTGGTGACTTAGGACATTCATGGGGAGGCATTGATAGTTCAGGCCTTTTGGAAAGGAAGTAACTATTTTAGTTTTGACAGTTAATGAACCAGCGACATGCTGACCTACTGCAGTCAGGTTTCTCATGTTATCAGACCAGAGCATGTAGCCTCACAATATCAGGAAGTCATGTCATGGGTATCCATTCCCACTGTCTTTGGTTCTTTAGGTCTTAGCTGAGGCTGAAAATTTGCATGTCTAAGAGTTCTTGAGTGACTCAGGTGTTGCTTTTCCAGAGACAACACTTTGAGAACCACCAAGTAGGCAAATATGATCTGCTTCATTTTTTTTTCTCAATTATGACACTGAGAGTTCCCTGTGAGAGGGGAGACAGGTGGTGGCACTGACAGATAAAATATTGTTGAAATATTATATTTAATGTCTGAGGCTTATAACATTTCAAACCCCTAAAGTCATAAATAATGCACTCCATTTTTTTTCCAGAAATATCATTTATTTTCTTAATGTTAGTCTTATTGCAGAATTCTTTTTGTACATTTGTAACAAAACTTTAGTTATAGTTATAAATGCTTTGGACTAGACATTTTATTACCTGTCTGCTTTTGCAAAGACTGACTTGTCTGGTGGGAAGATTCCATTGTTTTTGATTTTTCTGAATTGCTCTCACTAGGGAGTATCTTTATCCAAGAGATGGCATATATCAGCTTTTTTCTTTTTTGTGTGGGATGGGGATACCAAGGATTGAACTCAGGGCTTGTGCACTGAAGCTATTTTGTATTTTATTTAGAGACAGGATCTCACTGAGATGTTTAGTTCCTCGCTTTTGCCAAGGCTGGCTTTGAACTCACTATCCTCCTGCCTCAGGCTCCCCAGCCACTGGAACTACAGGTGTGTGCTATGTCCAGTTCAGTTCCTTTTGTGTTCATTACCTTAGAGCCAGTAAAGGAATAAGCTTCAAAGCCTTGATTCCTCTGATGTACATCTCTTTAGTTTTATCTAAAAAATGCCCAGTTCTAAGACCTTTACGATTCTAATTATCCTAACAGATGATTAAGTTTTCCAGTATTTACCCAGGACAGGATGTTATTTACAGACAAGCTCCCTTACGAAGATTGGTGATTGATGTGTTAATTCTTCCTATTTTCAAATGCCACTCGCAGAACTTCCATAGTTTGGTCTCTTATTGAACCTACACTTCTAACTGAGGCACTTAGGTGGAGTGCCGCCCATTCCTCCAGCAGGCCCATGAGCAGATATTCAATGGAGCCTACTGGTAAGAACACATCCCCGTTTCCCTACCATGATCTGTCATATCAGGTAGTCACAAAAGCTTATTAACAAAGAAACAGGGACACTGCTACATCGATGTTCATAGCAGCACAATTCACAATAGCAAGACTGTGGAACCAACCTAGATGCCCTTCAATAGACGAATGGATAAAAAAAATGTGGCATTTATACACAATGGAGTATTACTCTGCATTAAAAAATGACAAAATCATAGAATTTACAGGGAAATGGATGGCATTAGAGCAGATTATGCTAAGTGAAGCAATTAGAGCAGATTATGCTAAGTGAAGACATAAGCCAACTTTATAAGGAGAGTAACTAAGAACAGAGTAGGGACAAAGAGCATGAGAAGAAGATTAACATTAAACAGGGATGAGAGGTGGGGGGGAAAGGGAGAGAGAAGGGAAATTGCATGGAAATGGAAGGAGACCCTCAGGGTTATACAAAAGTAGATACAAGAGGAAGTGAGGGGAAAGGGAAAAATAATACAAGGGGGAGAAATGAATGACAGTAGAGGGGGTAGAGAGAGAAGAGGGGAGGGGAGGGGAGGGGAGGGGGGATAGTAGAGGATAGGAAAGGCAGCAGAACACAACAGACACTAGTATGGCAATATGTAAATCAATGGATGTGTAACTGATGTGATTCTGCAATCTGTATATGGGGTAAAAATGGGAGTTCATAACCCACTTGAATCAAAGTGTGAAATATCAAGAAATATGTAATGTTTTGAACAAGCAACAATAAAAAATTTAAAAAAAGAAAAGAAAAAAAAGAATTATTTATTGTGTAGAGTAAATAAGGGCTTAAATATTTTCTCTACCCACCCCATGCTTAATCTAGAATATCCAAAAGCAATCCTGAAATACAGTTACTATAGTGTTGCTTTTATTAGTGTAGTTATTAGTGTTGCCTAGAAACAAACTAATGTTTGCCTTGAGGTAAGTAAAGTTTAACTGCAAAGCAATATTGAAATATTAATACTTAGTTGGTTTCAGATTTCTATTATGTATATGTGTATAGTCATGGAGATACAAATTTGCTATTTCAGAACATATTTATAGATTTCAGGTGCAAGAAACATCTTGTAAATCTCAGGCAGCTAAGACCATATTCAAAGGGTCTTCCTTATGTGACTTATTTTTGTTTGATCATTCCTTTCCATATTTTATGACTTGAATAAATTCATTTTATTTTTTTGTGATATTTTCACACTTTTCCCAACACAAAAGCAAATATACCTATAAGTCTATACGTAAATTCGATGTATTCACATATGCTAATCTAATTTTCTACTGCAGATGAACTCATATATTAACAGAAGAATTTCTTCTAGGTACAGAAGCTCTGCATGTGTGTATTTTTGAAGGATATTCTTTTATAATATGAAATAGAGGATATGTTTAAATATTTTCTCTTTTAGAGCAGATAATATTATTTAAAACTGCTGCTTATTAGCTATGAGACAAACAAAGCAATGAACAATGGGAGAGGAAGGCAGAGCAGCAGTTATGTAACCGTGTGTCTAAAAAAGTGGATTTTCCTCTGCTGATATTCCACAAACTCATTTCAGATAAAGCCCAACTATCTTCAAAGCCATTTCTACAACTTTGAATTTGTAGTTATTTTTTTGTTTTCCATTTAAATTGTGTTCCATGTAATTCTAAAGTATCAGAGATTCAAAAAGCTCATCCTATATAGAGCCTGTGGCTACGAAACTTAAAAGGAATTGTATATATTCAAGGAGTTTATGTAGTTCATATATAAGACAGTACATATACATCATTGAAAAGAGTCTAACGGAACAATCAGAAAGAAATTGTCATTCACTGAGCCATATTACTGCTGAGTGATTGTGTGAGGAATATGGAAAAAAACTAGGAGGGAAAAAATGCAGGTTCTCTTTTAGTAATTCAAATAAGCTAAATCGAGGACCTTATCTGGGTTACTTATGTGATCTACCATGATGCGTTAGAGCAGGGGTTTATTATTGCCTAATTATCATTACATCAATAATTATTATCTAGGTCTAGAATATAATCAGCATTTCAGAAATTTTGCTTTTACGGTGGAAGTAGAAATTGTTTTCTCTAATTACTTTATATTTTTTACATTTCTATTGAGTGATAAGTATTTAAATCACATGAACACAGGCTAGTGTCCTTTGGAATTTGAAACTTGTGATTTGAAATATCAGTGTGAAGTTCATTGTTTTATGTTTTAGTTAACATGAAATATAAAATGTGAAGAACAAATAATACAAAAATGTTATGAAGTTGTGCAATACTTATTCTCTGACAGTCAATGAATAGAACAAGTTGAAGAACAATAATGAAGCAGCTGTGATCCCACTAGCTCCTATAAAACAGTGTTCTTTGAAGAAGTCAAAACTACTGTTCAGAGTCCTGTGTTTGGCGTGATTTTGAAATGGTGATTATTGACTCTGCCTGGGGAGATAATCTCTTGTCTATTAGGCTGGATTCTAGTTTATTGATTATGTAAACAATTATTATATATTTAGTCAATGAACTAATTAATTCAGGTGGATGAAAAAAACGCTGAAAGAGGAAAATAACTTTTAACCCAAAGAATACATGATATTCATATTATTTGACATGAAAACTTATTATTTATACACATTATTTAAAGATGCCTGGATGAACAATTTTCATGAAAATGACTGACCTATTTGAGTCAACTGGATGAATTCATCCGATTTTTAATTATTTTTACTTATTCATCAGTAACTAGAGCATGATTTGATTAATAAGTGACATGGTAGAGACGTCATTTAAGAAGCTCCAATATGCAGATGCCAACACAATTAAAAGAGGGGAGGGAAAAATAAAGTTCATAGCATTAGACAAAGTGGAATGAAGGGGGTTGGGAATAGGAAGGACAGTAGCACGAATCAGATATAACTTTCCTATTTTCATACATAAATCCATGACCAGTGTAACTCTACAAGATGTTCAACCACAAGAACAGGATCCTAATTAGAAAAAGTATCCTCCAGGTATGTATAATGTCAAAATACACATACTGTCATGTATATCTAAAAAGAACAAATAAAAAATAGATAAAATGAAGCAGATTAATCACATTTTTTAAAAACACCTTAGAGTGAAAGGTAACAAAGTTATCTCACACCGTTCTTCTTATTATGTTTATTTGCATTTCATTAAATTTTGCCTAACTGCAACATGAATCTCCAATGGTAATGCTAAAGCTATCACACCCAATTTTAACTTTAGCATTTAGGTTATATATTATAATATTATATGTAAATACAATCTTATAAAGCTTCAAACACTCATCTGAAAACTAATATATGTATTAGTTTATATATATATATGAGAATGTGTATGTCAGCTTCCATTTGAAGAAATTGATAAGCTCATTGGTATAGAATTTATCCAGGGGACATCATAAGTTTAGCATCAGCCACTACTGGCTATTAGTAATATGAACACATAAGCGTCAATCATGGTTCCCCTCAATGCTTTCCCTACACACCTCTTCTAGCCCATAACTATCAATCCAAATTGAGCTCATCAAGCCCCAGTTTTTCTGTTTAGACTTCTTCCACAATTCCAAGAACCTTTCCCTAATTTCCATCCCAAATAATGGGCTTTTGGAATTTAGTTTTAGGCAATAGTTGGAACTCATCCCTTATTCCCTTAGCAATTACTGCCTACCTCATGTGACACCAGAAAATATTTTAGGAGGCTACTATCTTTTATTTACCTCTTGGAAAGGAAGAAGGAACTCAAGAATAATTGCAGACTCATGACATTTTAGTGAACTCTATCCTTGACTCTGACACTCATGCTCAGCAGCTCAGCATTCCTTCTCTGCATGGCACCATCAACCTGCCTTCTTTTGATGCCATCAGTTTCATACAAAGTTTTATCTTTACTTTCTTCATTTTTCCTTATGGATGAAAGTACAATAATATAACTAAAATGGATATATCATGTTATGGTTTCTAAATGTATTTCCTCTCCACTCTTTTACTGACTGTAATTCCTGTGCAAATTTATGAGTAGGTATTATTACCCTTGTTTTGCAATTTAGATAATAATGTTCATAGAATATATTTTTCCAACCCCCCAATGTTAGTAAGTAGAATATCAAAAAGACATGTATAGGTTTTCTCTTTGATGATACTCTGTTATTTTCATTACACTTTCCATTACTAATTATATTGTTGATAAATACTAATGAAAGACAGAGTTCAGAGTTATCCCAGGTCATTCATATTTTTTTTTCCTTTCCAGTAATTCCCACATATCCCCGACCCCCACATATAAGGACCATTTTTTTTTTGGTAGATTTTCAGACATTTGTAACACGTTAGCAATGTGAATATTTTTTTTTCCTTGAATGACATGATGCTGTACTTGAAATAGGATGTGGAAGTATACCACATGTAAATTCAACTTTAGATATGGGATTCCATTTCTTAATTTTATGAACAATTTGTCAAATCCTTATTCCTCATTATTCCTACTTCAAAATACCTAGAATTTAAAAAGACAACCCAATAGCTGAACAAGTAGAAAAACAGAATAATAACACAATTGAATACTACTAACACAATAATGAAGGGCAGGTAAAATTGCAAGTCAATAATGCATAAACTTTGGCATCTTCATAGGTTTGCTCACTTTAAATTTGGAAATAAAGATGAAACAGAGTTGTGTTCGCTCAGGCCTTTGTCCATAACCTGGCAGGGATGCACTGTCCTTATGGAAGAACTGTGCAGTGAATTAATCCTTAAATATCTCTGACTTCATCAGAGTATAGTACAAAGATTCAACAAAGGATAAATGATGCATGGGTAAGCCTTATAATGATCTGCCTATTCCAGGAACCATCCATCTGCTCTTGTTGCTTACAAGCTGAACCAATTTGGGGATAAATATTTCAGGAGTTACAACTGTTATTACTGAGATCAACAATTTACCAATTTAAGGATACCAAAGCCTGAATGATTAGGTACTATTTAAATCCATGACCAGTGTAACTCTACATCATGTTCAACCACAAGAACAGGATCCTAATTAGAATAAGTATCCTCCAGGTATGTATAATGTCAAAATACACATACTGTCATGTATATCTAAAAAGAACAAATAAAAAATAGATAAAATGAAGCAAATTCATCACATTTTTAAAAAAACACATCTAGAGTGAAAGGTAACAAAGTTATCTCATACTGTTCTCCTCATTATGTGTATTTGCATTTCATTAAATTTTGCCTGACTGCAACGTGAATCTCCAATGGTGATGAAACATGTGTGGAAGGAGCAGAAAGAGAGACAGAGAAAGGGGGGGGGGCAAGGAGAGGGAGAATGAACAGAAGAGGGAAGGCGAGACTAAAAGAGATTTGAACATTTCTAGCTGGAAATGATCCTACCTCTGGTTCAAGCATGTAATACTTTGTCTTTTACACTGTATTTCCTGGAATTCCCATTCATACTCTTCCTCAGTCTGGTGCTGTCTGTGCAAGGAACTTCTTTGATTGGCTCACATATGGGCCTGGTCATGCTTCACAATTTTCAGAACTGAAGCGTCATTAATATCACAACTGGTTTTCAGGACCAGATGGTCATGGACCATGAGGAAGCTCCACCTTCCATAGTGGAGATAAGAAATTTGTATGAATGAATAAATCTGAGAAATGTATGACCTAAAAATCAGTTGTTAAGGATTCCTGCTGAGGACGTTTTTCCTTTGCCTCCATGTTTTACTTTGCTATTTTTGTGTAAAAAAACAGGATAGCTTTCCTTTGTGCTGGAAAACAGTTATGTCATCAACGATATGGACTTATATTTTTAGCATTTTATGTGTAATTTCTATTTTTATGGAAACTCTATGAACAAAATCATTTAAATTTATGCCAGGTACTTGAAAGCTGGCTAAGAAAAAATCCTACTCTTTCCTGCGGTCAGTGCTTCATTCTTTAAAGGCAACTACTGCCCGAACTTCCAGCTGATTCCTTTGGTATTTTCCTCTGTACTTCTCTCTCTCTTCTCCGCTCTTACCTGTTGTCTTTCCACTATGGAAAGTGGAGCTTCCTCAATATTTTAGTATAACAAGTTTACAGCTTTGGATTAGGAAATGTTCAGTGTTTATTCAGAAATAAGTCACACAAGATTTGTGATAATGCTCTATTTCCCCTAGTGAATAATCTTATTTTTTTCTATTGTTTATTTCTTGCATCCTTATTCCTGACTCCCCTATAGTTTATCTAGATATTTTAATATTTTCAACACATTGGGAATCTATCAGTTTTTATCTTATTTTGGAAAAAAAAAATCCATCCCAAACTTTTGTACTGAGTACAGAGACTCTTTCAGGTCTGTTTCAATGGGTAGAACTTGGCTGTGGCTTTTGGTAGTCCATGAGAATTCCTTCAGTGTTAACATCACTTTAAACTCCAAACTGCTATATCTGCTATCTTTATCTTCGTTATGGGTTTACTTCCTCATTTTAATGAAGCATGTGGCATAACAAATTTTGGGTGGGGGGAATGAAGCAGGCTAATTATTGAAGTCTTTGATATCTGCAAGTATCTTTATTTTAAACTCATGTTTAATTATTATTTTATATGCCAGTAGAATACCATTTTGAATATTTCCCTTGTATACTTGAGAATTTGTTAGATTTATAACTTTAAGTGCTGATATTGGAAACATTAGTCTTTGTTATCTTTGTTTGTGACTTTCTCTCATCTCTAGAAGCTGGAAATCTTTTCCTTTGAACCTAATGCCATAACATTTCATCATGATTACTTTGATTTAAGTTGATGTCCATGCATTGGTTTGAATACTTTTTTTTGGTTTCTTTCAGTATAAAAATGCATGACCTTTAATCTTACATATTTCTATAATTAGTATTTAGACTATTCTTAAAATACTTTTGTTGGAATTGCTTTTTCTCACTCTAATCTCAGATCTCCTGCAATGATATATATATTTTTAAATTTCATGTCTAATTTTCATATCTTTCTGTAATTATGTTCAATTTTCTAGAGTATCTAAATTTTGTCTTCCAAAAATATGCAAGTTTTTATATGCGGTAGTGTGTGTTCAATTCTCACAGTTTAATTTTTTAATTATTTTTATATACCCAATTGTGTATTTTCATGGTTATAATATTGATAATAGTTTTTGTCATTTTCTTCTAATAAATGATTTGCCCATTGATTTTTTCTTTCTTTTTGTATTTCTTTGGACTTCAATATTTTAAGTGTTTTTTTTTTCTTTAATTCTATTGTAACTGGATTCTTGCCTGTGTGTTTTGAAAAGCATCACTCAGATGTGGATGGGCATCTCATCCAGGTGCACATCCTTGGCTTTAACAGCAGTGGTGCTGATCTAAGAGGAAGTCCCATTGTATGCAGTTATTTGCTCAGTCTCTAACACTAATATCTTCATGGTACTTTCTAATTATCTAGACTCTATCAAGTCCCTACACATTATATGCCTTTTTAAATTATGTAGAGGCAAGTGGAAGTAGAAGACATTTAGAATTTAAACAATTAATCCCCATGGTTCTTCCATCTTTCACAAGCTCTGGTACCCTCCATTTAAAGAAGCTCAGTCTTATCCTCATAAAAAAAATCAATTTTTTCCCCAGGTGGAAGAAAGATCCAAGATCAAATCTCTTCTCAAGTTGACTTTCAATCAAATTATTCAAAGCACCACATTATCTTTTAATCACACTTTCTGGAGAAACTAGGAACTCTGATAATTGAGTCTTAGCAGGAAATTCAGGTAACTTCTCTCCTGTTTCTACTACCACTCTGCTGTTATGGTTTGGATGTGAGATTTCCCTCAAAAGATCCAATTAATTGGAGAATATCTATAGGTGAAATGATTGGAATGGGAGCACTGTAACCAGATCATTACTTCCTAGTTTGAATGACTGGATGGTAACTGTAGCCAGGTGGCTCATGGCTGGAAGAAATGAATCACTGGGAACATGCCCTGGAAGGGTGCATCTCTCTTATGGCCCCTTCTTCTCCCTCTCTTTCTGCTTCCCCATTCTGCTATGAGCTAAGCTTTCCCTTCTGTGCCCTTTTCCCATAATTGCTATCTTACTTTAGACTCAGAGCAATGGACTGGATCATCTATTATGGTTTAGATATGAAGTGCACCCTAACGCTCATATGTGAAACAACGCAACAAAATTTAGAGGTAATAATGTTTGGGTTATGAGAGCCTTAACCTAATCAGTGAGTGAACACCCCCAACAGGGATCAACTGAGGAGTGACTGTAGCTGCCAGTTAGGATGTAGCTAGAGGAGGTGGGTAGTTCTGACTTACCTTCAGCTCTGAGGAATGGAATCAGCTGTCCATGGACGGGAGACCCCTGAAACCATAAGTGCCAAATAATTTTTTTCTTCTCTATTTGCTCTATTCAGGTCTTTTTGTCAGAGAAGCAAAAAAAAAAAAAAAAAAAATCTGACTAAAACACCATCTATGACTTGAAACCTCTGAATTTGTGAGCCCCAAATACATTTTTCTCCTCTAAATTGTTTCTGCCAGGTATTTTGATCGAAGTGCTTTAAAATCTGATTAGAACAGAAATCGTTACTGAGAAGTGGAGTCATTGCTATAACTAAACTGACAAGATGGTTCAAAAGCCATCTCTTCTTTTTGTCATCTTATTTTGAGAGCATTTAAAAAAATTCACAGGTGTGGACTGGAAAAGCTTTAGAATATTGTAATTAGAGTTTAATGGGTGATTCTGGTGGGAGCTCAGAAGACCAAAAAGGTGATAGGAATGCAGCCTGGGCTCATGAGGTTGTAGAGGACTCCATTGGGAATTGAACCAGAGTGAACTCATGTTAAATTCTAACAAAGGACTTGGCCACATTTTTCCTATTTCATGAGACTTCCTGTGAGACTGAATTTAAAAATGATGGACTAATTAAACTGACAAAGGAAATGTCAAGGCAGCAAAACACAGTCAGTGGTATGGATATTACTTGCAGTTTTAGCCAGGATTATTGTGAAAATTAGAAGCACAATACAGAACTGAAAGTTTTCTATACCTGAAGTTTGGCCAGGAAAGCTGGGGCCAAGGAAGGTTTGTTTGTTGAAGATATTACAGATCCTAAAGAGTTGTTAAGTACTTTGCAAAGAGACAATAGAAAAGACACCTCAAGAACATCCTAGAAATTTGCAAGACAATATCAACTTCAAACTTCAGGACAGAGAAAATTCTTTTGAGAAGAAGTCAGGAGGCATTTTGCTAGGTCAGAGGGTGCTAGGTAGTTATTTCACAATTCTGAGTCATTAGGGTACTCGCAATGATGATTCCAAGGAGCTTATTTATTGCATGAGCTGGTAGTAAACCTTGCCTTTATCCATGTGGGACTGTTCTGCAGAAATGGAACATACTGGGGTTAAGGAGACATGGAGGCTTCCACCAAAGGCAAAATGTTATAATTCCACCAAAGGCAAAAATGTTGTAATTTAGATATGAGATGTCCACCAAAATTTCCTATTAATGAGAATTATTCATATGTGAGATGATTGGGGTCATGAGTGCTATATCCTAATTAGCCCATCCTAATTTAAAAGGACTCACTGGGTGGTAACTTTAGCCAGGTAGGATGTGGTTGAAGAGGGAGATCACTGGGGGCATGCCCTAACTGGGAGCATCTGCCCTGTGGCCCTTCCTCCTTGCTTTTGCACTTGCTTTTCTGTGCATTCCCTCCTCCCCTTTCTGATCCTGCCATGAGCTGAGAAGCTTTCTGCTGTTGAGCCCTTCTCCCATGGTGAACTGAACTGCCTCATCATGGTCCCCAAGCAATACGTCAGTCATCTATATACTGGGACCTCTGAAACCATGAGATCCAAATAAACTTTTCCTTCTCTGAGTAGTTCTTGTCAGGTGTTTTGGTCATAACAATGCAAAAGCTTACTAAAAATGAAAATTTTACCCAAGTGGAAGAAAGATCAAATCTCATGCCATGTTGACTTTCAACCAACTAATTTAAAGGACCTTTAGTCCAACTTTGGAGAATCTTGGAACTCTATTACCTGAGCATTGACAAGTAACTCCGATTATTTCTATTCTCTTTGTACTGATGCACTACCAAGACAGGTATAATTCATCCATCTGTCTTGCGGCTTTGATAATTAGTTGCCAAAATTTTTCTATAATGTCCTTCCCCTTCTTTAATAATACAGTACTTTTATTAGTATTTCTAATAGAATTTCTATAATGAGGGACAATTTATGTCATAAATATTTTACTTAAAATTTGGTCCCTGCCATTTTGTAACAGCTGTTTTAAAGACTGCTAGATTTCCAATACCCTTCAACTCTTCCCAAATTTAGCTTATATAATTTTGATTTGAATACTTATACTTATTTATTCTCTATTAAATAAAATGTTATTTTAATTATGGCTTCTCTGATGTGAATTGGTTCAAAAGTTTAAAAATATAAAGTTATAGTGAAAGGGGAAGAAAGGTAAATAAATGTCCCTTGAGGTTCTTATTGTTTTATGCGTTCAGGATAACTCTTCAATGTGTCACTATTTTAGCACTTTATGTGATATCTAAAAGTGTATTTTTCTGTTCAAGTGTTTTCTGTAAACACAAAACAAGTGAATTCTTGACTAGGGATCACTGTCTCCATTTTTATCATCAGCAACATCTTCCCTAGTTCCTAATGCTTTGAATAAAAAAGTGTATTTGCAAATTAAAAATTTGTTGAAGAAAAAAAATATATATTTTATTGAGAGAGAAGGGAAAAATATTTTTTAACTTTACTTGAAGTAAAAATATGTCAAAATAATTTTAAAGAATTGAGCTATATATTACTTCATTTATTGTATTAAAAGTCAGACAATTTTGGCTACAATAACAGAAAGCCTGATCCTAAATGTGTCTTAGATACTAATTGTACTAGTCAGTTTTCTGGTAGTATAGCAAATACCTGAGATGATCATTTTGTAAAGAGAAAAGGTGTATTTTGGCTTGCTGTTTTAGAGGTTTCATTTGGTTGATTGGCACCAGTACTTTGGTAAAAGGAGAACATCATAGTGTGAGCTCATGATACAACCCAACTACTCACAATAGAAAATGAAAGAGAAAGAAAATGGAAGAGACTGGGTTCCACTATCTTCTTCAAGGGCATGCCAATGACCAAAAGACCACCCTCTAGGCCCTGATTCTTAAATGTTATTTTCTTTCCCAATAGTGCCACAGTGAATATCAACCTTTACCACATAGACCTCAGGGGACATTTATTCCAACCAAAGAACTAATTGTATCTTTTTTCTCACATCACCAAATAGCTGCTGATGCACTATTTCAGGAATGTTCTTTGTGTTTCTTATGCCATTGTTTGTCTCCACCTGTCTTCCTGATCCCAAAATAGCAGTAGCACTTCAAACCCTATTTTCACAAAATGTGTGGAAGTGAGTGAAGAAGAAAGCCAGGGAGGGCTTGACATATCCTTCTCTCTCTCTGTTGCTCTCTGTGTCTCTAGTGTCTCTGTCTCTTGTTCTCTGTGTCTCTGTTCGTCCTCCCTCTCTCTCTCTCTCTCTCTCTCTCTCTCTCTCTCCCCCCCATCCTTTCTCTCACTGTCTATCTTCTCTTTCTTATACATGTTGTAGAAGTAGGAGAGTGCATGTTCCTCAGGAGCTCTGTTAGAATTTACATCATAACTTATGGGTCAGGTCTTAGTCCAATTGAAAATACTAAGATGCTAAAAATACATAGAGGGTATTTTGTTTCTGGGCAGAATTTTTTTTTTTTTTTTTTTTTTTTTTTTTGGCACTGGCGATTGAACCCAGGGCTTTGTGAATGTGAGGCAAGCACTCTACCCACGGAGTTATATCCCCGGGTAGATTTTTATGGATACAATTGATATCTTATATATCTCTCCACATCCCCACTTACAAGCCTCATTGTGTAGCCAGTGCCCTTTAATTCCAGCCTCCATTCTTTTTTTTTTAAATTTATACTTCAAATAGTCAAAACATATTTACATTAATAAATACATGAATGACATAAATTGCAAGTAAAAAAATATCATCTTAAAAATTGTGACAGTCCAGTAAAAGGCACAAACCAACAAATTTCAATGTGAGTACAATAACCATCCTGTTGCCCTTGACATTGCCTTATGCAAAACATCCCAAAGCTGAAAAAGGATATGTATTCATGTGAAGTCATTCCCATTATTTTGGGTAAATATTATTTACATCAATCATGTCTTATTTTGACTAATTCATTTTAATGGAGTAAATTGCTCAAAAAACCAAAAGCATGACTTAACAAATGAAGATTTTTGCAAATACTATGTTCAAAAAATTCCTTTCAGGGCAAAAACAAACAAAAATCTTCCCAGGTAGGTAAAAGAGCTTTGAAAAGAAGTCACCAGGTGATGACCATGATGGTTGATATTTTTATTTGTGAACATAATATGTATGTGGATACGCATGTGAATAATATGTAGGTGAATATGAACAAATATATAATAACATTATATATGTGTGCACAAAATTTTCTTATTCCTCCTTATTTTCTGCCTGACATTCATTGAAATTTATGGAAGGACAAGATTAAACTCTTTCGGGGTAAAATAATGCATATTTCATACACATTCCTTGAAATATAGTTAAGATAATAAAATGAAAATGCACTTCGCTCTCCTCCTTGGTGTTATTGATACAGATAACATCTGTGGGCTGGCTGGGCATGTGGTGATTCTATTTTATCCTTTCTCCTATCAGAGAAGGTGGACAGTAATGTGAGTAGAAGACACAAAAGGGCAGAGAAAGAAGGACAGTTAGATGTGAAAGGAGAATGCCTGTCTGGGGAATATGGAAGATTATCAGATATATTTAGGGATTTTCTGGATGAAGACAAGCAAAATTCCCTTTTTCATGATTTTTATTAGAGTATTTTAAAATATTTATTTAAAAAATAATATTTCTTTCAAACATTTGAAAATTTCTGGCTGGACTGTAAAATTAAAGTAGAAAGTGGAAGAGAGGGAAATGGAGCAAGGCAGCTTGCATAAGAGTGATGAAGAAAAATGAAGAAATTACTGAGAAAGGAGGGTGAAATTTCGGACAGGACAGTGGACAGGGTTTGCCCAACCAGGCTTCCCTCTGAAAGTGACTTCCCTGAAAGGAAATCTTTCACTTTGCCTCTGTCTTTCCCTCAGATAAGATTTGGTTGTAAGATATTGGTGTTCCACCTCTAAAGGGTGCTGTAGTTTTCCCCTCAAAAGTATTTGCAGGAATCTTGGTCTGCAGTATGGTGGTTTTGAAAGGTGGTGGGACCTTTAACTGTGGGACCTAGTGGGAGACAATTAAGTCATTGAGTCATGAGGACCCTCTACAGGGATTCATACTGGTGTCTCAATGTGGGTTGTCAGAGAAGTAGATTAGTTCTCTCAAAAAAGTTTGTTATAAATGAACAGCCTGACATCTCCCATTCTCTAGCTTTCTCTTACCATATGATACCTTACTTACACATGTGCTCAAGCCATGTGAATCCACCTGCTACTAAATCCTCTCCAGAGTTGGGCAAATATTGGCATCATTTCTCTTGTTACTTCAAAACTGTGATCTAAAGAAGCTGTTATTCTTCATAAAGCACATAGCCTCAGGGATTTTGTTATAGCAATACCTATTAGACTAACACAGAGGGTAAATCTCCTAGATGTTTAATAAGGAATGACATTATATGAATGGTATATATTTTGTTTTACTCTTTTTAATTCTTTTTTTAATCTTTTTTTGGCTTATCTATTAGTTCAATTTTGTTGATAGCTAAGTTGAAAAAAGTATAAAACAAAAATAAATGCTGATTAGAAACAACTTAAAAACATCTTTGGGGACTGAGGTTGTGGCTCAGTGCTAGAGTGCTTACCTAGCACATGTGAGGCCCTGGGTTCAATTCTCAGCACCACACATAAATAAATAAAATAAATATTAAAAAAATTCTTTGGTTACTGACAACATTATCATCTGGAGAAGAAATATGTTGTTTTCAGCTCACAGTGATTAGGAAAAAGCAATGGATATTAAATGTGCATACTGGCCCTAAATTACATGAATTTCCTACTTAGTCTCATCTTTAAAATGATAATTAATGGCCATTCAAATTTTATGATACATAAAACATAAATCATCACAAACTACCAATGAAATGTGGGAAATTGAAAAAGAGAGATTTTGACCTCCTTGATCAGTGTCCCATTAAATAACTTTTAATAAGGAATTATTTGACTTTTATGAAACTATAAATTTGAGGAGATGGATATTTATTTTCTGCCAGTTTTCTAAAAGATTTCATTTGTATAATATTTTAAAGTTTTTAAATTATTGTTGAATGTTAGACTATTTAAATTTTTACAAAACCTTGCGAGTAGTTATAAGAACTATAATTCTATCTCCATGTGGGAGAAGAAAATTGATGCTTTGAGATATGGAGCTGCTTTTTGAGGTAGTGTGGATATTATGTGCCCTTTGGAGAGTTTATTGGACACTTTGGATTCTAAAATCTTCCTTTTGCTCCTCCTGTAGGAGAAGGGGCATGGACTTATAGAACTGCTCTTCCTACATTTTCAAAATTCCTTTAGCAACTGCCATATGCTTATAAAACTTATTTATAAGACTATAAACATCATGTATGTCACATTTATCTACTTAGGTATAACAGAGTATATATTAGAGAATCTATGTCATCCATAGCAATAATTGTTTCTACCCTCAACAACTTTCAATCTGGAGGAGAAGTCAAATAGAAAAATGCAGTCTGGTGAGTGAAGGAAAATGCATTTCCTCTATGGATCAGTGAGGAAGATAGAAATTCCAAGTTATGAAGAGAAGTTTTATTAAAAGATAAAGTGTCACACCTGAGTTTAAGAAGGAGAAAAATATGTACGATGGCTATCCTTATAGACTGAGAGAATAACATTACAAAAATCCATGGGAGTAGGAATACCAGAGGGCAGATTAAATAGAAAACAGAATAGATAAAGATAAATAATGATAAGTATAATTGAAATCTTTGGTCAAGGTGTAGCTAAATGGCTTTGAAAATCAGGGAGAATTTACACTTAAGGACAAATGGGGAGTCTTGAATTATTAATATATTTTATGAAAATTTAAGGGATTTTGTCACCTTGTTACAACAAGAAACAGAGGTGTCTGAATATTATTTTATGTTGGAAAATGCAAATCCTCTGGAAATGGAGAGCCATGTTGGTCTACTATTGGAAATTGTACTCATCTGGGCCAGAGGTAGCCTGCCTCCACTAGAAAATAGAAGAGGAAATTGAGGATGGATTTGCTGTTCACATCAGGATAAGAAGGACAATGTCACAAATAGCTGATTTTTCTTGGTTGGTTGGAATAAGGCTTCTTTCTTTAATAGGAACAGATGATCACCTGGGAATCTGAACAAGAACAAAAAATAATGGATTTCATTTTTAAGCAAGCTGAAAGAAGAAATACTTTCAAAATACTCAGGGAGACAATATCTTTAAATATGTCATGATTCATTCAAAATAATCAATATCTTTCTTAAATTGAGGATATTTCAATTAGATAACTAGAAAGTAAAATTCAAATGCTGAATAGGTTAAAAAAATCTTCCAGTCGTGTTTTTACAGAGAAGTCTGGTAATGTTAATTGATCTTTTTATTGGCATGTCCCAATTAAATGAATCAGTTTTCTAATACATGATTGATGAGTTTGTATTATAAATCTGAAAGAACTATTACTCATACTCCCTATGTTCTCATTTCAGATTTAAAGCATAAAGTGTACTTTAATTTTGTACCAGTGTGTCAACTTGGGCTTTTCAGAATGTGACATTTGTGATTCATACCACAGGTCCATCTTATAGGTAAAAAAGAAAAAATATATATAATAAGGTACTGCTGCCAGGAAGAAGTTACTTAGTGAAGACTAAGCAGAAAGGCCTTATGCCAAGTTTCACAACAATTCAAATCATATTTGGACTAACCTTTAGGGATGGAATTGATTTTCTGTAACAGAGCTTTACCACCACTGAGACTATCCAAAAGAAAACACTATAAGCAATTCTAAAGAGAAATTCCTGTGCTGTTTTGTGCGTTGACAACCTGATTGCAATAAGTCCAGACCTTCCCATGGTGACTACTTGGAATAATCCAATATTCCTTGTACATAAAATTTCAAATACTTGTGGTCAAAAGTTTATTTTGTGCTTTTATTGTAATATGCATATACATATAAATGCAGTCTACACATCACACACACACACACACACACACACACACACACACACTTCTGAAAGTACGTTACTCCATTGGATATTTGACATACATTATTTTTTCAAATGTTGTAAGAATAGCAAATTAAACACATCTTTTTGAGTATTCATTCCCATATGCATTCTAAGGAACACAGTGTATGTTTGATTCTTCTATACTTCAACTGATCAGGAGATCATGCTATGACATTTCTCTCTGGTCTTTTGTTTCTCAGAGACAGAGTGACCACCTTAGTTAATTACAAACAAAATTGCATTCTCATAGTTTTAGATTAACTAAAAGCTCAGAAAACATATTTTGTTTAAATGTACTGTCTGGTAAGAAGGGAAAAAGAAAAAGAAAGGGCAAGAACCATCAATACTGAAAAGTTACTTAGGTACATAATTGCAATTATTACATAAGGAAAGCAAGAACTGAAGAAGACAGGGCATTGTATTTAAGGTGGCCCTACAACCTGGAGCCAGAGACCAGAGAAGATACAATTCCCCTGATTTAAAAGTAATTTCTTCTCCACTGATAAAACCAACCTTTTAAAGAAATCCTGACATAAATAAACATATGACCATACACACTTTTGTGTGTATAGATCGACTACCTTCATATATGTGAGAGTAGGGAGAGAAAGAGAGAGACAGGATATGAGTACGTGTGTATGTTTGTTGTGCCTGTGTGTGTGTACAGACTGACTGACAGAGAAACTCACTTTGGAGTATGGAATTGATTGTTTGGAACAAAGTACTACCACTTAGAATATTCCAAGACTACCTTGTAGGTCTTGAAAATTCATGTGTTCATATAATTCATATAAATATTCTTATAATTCATGTGATTCACGTATAATACCAATATAATTTCACATACATGTACATTAAATAAATTTTAAAGATGATATTTTTGAACTATTCCTCAAACCATATTATATTCAAGATTTAATGGATTATTTCCCAAACTAGTACATACACACACACACACATTTTTATTATTGGTAAGGGATGAGTGCATTTATGGAAATCATAATGGTATTATTATATCCTTATTTCCAAAAGTAAAATTTTGTATTTCTGTCACTCTTAGAAAATTGCAAGATGCTTTTATTTTGCTTATTTATTTATTTATTTATTTTCCATTTTTTTATTTGTAGTTGGACACAACATCTTTATTTTATTTTTTATTTTTATGTGGTGCTGAGGATCAAACCCAGTGTGCCTTGTACATGCTAGGTGAGTGCTCTAACACTGAGCCCCAGCCCCAGCCCCAGGATGCTTTTATTTTCAATGTCTGCCTTTACCTTTCTGTCCTGTTGCTTATACATTCACATTTCCTGTTTATAGGTCAGATTTAAGATAAATACTAATACAGGCATAACTAGTAGCACATTTATAACCTTTATATCAATTAAAAACACAGTGATTCCTTAGTTTTAACAAGTCTTCATTTTTTTTAATTGAGATTATTAGTGTCTGTCAGTGGAAATGAACATGTTTGAATTATTTAGTTGAATCAAAATATAAACTCTCACCCCAAAGAAGAATTTGACAAATCTCAGTCTTAATTGATTTGGTACAAAATTATGTGACTTTTTATCAACTAAAGAAATTCTAAAGTGTGTACTCCAGCCAGAAAGTTTGTGTCCCCTTCAATCTTAGGGGTAAAAATGATAAGCCCCATGTGATAGTATTGGGAAGTAGGCATTTGGGAAGTAATCAGGTGAGTGAGGTTAGTGCCCTTATAAGAAGAGCCACAGAGCTTGTTCTCACTCTCGCTATCTACCATGAGAGGATGCAAGGAAAAGACAGTTCTCTGAAAACCAAGGAGTGGGCCCTCAACAGACACCTGCTTGGGCTTTCAACACCCAAAACTATAAAAAATGAATGTCTGTTGTGTAAGCGATCCTGGGCGTAGTATTCCATTATTGAAAGTTGAATGGCTTAAAGCAGTTTGCTATTTGATTATCTTGGTATTAGAAGATCGTTATGTTCTCTCTCATCTTCCTCAAATGGTGATAAATAGCAATTAACCATCTTCATGGAGGTGTGTATGGGTAGGATGGAAAAAAATGCTTACTTAAGCGTTTCTTGGCTTTGATATTTATACGTTAGTAAAATGTGATTTGGAAACTTTAAATTGGCATTTTTAACTGATAGAAATCACAAACTTTGGAAGTGAGATCAAGTAGAGTTTAAATTCTGCCTTGCTATTTATTGTCCAAATTCCCTGAACAAGTTACATAACTGCTTGGAGACTAGTTTTCCCTGGATGTGAAATGGATAATTGGATTTCATTAATTTATGTCTTCATTCAAATAATTTTTGCTTCTATAATGTGGCAGACATGTGTTATGCTCTGAAGATGCGAGGGTCCAAAATTACTCCACGGGAGCGTCTGGGAGAGTCTTCTAATGTAGATAAGCATGCCTCAAGGAGTCATGAAAATGATTATAAACTTACAATTAGGATAAGAGTAACAAGGGAGAAATAATCATGCTAGAAGGACAAATAATAAGGAGAGTTTGAGCTAATTAGGGTATCAGGCAGGACATCACTGTTGAGCTTCTGAAGGAGATGAGCTCTGGAAGATAGGCAAGAGTTAACTAATAAAGAGTAGAAAGAGCATTCAGCTTTGGGTAACAACCAAAAAGACCCCCAAAGCGTGAAGAGCACTGGTAGATTCAAGGGGCAGATAGTAAACCATTATGCCTGAGAGAAAACATGTTCATGTGTCTGTTCATGTACATTCACATATGCATTCATATAAAACATGCATTTTGAACATAAAATATAATCATATTTTATGAAGTTTTCTGTAGCTTCTTAAAATTTTTACATATTATACATACCATTCTATGTTGGCTCAGGTATATCTGTTTTGAATTCCATTTGGTTTAGAACCATATTTCAAATATTATTCTTCAGACAAAAATTAAGGCTATTTTCTATTTTTTATTGCAAAACTGAATCAGTGAGTGTTTTTGATTCTATGCTAGAACTGCAAAAGTAGAATCAGACTCAAGCTTGTAAATATATGCTTAATGCAGAAGGTTTTGCCAGTGCCCTCATGAGAATGTTGATTTATTGAGGGAAAAAATAGTCATAGGAATAAATTTATAATTAAAATGTTGGATGATAGTCTGAAGGGAAGCAAAATATTTTATAAGGCTTGGGAATCTGCTTTCCACGGGGGCAAGAGTCAGGAGCTGCCTTTTCAAATCTGAGATTTAATAGTTCATTTAATCAGTAGCCCCACTGATCCTTGTCAGGAAAAAAAGGAGTGTTGAAAAGGATGGGAGGATGTGGATTTAAGAGACCTGTATGCTATTTATCTATAATAAATAAGTAAATATAATTTGTAAATATTATTTATAGAGTTTATAAATTTTGTCCTAGTCCCTTTAACTGTCAATTTTTTTTACACATACAAAATGAAAAACTAGTATGTATTTCAAATACCTTTTTGGAAGAAAGTATGAGCAAATATTTACCGTCTATTATTATTACTACTACTGCCCACAGATTGGTTCGAGGGCAGTGTAGCTAACTGTAAAGTGCTTGCCTATCACGCAGGAGGTTCTGTGTTTGAAATCTGACACCACAAATAAAAAGAAAAGAAAAGAAAAACACAAATCACTACTTCTAGTAAGAGCAATTCTTTTTATTAGAGAGATCAGTCATTAAACATTGAGTATACACCACATACTGGTTTAGGTGTTGCTCCCTATAGACTCTAATTTTAATTTTAACTGACTCTTACTTTATTGTCCGTATTGTACAGAGAAATCATCTGACCTGTGTATTAAGTTACCAGCAAACTGTTTGGAATTTTGTGATTTAATCTTGTCACTGTCAACTATTTCTGATGTTCTGTGCATCACTTTGATTTAATTGGGTGCTAGTTCTTTCTGATTTGCAATTGGAACCCCTGGCCTTCTTATTTTCCTGGTTTGATTAACTTTTTCTCCCCAAAAGGGAAAAGTTATCCTTCACCAGTTTGGGGAGTGAAAGAAGGGACAAAACACATCTGAGAAAATGATTCTCATAGGAAAAAAAATCTCCAGTCCCTACTCTACCATTTTCTCTGTGTATGCATATGCACACAGACACATGCACAAACAATAAGACTTTGTTCCAATTATTTCTTCTGATATTAGCCTCACACCTATGGCCTTGAAACCAATTTCTACCTTTATAGAATTTTCCAGAAGAGTAATCTTGCTCTTTGCTATTCTAATGCATGAGTACAACAATTTTTTTTAAAAAATCCCAAATAACAATTGAATGAGACTTTAATATACATGAATAATTCTATTACTTATTCTCTTTTTACGGACTTTTAAAATTACCTTAATACTGTGGTGAAAATACATAGGTTTAAGTTATTTTAATGCATCTATATTTAAAATATTGCCAGTTAAGGCAATAAATTAACAGTGTTTGTGTGTTCTTCACAGCAAAAAGACAAAGTGCTGACTTTGGAATTCTTTGTTTCCTTCTTGCCTGGTGTGCAGGTATTCTCTGGCATTCAAATTCTTGTGCTCTGGGCATATCCTCAGAGTAGAGAGAATTACTATTTTGTTGAATTAAAATTACAAAAATATAATTAACATTCCTGTTTTATAGTGTTAGTAATAGTAGGGAGCTTGATTTTTATTTTAGTTATAAAATTATACATTAAAGCAATCCTAAAGCATAAATATAAAAAAGAAGACTCCAGTTCTTTTTATGATTTACTAAGTGAAAGTCTCAATATTTTGCATAGTAAACTCTTCTCCCAATAACAGAATGCCTTTTTCCTTTCCTTAAGAATTTAAGAACAAAAATCCTTTCAAAAATATAACTCTATAGCATCCTTTGCTCCCTGTAACCACAATCCACATCTCTTCGTTTCTTATGACTATAAAAGGATGAGGAAAAATATTAAAACTATAAGAGAGGTGAGTGTGTATGTGTGAAAGTGATCGATTTTTAAGAAAAGGAAACTTCCAGTTGACAAAGAATTGAGATGAAATGACAAATTAAATCCACTCTCTTCTCTCTGTGTTTTTGCTGTGACTAGATATTTAAAGGTATTTCAAGAGTAACTTCATTTTCTACTTTTTGTTAGGGCAATTTAACAGCTTGTTAGACAAAAATGTGTATTATCTGTGGGATTTTTTTCAGAGATAAGAAGTGTTCACCAACTAGATTGTCTTTACAATAGCACATACCTTAGCAGAATTTTCTCCACCCTTTTTACAGAAGGGTATGCACGCGCACGCGCGCGCACACACACACACACACACACCACATGGGGCAGGGAGAGGGAGAGAGATCCTATCCATATTTTATCCAAGAATCAAGCAAATATTGTTGCATAAACTGTAGTGCTGAAAGATCAGCATGTTGTCTAACCTATAATTCTGAAGAAGTGATAAGAATTCATCTTCTTACACATTTTTAGCATGTTTGAACATGGAGTGAGAATATTAATTTCTACATCAGGGAAGAAATTATAAGTAGGGACTTAAGTTGAAGTTATGCCAATTTCTTTTCAGTTAGGGCACCAATTTTGATCCTAATCTGAACAGGAATGCCTTTCTGAGAGTGCTAATACATAAAAAATGTTATTGGTTCTCTTTGGGGACTTTTGTGGCACTCTACAAATGGAAAAATTAAAGTCTCTGAGTTTGGTAAGTTTTTCACTAAATCTCAAACCCGGGAAAAAGAAAGAAACCAGTGTTGAGAGTTTCACTCATCGCACTTGACCAGCTAGTTATTCAGTAAGTCAACCTCCCCAGGCATAGGGCATGATGTAACCACAAGTGGACATTCACAGGTCAAGTTTACTCAGGTTGCTGAAGTAACCAGAGAAGAAGGGGGGTGGTGCTGGACAGAGTGCAAGAAAAGATAGGCAGGAAATAAGGACAGCAGAACATGTACAGAAAGAAGTTATAGGTACTTGAAGGGTCCTTCAAAAACGAGGACAGCATAGGTCCATTTTAACAGGAACCAGATGACTAAACATGGGCTAGTAAACTAACAATGCAGAATAGAATGAGGGAAAAAAAGGGGGCTTCCTGTAAAAGGAATGGGGCCTCAAAAATACTAAAAGGGAGAGGATAAAGTGATTATGGCAAATTATTTATCTTGCAGCTAGCCGAAAATAATGGGTGGAATAGGTATTATATTCAATTTCTTGTGCTGGGATTGTGACTCAGCAGTAGAGCGCTTGCCTAGCATGGGCGGGACCCGGGTTTGATTCTCAGCACCACATGAAAATAAAGGCATTGTGTTGTGTCCAGCTACAAAAAAGATTCTCTCTCTCTCTCTCTCTCTCCCTCTCGCTCTCCCTCTTTCTCGCTCTCTGTCTCTCTCCCCCCCCAATCTTTAAAAAATAATTCAAATTCTTCATTCCTTCTTTGCCCTGAGATTCTAAAATTATGTGAATGCTTTAACATGTATTCTGCTGTTTTTTTTCAAAATCATCATCATCATCATCATCATCATCATCAATCACTGGTATAAATATATTTATTCCCTATGAATATTTTCTGATTCGTTCCACACCTACAATCTAATGAATGACCTAATATGAGTTTGATTGTATATTCAAGATAAAGGTCCTATTTTGGGTGTGTTGCAGAGTATGTTCATTATAACCTAATAACATTTTCAGTGTGGCAAATGGTATGGCAGTTTATATTGTTCAGGAAAAAGGGGCATGGATCAATTCAAGTAGGGGCCCAGCTTCAACCCCAGCCAATTTATGCTACAGTCTGCCTAAACATCTTCAAATGAGAATTGGAACTTGATAAACAAAATGCTTTGCATTAATGAAGGGTGGAAGTGGAGATTTGAGGGGCAGGGCATTTGGCAGCCCAAATAGCCAGCAGCAAAACAAGGGAGAAGTGTGCGGCATATGGAGAGAAACTTCTGGCAATATTTGACTGACATAAACAGCTTTGCCAAACTGCCAGAGTTTTCTTTATCTTTGTACTTGAGGGGACACTGACTATAAAGACTAGAAGACTTTATTTTGTGTATGCCATACTTACCACCTGATCAATGTCTATATTAATATTCTAAAAGATGGACAATTAAAGGAGACTTTTTTCTCTTACTTTTCGTTTTACTTCAAATGATTTTCAAGAGCTATTTCTTAAGCAAAACCAGCTGTATCTTCAAGTCCCGATCATTATTATGGAGTCAATTCTAAGAGTGCTTTGATTGCTTTAATGTGGTTTAATTTTGAACATTCTAGTAAAATCTTATATAGTACACAAATGGAAAAGCCTCGTCAGTCTTAAAAAAAAAGCTTTTCAAGCATATTTTCATTTCTTGTTCACATCTTTCCTTCATATTGAAGTTCCTGAATTCATTTAGGGCATTTTCCACCAAATAACTTTTTTCAAGGTCCCTATGTAGAGAAGAAAGGAGATCAGATGTTTTATTCAGCAAATGAATGTTCAACTCTCCCTTTTAGGCTTCAACTACCTTATAATGGCCTGGAGAATGTAGCTATGAGCAGCCTTTTACTGATGACTATGATTTGGACCAGAGGAGGGAAGAAGCCAGAGTATTCCAGATGGAGTGAAAAATAAAAATAAAAATAAAACCCCACAAAACTATGAACCAAGTTATAGATCCAGGATAGATACAGTGTTTAAGGGACCAAAAATAAGATGGCACAATCCATGCAACAATGGGGACAGTCTATGTTAATAAAGCAAGAGGAATAGGCTATAGCTACACCAGGGAAAGCTTCACCATCAGTGTTCTATGTGGCAGAAACATTCTTAGATTAATCTTGAGAGGGGATCTGAGATAAATAATGCCGTGTTGAAAGACATGCTGAGGCACCACAAAAGACTTGCCAAGAGAATAACCCAAAGTTTAAAAAAATAATAATAGTTAGCAATTCATTATGGCAGCTGATACAGAAGGTGATAAGGGTCTTGAATAAGAATATGGTGAATTAATAATAAAGATGATTTTAAATGGGTTTGTCAAATTGCTACTCTGAAGAATATTTTTATACAAAGATGTCTAAATGGATTTTACATTTCCTTTATCCCAATGGGATTCTGTTAAAGAAATTAAGCTTAAATGCTGTTAGCTATGGACTAGTAAGAAATAAAACTTTGAATAATGTGAACAGACTCAGTTTTTTTTTTCAAGAATGTATAGATTTTGCCAAAAGGTAATATTCTCTACTCTGCCAGATTCTTCTAAGGAGTAAAGGACCCTTGAGAATGTCAGACACTTCTGGAAAAATTTAGGATACTATTATCTTGATAGAATTCAGAGCTCATTTTAGTGAACAGAAATTATAAGTTTTCAACTTCCATTTTACCAATCTGAAAAAGTTAATGAATTTTATCACGAGAGGAAAATTCGAAAGAGTTTAAAAATATGTTAGTATTATGAATTCAGGTTTAACTAGTATTTTTTCTGTGTGAAACATGCAATATCTTAGTTAAATAATTGTTATAGATTTTTGTCTCTCTTCATTTCTCTTAGTTGAAAAAAATTCTAAGTCAAAAAGCAAATAAGTTTTATGATATGTGGATTTGTATTGATTGTAAGAAAATAAGCCACTATAAATAAACAAAACAAAACAAAACAAAAAACTAAAAGGACAGTAGCAATGTTTACATGTAAATCGGATGTGAGACAGATGTGTTAGCAGATGTGTTTTGTCTTTTTGAGTAGCCTAAAACTTTTAAATTGAATTTTCTCATTAAATCGAAATACATCGAAAGGTTACTATTTTTCTATTATAAAGGTTGACTTCCTTTTAAATGTAATTTTATCTTTTCAAAAAGATAATATTTTAATATTTAAGTCACTACCATTGTTAAAAGTCACAAAAATAGTTTGGTCACATTTCTCTTAAATTTGAAAGAAGGAAAACAAAACTTTAAGGATCATAGGAGAAAAATTTCCCACTGTACATCTGGAATGATTGTGAATGGAACCACCAGTGCAGCTGATAATCCTCCTGCATTTGCTTAATTCATTTCCTTATGAACTTTAATATGAACATGAATCATCTGGGACCACGGATGTTAGATTTGTAGCCAATTTCCAACTGATGATAAGGCTGGCATTATGATCTCACTTTCAATAGGGTGATCTAGAAGAAGGTTTCTCAATCTTGGGACTATCGATAATCTGGATTAGACAGTTCTTTGATGTTTTAGTCAGCATTCTTGCCACCGTGACTAAAAGACCCAACAAGAACAACTGTAGAGAAGGAAACGTTTATTTGGAGGCTCACAGTTTCAGAGGTCTCAATCCACAGGCAGCAGGCTCCATTGCTCAGAGCTCAAAGTGAAGCTGAACAACATGGCAGAAAAATGTGGCAGAAGGAAGTGGCTCACATGATGATCAGAAAGCGGAGAGAGAGAGACTCCACTCATCAGATACAAAATATATAACCCAAAGGCATGGCCCCAGTGCCCACTCCTCTAGCCACGCACTACTCACCATCATTTATCACTCACTTAATCCCTATTGGGGGATTAATTCACTGATTGACTTAAGACTCCCACAAGAAAATCTTTTCTTCTCTGAACCTTCTTGCATTGTCTCTCACATGAGCATTCAGAGGGGCACCTCACATCCAAACCATAACATTTGATCTGGGAGTTTTTCATAGAATATTAACAACATCTCTGGATTTCAATAACAAAAGGGTTTCTATACATTGTCAAAGAGACCCTGTGCAGTAAAATCATTATAAGTTAAGAACCATAACTTTGCAATATTCTCTTACTACTTCCCCTGTACTGATGTATGTCTTGAGGAGTATACACTTTTCCTGTGGCATGGTTAGTTCTAAAGATATTAATTTCCAGGTGCTCTTTCACCATATATACCTCCCATGAACTGATCTAAGAACATGCTACAATGTAGGCAGCAGGCAAAAGTTTTCTTTTTATTCCATTTTCTCTCACTTGATAAAAGGCCTATCTCACAACCTCCCAATCTTACCATAGTTCTTTACGCACATGTAAATATAGGAGCTACCAGTCTAAAGGACTCTTTCAGAACTTAGAACCTGTGTCACAAGAAAACACATGTAATAAAGGCATGTGTTTTGGGGGATAAATCTTCAGGATAAATGTGTTTTTCTTCTTGACATTATCCTGTTAATGGCAAAATTTGATGTTTGAAACAATGAGCTTTAACAAACAGTGACATATTTTGAAAACAATATATAGAAATGAATTGTAAAATGATATGAAACAAGTACTGGCAATTTTTATTTAACTACCTCTCTTCTTTCTTCTCCTTGCTATTATCAAAGAAAAAAATTTCTCCTGAAAGAATGTCTCTGAAGACTGAAGCAGATATTTCTATAGAAACTAGAAGTTGGCAAGGATTTGTTCATTGAAAGAACAAACTCTGGCAATATTCTGTTTTATCATTATTTATCATTATCTATTATCAGAGTAAATTGTCACAAGGATATCCTAATAGTATTGCATGAATTGAAAAATGCAGTTAATTTTTTTCTGAAAAAAAAGTCTTTCTGGGTTGTACACTTGATTATAAAATGAGAATTTTCTTTTTCATTTAGATTTTATGATATGCATGTTTCTTACATTGAATGAACTAAAGCAACAGCAGGAAAGTTTTGATAAAAATAAATTTAGAACACATGCTAAAAAACAATAGATATTTTGCCAAAATATTTATTCTTAGTAAAACTGTTTCTACAATAAAAATATTTAGAATTTTTCAATTCTAATAACATATGCTGAACATAACATCTTTAGATTAAATAAATTAATAAACCTAATTATTTGTTATTTGAGAAATATTGATAAAAACCTGTTGTGATTCGGATCTGGATTGTACCTGAAAAAGTACATATGTTGAAATCCTGGTTCCCAATGCAGCAAGGTTCAAAGGTGGAGCTTTTAGGCAATGATTGGATAATGAAGGTTCTCACCTAATCAGTGGATTAATCCACTTGATGGATTAATCATTTGAATGGATTTACTTGGAGATGGCGAAAACTGTAGGCAGGTAAGTATAGCTGAAAGAATAATGTTAATGGGGATGTGACCTTGGAGAATATATCTTGTCTCTGGTCCCTTCTTTTCTTCTCTGTACTCTCTTTTTCTCTGTTGTCTGGCTGCTATAAGGTAAGCAACTTTTCTTCATCTTGCCTTTTCACTATGATGTTTCTACTCTGGAACCAGATGATTGTGATCTGAATTCTCTGAAACCGTGAACCAAATAAATCCTCCTTTTCTACATTGTGCTTATCAGATATTTTTTTTCTCACCATTGAAAAGTTGACTAACACACTAGCTTAGGATATTCCAGAAACATTGAAAAAGTGAACGGCACTAGAGATTTGAAATAAAATGAAAAAAAAATCTGTAACAGAATTTTAAAAGTTCTTGATCCCATTAAAATGAATGGCAATTTCTATATTTGATATATTTACAAATAATTTTCAATGATTGAAATTTCTTTGATATTTCACATATGCTTGGACGTAAGTAGATAATATGCTTAGTCATGTGTACATAGGTTCTTAGGGCATGCACACATAGAAAATATATTCAATCCTTGCTCCTTAGCCATTCTATTAATAAAGTAGTATTTTCTATTACTCAAATGATGACTGAGAATTGTGGTTACTGGATTTTGATCATTGCTGGTAAAATCAACAGTCTTCTCATGGGAAATATTTGCTGAGCATTCTCCATTGGATTGACCATACTTTATCAGATATGCACTGTGGTCTGTGGCTCTCCCATCTAATACTCCCCAATCCTTTTATTTTTCACAGGGATTATTCATGATGCCTCCACTCACCTCATTCCCAACAAGCTTATCACTATCTTAATTGCATCATGATATCTTTTTCAATAATGAACGAACCAATTTGTTTGATAGTTATGTAATTTAGTCTTTATAATGTATAGTTACCTAGTTATAATTTGTTATCCATGGTGGGTTAATTCTAGGTTTCTTGCACCATAAATACTGACATCTGAGAATCTTTAAGTCAATTATATAAAATGACATAATATTTACATGTAATGTATGCATTCTCCTGAATATATTAAATCATTTCCAGATTACTTATAATATCTAATACAATGTAAATGATATGTATATGGTAATAGCAAAGTAATAAGGAAAAGAATTTGTAAATTTTTAGTATAGATGTATTTTTTTCAAAAAAATGTTTTTGTTTTTGTTTTTCTTAATCTGTGATTGGTTCAACCTGTAAATGTGAAGCCTGCAGATATGGAGAACTGTACTGTATCTAATTTCAGAATTCAATATTAGATTTGTAAATTGAGAATGAATACCTTTAAAGTCGTATCACTACAGGGAGATGTTGATCTTGAGTAACATTTTTTAAAACTTTTATTTATGTACATAATTTTATTACAGAGGAGTATGAGATCCTAGTAAGAGATTTTCAAGCATAAATCATTTTCTCAGGTTAGACTTCAGGAATTCTGTTTAAAAGAGAAAAGAAGATGACATTAATATTTCTGATAGAAAAAAATTGCTTATAACATATTCTAAAATAACTAATGGTGGATTTGAACAAATTTTATTTGATTCTACATAATGTATTTTAAAATGATGCAAACTTTACAAAAGGGCAATAATACTTAAAAGTGTAATGCAAAATGTTGATAGTTTGGTAGACTTAAAAATGTTTGAGATGAATCAAAATTATTTCTCAAAATTCATTCATAAGAGAAATCCAAGTAACATTTTAAAAGTTTTTTTTTTCACAGATGATTCTTTTCTCTCAGATTTCCAGCTTTCCATCCTTTTTCATCCATTACCTAATAAACCTGCATCTAACTTCACAGCCAAAAGGAAATTTCCACCAATTCCTTCCATTCTTCCATCTATGTCAGCATGTCTGGAACTCCTGCGTGGGTTTTCTCCTCTGTGATCATGGATGTGCTGCACCTGCTTTCATCTAAAAGGAGCCAGTCCAGGAACGAACTACCTATCACGTTTTTCATATTCAAATATTTCCTCCAGCAATGCTTTTTTTTTTTAACTTACAAACAAAAACAAAATCCTTCCTTGCTCCCATCCTACTTCTCTGCTCTCTTCAACATTCTAATCAACCTTCTCATCACCTAGTATGGTCTAGATGTGGTGTCCCCCAAAAGCTCACATGCAGAATGATTTGGAGGACAAACAATTGGGTTATACCCTTAACCTAACCAGTGAATCAACCCCTGATGTGATTAATTGAGTGGTAACTGAAGGCAGGTGGGGTATGACTGGAGGAAGTGGTTCATTGAGGATGTGGCTAGAGGGTATATATTTTGTATCTGGATAGTGGAATCTCTCTCTGCTTCCTGATCATCACGTGAGCTGCTTCCCTCTGTCAAACTCTTCCACCATGAGATTCTGCCTCACCTTGAGTCTCAAAGAATGAAGCCAGCCTTCTGTGGACTAAGACCTCTGAAACTGCGAGCCCTCAAATAAACTTTTCCTCTTCTATAATTGTTCTAGTCAGGTCTTTCAGTAGCAGCAGTGAAAAACCTGATGAAAACACCACCAGACTTCACCCAGATGACTGGCATCAATCTCTCTCAGAGGCTGCTAATTCCAAAGGTCAATTCTCAGTCCTCAGTGCTTGATCTATTAAAAACATTTGGCACAGTTGACCCTTGTTTCCTTTTGAGAAACTCTCTTTACTTTCTTTATTGGGACAACAGACTTTCCTGTGCTGGTCACTCCTGTTACATCCTCGTATCTCTTGATTTTCTGAACTTTTAAAAGTCCCAACAGTCCAGGAACCACATGTGTGTCCCCTCTTGGCAATCTACCCTTACTAGCTCAGAGACCTCTCATTCAGCCTTGTGGATTTAAATAAGCTTGATGGTTCTCAATGTGAAATTCATATATCTTAATTTCTACTCACTGTCTCTACACAACTATCTAAGAAGAATTGTACAGACAGCAGGTCAGGAAAACTTTGGACTTCCTTCTTGAAAATACTCCACTTTAAATGTATCTTCTATTTAAGTTTTCTTTATTATCAAAACATATCCACAATCTCAATACTTTCATAAAGTATGCTGTGAGATCAAATACCTATCATCTCTTCCTAGGACTTTATTGCATTTGTATCTGCCTTAGTTCTCTAGCAGCCTATTATAAACAAAGCATATCAAAGTAGCTTATTAGAATACAAATCAAGTCATGGATTTCTTCTCTCAATATTCACCAACATCCATCTCCATATCAGGCTCAAAGTACAGGCCAAAGTCTCTGTAAGCTCAAGGAGATTCCTATGCTCTTTCTCTCCTCCTACCCTATTCATCTCTCTGTCCTCATAGCCTAATCCCATCTTGTTTGCTCAGGAAGCTCCAGCTACATTGGCCTCCTTGATGTTTTGTATCCATGGCAGGCAGGAACTTCTGCAATTGCTACTCACTGCCTGGAACAGGCTCCTTCTCGATGCACAAAGGACTCATATTCTTTCTTCAATCATGTCTGTAAATGTCACTTTTACAAAGAGGCTGTCCTGGTCACTGTATTTAAATTGAAGCCACCCATCATCACCCTCATGGTATTCCCTTCCTCCTTTCTTTAAGTTTCTCTATAGCACTGCTTCCAATTGATGTGTTATACATTTTATTTAAAAAATTATTTATAATTCCTCCTAGGATGGACTATCCATGAACTCAGAGAATTTTGCATCCTTTTTCACAATTTTGTCCTATAGAATGTGCTCTTTAAAGATGTGTTCCATGAATGAGTAAAAATCATGCAGAGTCTGAAATGACAACTCTTTATTTATTTGTTCAGGAGGACTCATAGAAATCTGTTAAGCTGAATCAGATAATTTATTAGGTGACAAAAAAATCATTGGTGGGTCATTTAAAGCACTATCCTTCTTTTATTAAGTAAATACATGATGAAATTATTTATGGAAGCATGTATGTATCTGTTTATCTGTCTACACATATACATTTAAATAGAGTTTATTGGCCATTTGGAATTTTTTTTTTAAATAAAATCACTTAGTTCCAAATTGAACAAACAGAGCATTGAAATCATAATTTGTTTTTAGACTACTTTTATTTAACATAATTGAACTTGTTTTAAAGTTGCATAGACAAAGGGTGTTATTTTTATAATCATTTCACTCTTTGCTATATAGATGTTAATTTTTGTTATGTTTCCAGAGCCAATTTAAGTAGCTTTAGGACAATGTAAGATGAAATCAGAGAAAGTGTTCCTGACCTCTTGTTCACTCAAAATCTAATTTCCTTGTAAATAGTCTGTTCAAAGGAAATAAGTGCAACAATGTAAATTTCTAATGTAATGAGTGATATGTGACATTATGAAGAGACAGTCTTTCTTTTGAAATTATTTAGATACCTCTCACTTGAATATGTGGGAGACTGAAGCACTGTCTGCCAGAAGCTGCTCCTTAATAGGTTCCACAAAGTATTATGAGGACCCTAGAATGTAACAGGATAGAGGTTTAAATTTCCCCCATTCTGCCAACTAATCCATTCTTCATTAAAGTTTAAAGAATCTGTTTGGCAATTGAAGTGCTATTGATTTTGAAACCATGGCACATGTAGAAAGTGTTTCACTTGTGTTGTTTCCTGTATTTGCTTTGAAAAGTTGGGACACAGAATGTAAAGCACTTTAATTTAAGGAGTGGATATAGCTGAGTCAACATTTATCCAGTGTGCTTTGCTCTAAGCTCAGGGTGACAGAAACAAAACATAAAATTCTAATCACTAAGCTCCTGAGTACATTCCAATGAACAGTGACTGACTTCTGACACCACAGGGTAAAATTTCAGGACTTTGTAAAGTAAAAGGAGATAATCAGCTGCCAGAGGGGATGCAATGTTTGGAGAGTAAACCCTCAGTTGGGTCCTCCACTGCCATATGGCAGATCCATCTGTGGAAGTGGGTAGGGAAGGGATGCCCATGTTATCTAATAGGAGCATAGAGAAGAAGCCTTGGGATTCCTCTCTCCTGTAGTTTCTAAACCTCCCTAATATCTCAGGTCACTGAGTACAACTTTTTCAGAGATAGAAAGGAAAATAATGAAGCTGGGTCCTAGAGAATTCTTCCATTCCACTCTGAATTTTGCCTCACCCATGGATTGTCAGGTAGGTAGAGGGACAAGTTTTGTAACAGCTAGTGAAATGGCGTCATCACTAAGACTGAAGTACCAGATTCTCTCCATGGACCTCACCACCCCACATTCCAAACTAGTGGGCAGAGTTATGTGAACTTATTTTTTTTCCTTCTTAAACAGTACCTGTCAATCTTACTCCCTTAAATCATCTTGAGAACATATTATTAGTTTGTCTCAGGTAAGGACATTTTCCTTAGACAGTGAAGCATTTTCCTTAGATAGCTAAGTTCTTCATTCCAAATCTAAAGTTCACAGGGAAACTTTTTATTCCTCATTGAAAAAATACATAAATTAATGTGTGTTATGGGAGAATATGAGCCCTGACTATAGACACTAATTCCCTTTCCTTCTGTATCATATTTAAATTTAAATTGTCACTTCAATAAATCCAGTTATATCAATTAAGGTTGCATGCAAGCAATCAATAGCTCAATTCATACTGTGGAGTTATACTTTTCAATATGGTCATCATTAGACACATATGGATATTTAAATTGAATTTAGTTGAAATCAAATAAAAATAAAGTGCAATTTTTTTTTTTACTCACACTAGTCACACCTCATTTCCATAGTTTTGTGTAGTTATTGTAGTATATTGCATACAGACAGATTACTAACATTATTACAAAAAATTCTATTGGAGATTACTGCTCCAATAACAAAAATATTTAATTGAAAAATTGTATGATTGGGACTACTTGGAAGGAAGGATAAAAACATTTTGTTTCATCCAAAAAAATTCAATAATTCATACATGTCCTTATTAAGAAATAGAGCTAGGGCAACTTAAAAATCCTTAGCCATCTCCTGAGAATGCTTAATATGAATAAATCTCTTATGCTTTTAATAGTTTCATTGTGAAATGTTATTTTGTAACAGACAAAAATCTGTTATACCTACTAGAAGAATTAAAAATGAGAAATTACACTGAAAGACTATCATTAAATTATGTTTCAGTATTCTATAAACAAATAATGTTGTGAGATGAATTCAGAAACTATGTTCCCATCATTACTTAAAGCCATACAATTCATGCATGGATATGGTATTTTGCCAATATTCTGGTTAGGAAAGATTATTAGACTTACTATTGGAAACTTTTCAGAAGCAGCATGTACAGTCCTAATTTTTCATCTTAATTCAGTTTTTTAATGTCAGTCACAAATTTTCATCTTTAGGTGATTTCTCTTTGAATGTAGAGTTTCATATAAAGGCCACATTTAAAGAGTTTAAGTAACTTTATTTAGAATTATATTAGAATATAAATTTCAGCTGTTGGATGGACTCCTTCCCAAGTTTTACCTTTAGAGTTTACTTTGAGACAATAAGCAGAGTTGTAGTAAGAGTCATATGCCTTTCTTTAAAACAAGCAGCAAAATTGAACTTCAGAACCAAGAGACCCGACACTGAAGACTAAATGCATTAGGAAAGTTGGTATGAACTCTTTGTTGGGGTATTTTTGTTGGTGGTGGTGGCTTTTTGTATTTCATTTTGATTTTCCCTAGTTTCTTTAAGAAAAAAGACACTTAAAAAAAGTGAAATGGTTGGATTTGGGGGAAGCCTTTGGAAATAAGGGAGTGCTCAGAATATTTCCTGATAAGGAAAAGCCATCAAGAAAATAAAAAACCAAACTAAATGGTTTGCAAATAAGGAGTATTTACATGAAAGGTTTACTCTTTTGTAAATCCTGTAGTTCTGTAAGCTATGTTACTGTCATAGTTTCTATCACCTGTGTTTCCCCAGGGCTTATCAGCCTACAGAGATGACTAGACCACATTCACATAAGGTCTAAGTTAGAACAGCTCTTATACCCAACATGCCCAGCTACAACCTTGAATCTTCCTTAGTTATTCCTGCAAATTGTCCACTGAACTCACAACCAAACAGAACTATCTAGGCAATTCTTTGATGCCTCAACCAACAGTGTTTCCTGACAGTGTATTAGTGGTAGATCTCAAATGTGTAGGGTGATATATCCAACCCTTTTCTGATCTATAGTGAGATTAGGGATAAGAGGTTAAAAATTAACATTTTCTACTCAATTATCACATATTCGATCATTTCAGATGCTATCTCAACTTGTTCAAGAATATCACAACACAACATCAACAGCCCCCAACTTTTTTTTTGCTTTCTTTCTTCTTTTTTATTTTATGTTATTTTTATTTATTTATCTATTTATTGGTATTAAGGACTAAACCTGAGGGGACTTTACTACTGAGGCGTATCCCCAGCTTTTTTATTTTTAAATTTTGAGACAGGATTTCACTAAGTTGCTTAGGGTCTTGCTAATTTGCTATGGCTGGCCTGGAACTCACAATCTTCCTTCCTCAGCCTCCCAAGCTTCTGGGTTTATAGGCTTTGCCCACTGGGCTGGACCATAAAGCCCTCTCTTTATGTATAGCTAAGCCTTCAGATAGATAGAAAAACTATCGATGTCATTCTCATATCATTGCTTAGCCCCTCTAAAGATATAAAGACATAGGTTTACTCTTCTTTTTATCAGATCAATAAATGAAAGGTTCTTTCCTGTTCATTATCCAAATTCATACCAGGAGAGAAGGAATAGAGAACTTATCACCTCATCCAAACTTTGTACACTAAAACTAGGTGTGTTCTCAGATAAGAATTTCATGCTACATTATAATTGACTCATTAGAATAGGGAACAATGATGTACTTCCCAGTCTAGAATTAAAATACTGCATGTAGAAATCGGCTTCTCACGTTACACATTCTTACCACTGGCCTCTTACAGTTTTCCTGTTATATTTGGTGAGAGATAGTGGTCAAAACTATAGTAACAAAACTTCAGTTTCAAGATAGTCTAAATGGGATTATTCTAACAGTGAGTTCCCAAATAAAACCTGCTTTCCTTCTTAGGATTTAGAAGTTTCATATCTTCAGAATATAGGAAGTGGGCTTCAACTCATTATTTATATGGGTTGATTTGTATGTTTACTTGTTTGTTATACTGAGAATCAAACTCAGAACCTTATGCATGCTTAAAAAAAATGCTCTGCCAATCACTTACATCCTCATCCCCAAGCTTACAGTAAAGGTGTGCTGAAAAGAAAAACGAATAGATTAATTCAATAGAATGTGTTGTTATCTAGTTCCTGAGTACAGAATTGAAACAATGATAAATAAATCAGAGGAACAGTACCAACTCAAAAGAGTTGATTCTAGGAATCAAATGTCCAGGTAATAAAATACCAACTCTTCTTTCTTTTTTTTCTCTCCATATTCTCTCTTAAGATGGAAGTAGCTTCTAGTTAAGTAATGCATGGCTCACATATGCCTCCTCGTCTTTAAAAGTATCAATAATTCTAATGACAAGTGACCCCTTGGAGAATTTTGTTGGACATATTGTTCTGTACCTATTTTTGTTTCACTTATTTGAGCTCACATTGCAATGCTGCTTTTAAAACTCATTTCATATGCCACAGATTTCATAGAAATAATTGGAAAAGGTCAAAAATTAATTCAGTTTTATATGTCTGAATAATCATATATAAGGGTTCCCTGTAGAGATAGAAAATAAAAATAAATGAAAAGAATACTGAACAATTGATCATCTTGCAAAAGGTCATAAAGGAATCTAAAACAACACCATAGGCCTTGAAAGTTATGTGCTTGGCAGAAAGAAGAATGAGAAGTCTTTCAAGGAATTTAAGACCATGAACTTGGATAAGATACTGGATGAAATGAGAAGGAAGATTTCTTATGAATAAGAACTCTGAAGTGACATGCATGCTTCTGTGAGTTAGCAGCCAGCTGCTATGTTTGGTACTGGACTGGAACAGGCCTGAGTCTGGAGAGAAAAATCAAAATTCCTGACTTGTATAGAAACAGGTTTTTTCCATGATAACTGTGGAAGTTTTCTTGGTCTTCAATCCAAAGAAGAGTTCAGGTGACTCAAAAATAAGATTAACAATGTTCTTTTTACCTAGAGTTCTCACTGAATAGCACTAAATTTATTTATTTTGTATTAGGAAAAGTAACATCTATGATTTTAATGATAGTTTGTAATCTGTAACTAATTCTATTAGCTCTCTAAAAATTTCTCACTTTGCTTCTCAAGACCTTATTACTAAGCAAAACAAATGTACAAACATAATTCTAATCTGCCAGGGAATGCCTGATTCTTGCCACTGAGCAGCCCCTTGCTTCTCAATATTCAGGAAACTGTGAACTGCATTATCCTACTTCAAGAAGAGCATTTTATTGTTTATTCCAGAATCAAAAACAATTTGGTGGTTAGGGAATGGATCTTTGTCCAGCACATTGTTGTTGTATATCTGCATTTTCCAGGACCTCCAAGTTCTGTAAGAACAGCTAATAAATATGTGCCTATTCTAGTATAAAAAAATCTGAACCATCCTTTGGATCTAAGGCATTCTATACATGTTAAAGCATGTTAATAACTTTCAAGTGCACATATCTGCCACATGTTTCTGCATGAAGATGTTTTTACAATAGATTCAGACTCAATACATGTAATTTCTTTAATAAAACATATTTTCTATGCTGTATACTGTGAAGGATAATAAGTGTGTTAATACATTACAAAGACAAAATATTTTATAGATATTTGGAAAATAGAGAAATGCAGAGAACTATGAATTCTTGACCTATTTCTCAGAGGCCACCATTGTGATCAGCATGATCTATTTCTAGAGAGTTGGTTTTCTTAACTATTGTCCCCATAACACTATCAAGGTCCCAATAATTGTCATCTAAAGCCTGAGAGGCTGAAATAGCTATTATTTGCTTTCTTTTCCTCTGGGATCTTGCCATTCTAAACTGGCTGACTTGTATGCAAAAGAGTAACTCCAAAGAGCTATTGGCATTTTGATGTGTGTCAGCGTTGGCTTTGGTAGTGAAGAAAGCAGGTTTAAATAGGACACCCACAAAAATGAAGGGCTGTGTTACTGTGTTATCTCATTTTTCAAAAAGATTACAAGATGATCTTATTTGTATAGTTGGTTTCTGAAAATCTGGTGCCAAATGAATTTGATTATTGGTCAAACAATAGGACTAAATTGACCAAGGTGTGGCTTACATCTACTTCATTTGGCTTCAGTTAGCAATAGCAAATGCTCATATATCATGCTAAGAAACTTTATCCTGACATTTATAGAAACACCATTCAAACATCTGTGGCTATTCCAAAGGATGCCAGAGGGAAAAAAAATCACATTGATCAAAGATATAAATTCCACTTTACTGTTGGAAAGCCACTTTGGGGATGTATGCCCCCATCCATCTACAGGCAACATCAAAGCTAAATCTAAATCATTGCATGTTGGCTCTGAAAGGAAACTGAAACAGGCAAATATGATTAAGTACCTTGGAGAGTCAATGATTAAAAATCCCTATGTGGAAAATGGACTCAGCAACAGAAGCTCAGGACTCCTGTATTTTCACTGCAGAAACTGGTCCATCTCTCTATAGACTCTTCGTTTTCTGCAAGGTAGAGAAAAAACAATGCTCTCAGAAAGATGTATGATATCTTTTCCAACCAATTCCTCTGTCTCTCACGCTTTGTCTTCCATCACTCACATTTAATTCTAAAGTATTTATTGGTCTTTGCATACATGGCACCAAAACCTTCTTCACACCTTTGCCTCAGCTCTCCTTCAGTTACCAGTTTTGTGGTTACTACCTCTCAAAAACTTGCAGGACTCAGCTCTATAGGGTTGCTGATGGCATCCTACACAGGTCTCTTTCTCCAAGTATACTGTTACCCATCATCTTCTAGAAATATTGGCTAACAACTCAGTTACACTTTTCTCAGAGACATCCTTTAGCCAAATAGTAGCCGTTTTTTTTTTCTAGTGCAGAATGTAGTAAAATTGAAACTAGCCTGTAGCTCAAATCCAACCCACCACCTGTTTTTGTGATTAAAATTTCATTGAAATGCAGCCATGCCCATGTGTTTACTCACTGTCTGTGACACAACAATGACAAAGCAGTTGCAACAGATATTAAATAACACAGAAAGCTAAAACATTTACTATTTAGCCTTTACTGATTTTTTCCCCTAATCTCTAGATGATAGAAAATGTGAGGCTTAGTTTGTGGTATAACTTGTGAACCAGAGACTAGAATTTTCTTAACAGTATCACACCACAGCAAAAATACAGCTGATACTGCATTATTATTGAGCTTATTTATCTGTCTTTTCTGTTTCCTTCTCTTTTCCATTATTCCTTATTTGTGAAAGTAGTCCTCTAATACTTCATTAAAATAAGTTGCACTGGTCCACACTCTAAAGGAATGTGACCTAAGACATTTAGTGCCTACAATGTACCTAGGTAGCAGATATTAAGGAAGTATTCTAAAGTTGCTGTCTGGATGGCAAGATGGAAATGAGAACCCATCACTGGTGGTGGGTAGAGGTCTGATAGTCCAGTGGTTCTCAGCATGCTTAAGCCATGTGACTGCTAGGACTTTCACAGGGGTCATGATTTTATGTAGGTGGAAGGAGATGATGTACTAATTGGTGCAATATTTAGAATATAATGGGAGGTTCAATAGAAAATAGCATAAGAACTGTGGAATTGAGTAGCTAAAACAAAGCATCATTGATTCCACAAAAAGGAAAAAAATAAATATGACATGCTTAGGTAAATTTATCAACAAAGTAATTGTGAGAGTCACAGCATGAGTCTCAGAGTTTACAAAAATTGCCCAATCACCTTCATTGGAAGAAAGGGTTCTTTCCTTTGCATAAAGACTGTGAAAACGTCTCAAATGGCAAAGGGTAAATGCTTGCATTTCATGAGAATCTGTTGCCTTCTCACCTCCTCCTGAGCAGTATAACCATAAACACAGTCATGGCTTAGGCAACTCAATTAGAGACTTGCTGGGCCTGTTACATAAAGGGAAATATGATTTGCTGTAGTATCACCCAACAAGCACCCAGAGAAACCCAGAAGTTTACTATAGGAGTGGATCCTGAGGATGGAATTTAAAGGGAATTGAGATAGCAAGATTTTGAATAGGAGAAATAGCAGAATGGGGAGTTCATTGATACACAGACACATAATTTCCTACCATTTATCATGTGTGATGTCTAACATATGACTGAGATGGTTCAAATGACTTAGCTGATTGGTCAAGGACTTGACCTGAAGAGCAAGATTGGAGAACCTGCAACAGCATATCTGAGAAAGAGGCATGTGGAAGAATCTATGGAAATAAGCCACAAGAATGAATTTCATTGCCTCAAACATCAAGACCCACCAGAGAACATCCAACTGGACAGGATGACTCAGTGAGTCAATGGGAATCAGCTCTTTTACTTGGCTAACTTTTTTCCAAATGAACTCCTGAAAAGAATAGTCTTGGCTACAGAGATGGAGACCTAATTGGAGTTCAAAGATATGGGGAAACTCACTATATCTGAGATTCCAAGTAGAAGCAGAAAATCGAGAATGTTATTCTTTCTCATAGTCTATATACATATATCCATCTTTAACACACATAGATTTATGAAGATGTTTTGCATTTATTTCAAGATACAAGAGTTACACAGTCTAAACCTCTTTAAATATGTTGCTTATACTGTCCTTGCTGTATGTGTGAAAGTTGATTCTCAGCTTAACTTCCAGCTATAGCCTGAGGTTGCACAATAAAATTAAAGTTTATCTAATCTTCTTTTCTTTGATAACATGACATTTTGTAGAGGCAAGAATTTCCCCATAACAAGACACATTTGTGTTGAAAGCGTCTGCTATATTTCTGTCAGTAGACAATAAATTTAAGAAGAAAAGCATGGCTACTATCCTTGAATATTCCACTGAGTAAAACACGGAAGGGGTAGAGAGTCTACTTTTATTAATCATCATTATTCTGTAAAAATGTCAACTTTCCTCCCATCCCTACCCCATGTAAACTTTATCACACTCTTCTGCTTTTCATCAAATGAGAACTCTGCTCAGTTATGCTTATGGCTTAAAATGAGTCTGCCAAAGTCAAGGTTAAATTGAGATGGGGGCAAAGGGATAGAAGAAAGTCTGTCAGAATCTGCTCCCCTCATCTAGAGGCTGGGAAGACACCTTCTTCAAGCAGCAGTGTGAAGGCTCTAAATACTGGGGAGTGATGAACCTTCTTTATTGTATGATGATCAGATAAATCTGGAGATCCAGTCTTCTGACATAATTTAAAGCAAAGCTTCTTTTGGAGTTGCAGAAAAAATAAAATTCTCAAACACCTACTTTTAAAAAGAAAATGAAGTGTTTTGAGAAGTGTGCATTCTAAAACTAGATACAGTGGAAAATGTGAGGAACAAATTTCTGTGTTTTGCTAAAAACTGAGTTCTGAGTCATCCTGTGAAGTACATATTCTCTCTCTCTCTCTCTTAATTTGGTTTGGGACTTTGTAAAAGATATGAGAAAATAAAAAATTTTCAAATGAAAATTTTCATATTTTCACCAACATTGTATATTCAGGGAAATTTCGTCATATTCTATGACATGAATAAAATAAAGTTTTGAAATAAGAATTTATTTTAAATTCATTTAAAACATGTTTTCTAACTGAACTCTCTGACATATCATTTCTTGGTTTCTAAAATGGGAAGGAACATGACCTTAAAATTAGACTGTGACATGAAACTGACATATATAAAAGTCTTTGGTTGGAAATAAAATATCACAGTTAACTTTCATTTTTTTTTCCTATAATTCTTCTCTTCCTTCTCTTGAGAACAAAGATAAAACAACAAAACAATATTTCTCAGTTTTTTAGTGCATTAATATATATTTTGCAACATTTATATGATTTTCTTCAAATCCAATTTGGATTATGAGTTCTTTTACCACATACTCACTCTGCTGTAGATATATAAAATATATTTTATCTGATGCAAAATTTCAGTTCTAAAAGAATTTTTATGTTTATGTGCATATATACATACACATACATATCTATACTATATGTAAATAGCTATAAATTCATCTACATGAGTAGCTGCTTGTAAATTTTGTGTTTTGAGGCAAAATTCTACAGTAGAATAGAAGATAGGAAATGGGGGGAAAAGGAGGGGAAGGGCTCACAGCATATTTACTGATTTATCTTTGCAGAACCCTGTAGTTTTTATTAATTTGTTGAAGTAGTTCAAAGTAAATTCCCCACTAGCTAGGGTAAAGCATGTGCTCATGAAAATGCTATTCTCCTTCCTCTTGATTATGTTGACTTAAATGACAAATGTGAAAAATACCACATAATTTAAAAAAAAAATACCTTGCCTATGTATGCATTAAGTATTTCAACAGGAAAACTTGACAATCAACATGTTTGTACAATTTTATTCACAACAAATGTGAAGCAATCAAAACTTTAATAGAAAAATAATAAATACTTTTTTATGTACCTTGTGGTAATATTACATCATTATAATGTGTATGAACTAACAAATTTTAATAAGTTAGGAATATCCTATAATAAAATGTAACAAGAAAATACAAGAAATCTTATGTAAAATAAGGGTTCAGTGGGATGAGTACAAATTATTTAAGTGGCTTTTTCACTGCTGTGACCTAAAGACCTGACATGAACAATTTTGGAAGGATAAAAGTGTATTTGGGGCTCACGGATTTAGAGGTCTCAGCCCATAGATGGCCAACTCCATTTCTCTGTGCCCTGAGGTAAGGCACAACAATCATGGCAGAAGGTATAACAGAGGAAAGCAACTCAGGTCATGCAGAACATGGCACCAGGAAACAGAGGGAGAGAGAGAGAGATATAGAGGGTGAGTGAGTGCTCCACTCTCCAGGGACAAAATACATATCCCATACAGGCTAAAAGTGAAAGGATGGAAATTTATATGCCATGAAATTGGAATGTGAAAACAAACATGAGGAGCTACTCTCATATCCAACTAAGCAGAATTCAAGTTAAAATTAATCAGAAGGAACAAAGAAGATCTAACAATAATAAATATTTATGCTACCAATATGGGTGCAACTAATTATATAAGAGACACTACTCAAATTCAAGCTTCAGATAAACCCCAGTATATTACTGGGTGATTTCAACATAACTCTCTCACCATTAGATAGGTCATACATACAAACTCACAAAGACCCTTTGACCTAAAAACAATATTATAATAGAGATCTATACAATATTTTATCCAACAGCCAGTGGATTCACTTTCTTCTCAGCGACTTATGGAACTTTCTCCAAAATAGACTATATTTTAGGCCACAAAGCAGCTCTTAGAAAGTAAAAAAAAAAAAAAGATACAATTTCTTGCATCTTATCAGATCATGATAGCATAAAATTACAAATCAACATGACAAAACCCTACAGAAAATATATAAACACAAGGAGATTGAACAACACACTGTTCAATAATGCATGTGTGTTAGGAAAAAATCAAGGGAAATTTTAAAAAATACTAGACTCTAATGAAAATAAGGATACAACATACCAGAACCTCTGAGACACTATGAAAAGATTTCTACAAGGAAAGTTTATAGTTACGAGTGAATGCATAAGAAAATCAAGAAGATCCCCAATAAACAACCTAATAATGGATCTCATGGCCCTTGAAAAAGAACAAACCAATTCCAAAACCATTAGAAGGATGAAATAATTAAGAATAGAGTTAAAATCAATAAACTTAAGAATAAAAAAAAATTGATAAAACAAAGAGTTAGTTCTTTGTAAAGATAAATAATATTGATAACCCCTTAGACAAACTAAACAAAAGAAAAAGAGAAAACAAAAATTAATAAAATTATAGATGAAAAAGGAGAAATCACCACAGACATCACAGAAATCCAGTGGATCATTAGGGACTATTTTGAAAATTTATATTGTAATTAAATGCAAAATCTAGAAGAAATGAACACATTTCTAGACAACGATGATTTATCAAAACTGAATCAAGAGGATATATAAAACCTAAACAGACCAAAAACTTATAATTAGATGCAAGCAGCAATAAAAAGTTTTCCAACAAAGAAAAGCCTTGGATCAGATGGATTCTCAGATAAATTCCACCAAGCCTTTAAAGAAGAAATAAAGTGAATACTACTCAAGTTATTCCACAAAATATTAGATAATAAAACAATTCCAAATTTATTTTATGAAACCAGTATTTCATTTATATCAAAATCAACTGAAGACACATCAAGGAAAGAAAAAACTAAAGACTAATATAACTGATGAACTTAGATGGAAAAATACTTAATAAAATATTAGCAAATCATATTCAATAATGTATTGAGAAGATGACCAAGTTGGTTTTATTCCAGAGACACAATGATGTTTTAATTTATACAAATCAGTAATGTAATCCATCACACAGTAGAATTAAGGGGAAAAGCACTTAGTCATTTCAAGAGATGCAGAAAAAGCCTTGACAAAATTCAGCTCCCCTCTATGATAAAAACACTGAAGAAACTAGAAGTAGAAGGAACCTATCTCAACATCATAAAGACTATATATAAAATAAACAAAGCCAAATTAGTAGTAAACAGGAAAAAATTGAAAGCATTTCCTTTAAAAATGTAGGATAAGACAAGAATGTCCACACTGAAATCCCCTGTTTAATATAGAGCTAAAAATTCTAGCCAGAGAAATTGAGGGATAGAAGAAAATAGAACAGATATAATAGGAAAGGGCTCAGGAGGCTGAATCAGGAGGATCACTAGTTCAAAGCCAGCCTTAGCAAAAGGTAGTGGGACCCTGTCTCTAAATAAAACATAAAAATATGGCTGATGATATGGCTCAGTGGTCACGTGCCCCTGAGTAAAATCCTTGGTACCCCCCCCCCAAAAAAAAAAAAGTAGGAAAGGAAGAAGTCAAATTAAATCTGCTGAGAAAGAAATCAGAAAAACAATTCCATCCATAATGGGCCTAAATAAATAAATTAATTAATCAAATAAGGTACCTAGAATAAACCTAATCATGGAGGTAAAAGATCTCTCTCTATAATGGAAACTATAGAACACTGAAGATAAAAATCAAAGGAGGCACAAGAAGATAGAAAGACTTTCTATGTTCATGGATAGAGAGAATTACTATTATTAAAATGGCCATATTACCAAAACCAATATAAATATTCAATGCAATTCCTATCAAAATACCAATGATATTCTTCACAGAACTAGAAAAAGCAGTCCCAAAATTCAATTAAAAAATAAAAGACCCAGAATAGTTGAAACGATTCTAAGCCAAAAAAGCAATGCTGTAGGTGTCACAATGCTTGAATTCAAATTATACTACCGAGCTATAGTAATGAAAAATGCTTGGTACTAAAATAAAAACAGAAACATAGACCAATGGTACAGCATAGAAGACACAGAGAAAAACCCACATAAATACAAACATCTGATCCTTGACAAGGTAACAAAAACATATATTGGAGAAAAGACAGCCTTTTAAACAAATGATGCTAGAAAAATTGGTTATCCATATGTAGAATGAAACTAGACTCTTATCTGTCACCTTGCACAAAAATGAACTCAAATGGACCAAGACCTATGAATTAGATTTTAAAAATTGCAATTTCTAGAATAAAATATAGGGTCAACACTTTAGTATATAGGCACAGTCAACAACTTTCTCAAGACCACACCTAAAGCTTAGGGAATAATGGCAAGAGTTAATAAATAGGATGGCATAAAATTAAACAGTTTCTGCACTGCAAGGAAACATCAGTGATGTAAAGAGAGAACCTGCAAAATGAGAGAAAATATTTGCTCTTCTCACAGAAGATTAATACCTACAATATATAAAGAACTCAAAAAATAAATGCACAAAGAGATTATACAGACACTTCTCAAAAGAAGAAATGTAAATGACCAACAAACTTATGAAAAAATGTTTAACATTCACAATTATGAAAATGCTAATCAAAACTACACTGAGTTTTCATCGCACACTACTCAGTGTAGCAGTCATCAAGAGAGGAACACTTTCCCACTGTTGGTGTTTTTGTGAATTAGTATAACTATTATGGGAATCATTGTAGAGGTTCCTCAAAGTCTAGGCATGGAACCACCATACCTAGTGGAATGGCCCAGCTGTACCACTCCTTGGTATTTATCCTGAAGAATTAAAGTGATCATGCTGTAGTGATATGTGTAAACTCATATTTATAGCAGCTTAATTCGTAAGAGCCAAATTATGCAACCAGCCTAGGTGTCCATCAACAAATGAATGGTTAAAGAAAGTGTGGCTGGGTACACTGGCACACATCTATATTCCTAGTGACTCAGGAAGCTGAGTCCAGAGAATCAAAAGTGCAAAGCCAGCCTCAGCAAATTAAAGAGGACCTAAGCAACTTAGCAAGATCCTGTTTCAAATTAAAAAATAAAAATAAGATATGGGTCAGTGGTTAAGAACCCCTGGATTCAATCCCCCAGTACAAAGGAAAATGTAGTATATATACATAATGGAGTTTTATCCAGCCATAAAAAAAATGAAATTATGGCATTTGTAGAAAAATAAGTAGAATAAAAGACCATTATGCTAAAGCAAGTAAGTCAAATTTAGAAGACTAGGGTTCTGTTTTCTGTCATATGCAGAAGTTAGAAAGGAAAAGAAAAGGAAAGATAGGGAAAGATCTTATAAAAATCAAAGGGAGATCAGTAGAGGAAAGAGATCTAAGGGTGGAGCAAGGGAGTAGAGGGGAAGTACCGGGGAATGATATTGACTGAATTATATTGTGATAGTGTACACTGTGTTCATGTGCAAATATGAAACACAAATCCCATTAGCATTTATGACTATTGTGAACCAATAAAAAATGTGGAAAAAATGGATATCTACCCCAAAAGCATGCCCCCATTTATCCACCTCCTCCAGCCACATCCTAAATGTTTATGGTTACCACCTAGTTCATCCCTATCAGAAGATTGCTGGACTGATTAGGTCAAGGTTTTCAAAACCCAATTATTTTACCTCTGAATGTTCTTGTATTGTCTCACTCATGAGCTTTTGGGGACACCTGATATCTAAAAAATAACACAAATGCATTGAACTGACTCTCAAAATACTTTCAAGGGTGTGTCTTATAAAGGTCACAGGGAACTTTGTTTTCCTATTTATCTGTTTTTCAAATTTGCACAGAGGTCATGGAATACATAATCAGAAAATATGTCTTTTTTATTTAAATTCACTGAAGCACCACCAATTTTGAGTAACCATACTTTCTTCCATGCCCTGACAAGATTCCAAAACCTTGAAAAGCACTTTGTGTCTCACCACACTTTTAAGACTCTGCATACTTTTCATTCCATATGCAATGAGCAAAGATAAGATGCAGGAAGCCTTGCCAGAGCCTGCTCAGCTTCAATAGCTTTATTCTGTTTTCTTAGGGTGTCTTGCTTTCATGGACCTGTGCTAATTGCATCACTTTTCTTGATGAGCATGTAACAATGCAATGATGCTGGCCATGCAAAGGAGTCTGTTAGTCTTGATAGAAGCTTGATTTACTGCAAGGTGAAACCAACAGCTTGTGAGGTGTAGCTGAGATGTGGGAACCTTATTCTGGTACATATCTAGCCATGTGAACATTAACCTCTTTAAGGCTGATTTCTTTGTGTAGTGTGTATTTAAAAACATTATATACCTGACAGGCAATGTTTCGCAGATACTCCATGCCCAACACTGTGCAACTTTGTTCTCCACACAGGAGCGAATCGTACCCACAAGTGAAATGCTGTTTTTGGTACTGTGAAGTAATATGAGGTCAATGTCTTGCCTTTTTTCGCAACTTATGAAGGTAAAAATAATTACTTAATATTAATACAATCAGACTCTTGACTTTCCACTACTTAATTTTGCCACTAAAAACAAAATTATTCAAGTCTTTTAACAAATTTCACCAGCGTTCTCCTTAAGTTTGATGAGTAATTCTGTCTTAATTGTACAACAGCAAATAATAGACTGCAGGATTATTAATTTGATGAAGTCAAATAGCAATCAATTAAAAAAAAAAGAAAAAAGCAAGACCAAAGTTCAAAAACATTTCTAGTGAGTTAAAAAAAAAGTTATCATATCAATGATGTAATTCAACTTCTTTAGTTGAATTAAAAGGAAATGCACTGGAGAAAAAGTAGTTTGCTGACCATAATAATTAAGAAAGCATAATACATTAGTTTTCTGATATCTCATAGATTTAATGATTGGATTGGCACACAATTTAAAGTTAAAAAAATGTTCTGTGTCTAGAGTCTGCATTTCAGCCTTCCCACTTTTCATGTAAGGAACTTTTATATAATATGATAGGCTAATTAATCTAATTCTAATAAAATAGGAGTCGGGAGAGAAGAGAATCAGTTGCTGTTAGGGCTAGATTAGAAAATGTTGGGAGCAAAGGAACTCATAATCATTTGTTTTACATAATTCATTACAAGCCTGCCAGCAACTACAGACACAGGTTTCCATATCAGTAATATCTCCCCCGTTTCCAAAAACTTTTGGTTTTTTATTACCGTTGTAAACTTCTACTAAAAATTTATTTTGATTTCCCATTCTACCTCCCACATCTTCTTCCTTCTACTGGGGAGAAACTGTCCTATAACACCTTTTGTACTCTACACTCCCATCCTAGCTCAGTTCCATTTAATACATAGAAAATATGTTCACTCCGTATGCATCGGTTACAACTTCCCTTTGCATGTAATTCAAAGTCCCACTGGATACTTTTGACTTTACCATTTGGGTGTCTAGTAGGTTTCTCAAATTTAACCCTCCCCCAATGTACCTATTCTAGCCATGTCTATTTAATAAAGTATTGAAAGTTCTAGGTAAAGCAGAGAACAGAAAAGAAACTTCCATTTAAAAAAAAGGAAGTTTTTCCTACCATGTAGACATCATGATCACATATATAAAAACCCTAGAGATTCCACAAAAATATTGTAGAACCACTAACCTAATTCAGCAAAGTTTCAAGATACAAAGATAACATAAAAATTAATAGTGTTTCTATAGACTAATAATAAACTATCCAACAAAGAAGTCAAGAAAACAGTCACATTTACAATGCCACATGTGCACAAAAACCACTTAAGATACTATTTAACTAAGGAAGAATTAGTGTCAATTGATTTTAAATTGAAAAAGCATAGCAAGTCCAGACACTTTCTCTCCATGTCCATCACTGCAAGTACAAAAAAAATTAAGGCAATTTTATCAGTTACCAGTCTTAAAAGAAGGGGCAAATCACACCAGAATAGTCATTCAGGAACATGTGGCAAACAAAAATAATCAGAAAAATTATTTCAGGAATATGGAATTTTTCAGCTGCCATTAAGAACAGAAGGCTTCCAGGATCAAGATAATTTTGTAATAATGAATTAAACCATTTAATAGGTTCATTTGATATTGAGTTACTTGGAGAATTTAATATGGTTCTATTCACCAATAATTTTGGAGATATAATATGAAGGGTCTTCAAAGTGTACTTAGACGTTATGATTTGAGGAGATTCCCATACCAGATTCCAAAAGAACAACTTTAACATGTTGTTAAAGGCATGTGCTTGCTTTTGCAAGGTGTTCATTTATTTTTAGCTTTGCCATTGTTGATGCTGCTGCTGCTATTGTCATTCATCATTGATTTTTTTCATCTTCCCAAACTCTAACCTGAAATATCTTAGGGCTTAATTTATCACATTCTTTTTTTTCTCGCTATATGATTATTTCACTCTAATGTATGCAAACTCTATCAATATATTAAGAAGTCTCAATATGTCTGTCTGTAATAGCTATTCTCCATTTCCTCTTGAACATCTCTGCTTGGATAGCTAAGCATCACCTGCAAATTAATACTTTATTTCTCCAATCCTAAATACGACTTTGCCTTTCATTTCTTTAAATGGTAACTGCTTTCTCCCACCCCAACCCCAGTAATTTAGACCAAAGGAACACTTAGTGTCCTCTTTGACTCCCCTCTTCTTTTCTCATATTGTAGATCCTATTCAATGACTGTGTTGGCCCAATACATATTCACTTCTGCTTAGGACTCTAATTTTTGTCACTTAACCTTTGCCAGCTGAGTTTCCCCTCTGCTTAACACCCTGCAATGGCTGTCTATCTCATCATAAAAACCAGAATCATTGCTATGTCCCGTACATTCTTACACAATTTGCTCTAGGCTACTTATATTGGGTCATGTCCTTTCCTTTCCCTTTTTTCCTCTCATTTTCCTTTAACAAAAATATTCTCTTCACTGTTCATAAAATATGGCAACCACACTTCTGCCCTAGGACCTGTGGACTTGGGTTTGTCTGTGTTAAATTCTCCATCCAACAACAATTTTCCCATCACTTAGTTCCTCACTTAGTTTAGGTTTTGGCTCCAACATTGACTGACCAGACAAATTTTCCTTGATTGGCCTGTTTAAAAGAAGTACTTCTCTTTCCCCATCAGTTTGCATTTTGATCATGATTTACCTTTCTTCATAAGACCATGGTGCCTGATTTTATGTGTCGAATCGACTAGGCTATCAAGCCCAGTTATTTGATCAAACACTAGTCCAGACACTGCTGTGAAGACATTTGGATGTGATTAATATTTCCAATCAGTTGACTTTTAAAGGGGGTTACTCTTCCTCATCCTAGTGGTTGAAGCCTTGAAAGAGAGAAAAAAAAAGGTGGGGGGTGGTTCCCAGAGAAGGATTTCTATTTTGAGATAACAACACAAAAATCTTTCTTGAATTTCATCCTGTCCGACTGCCCTTCAGATTTCAGACTCGGGACTATAATAATAAATCTTGCCTGAATTTCCCACCAGGGGGCCTGCCCTAAATTTTTGTTCTTCTTAGCCCCCGTCATCATGAAAATCAATCCTCAAACAACAACAACAAAAACAACAACAACAACACACACACACACACACACACACTCTCTCCATGTTGGTTCTGCTTCTCTGAAGAATCTTGATGGATACAACTTCTGACATATGTATTTCTTCATTTGTGTATTTTTTTGTCCACCTCATAAGATTGTAAATTCATTAGATAGGAATTTTGTTTCTTTGACTCACTATTATATCTCATGTTCTAGGAATGTGCCAACCACATAATAATCCTTCAACAAATAAATAAAAGAATGTTATTTTGTAAACTACTCAAATCAGAGTAATAGAAGGAAAGTAACAACAAAAGAGAATGGACAAGGGCTCAGGATTTGGTTCAATGGTAAAAAGTTTGCTTAGCATGTGTGAGGCAGTGGGTTGGATCCTTAGCACCACATACAAATAAATAGATAAAATACATAAATATAGATAAATAAATAGATAAAAAGTTATGACTGACCAGTCAAATTTTTTTTCTGGTTATTTATCTACAACTAAAAGAAATATAAATGAATAGACAAATAGCACTTACCTGATTTATATTATATTTATAATAACTTTGGCAGGTATTTCTAATGTCATGTAGGTGTCCATATGAAAATTGTGGAATTAATAAACAATATTATCTGATGCCTATATTCATTTAAATACATACTTTAACTTTTGTGCATATTTATTAAGTGGTCAAAATTTTTACATTTTTGACATTTAATACTGAAAACTCTAAAAAGTAATTGTGTTGTATTTAAAATAAAGGAAAACCAAGGACTAAAAAATTAAGACAAAATTTGATTTAATGTTAATTTTTATATTGCATTTAACAGAGGGTTATTTTGAAACATTTACTTTGTTATTAAAGTAAATGCAAATAATAAAAAGGAAAAATGGAACAATTATTCTTTCTTTTTTATTAAATTTTCAATGCAACTACCTTACTTCATATGTTAAAAGGAACAGGCATATTATGGTTCAGTGTGCTTGTAAAAAGTAATATGAGATAATTTACAAGATAGCTCCTTCACGATTATAGGTATATACTTAAAAATTATAAACTTTTAATTGTACAATTCACTTTTAAATTTTAAAAACCAAAACTAAACAAACACATTTACATTGATATATTGACACAAGACCATGGGAATGGAGCAAACCTTTGACCTAGGGCTTACTGCATTTCTCTATAGAGAGATAAGAGCAAAGTCAGGAAGATATTTGCCAGTTGATACCTTGATGACACTAAGAACATAATTAGCCATGGTGGAATGAAGGTTACTTCATGTCATCTTTATACTTATTTAGTATTAAATTCATAAAGTTTATAATAAGCTCTCATATGACTTTCTACTTTCATTATATTAATTTATTGCTTTGTATAATTTTTACCTAAAATAATAGTCCCTATTTATTTTTCTAGGAAATTGTATTTACCCATTTTTGTTTGTTTTAGAAAATCTAGTTTGTATTTCATTCATTAATTCCTCACTGACTTTGTTATGATGAATTCAGCAAGCATAAATCCTCGTGGTAACCACCTGTTTCATTCCATGTGCAAGTTAAAAAAAAAAAAAAAAAGCAAAATGTTAAATATGGCCACCACGTTTTTATAATCAAAAATCAAGTCTCCACTTTTTTTTGATTATGCCTAACACATTATGTAGTAGGTACTCAGTAAAGGTGAATTAAATATGAATTACTTCAAATTTTGAGTTCACCATCACAAAGAAATAACATTTACATGGAAAAAAAAATCCCACAAAACTAATTCTGCTTAGTTAGCAATTTATAAAAGTTGTACCTGCTTTTAAGGGCTGGTCTCAAATATTCTGATAATGTTATTCATGCTGTCATTCAGTTTGCCATTGGTAGTTTGAATTATGTTTTCAAATATCCGACTACTCCACTGCAAGAATTGGTAGCCTGCCTAAATAGCTGAACTTGCTTAAAATTTTACTAATAATTATACTCAAAGCCAGGAATTCTGTGATTGCTTACATTTTCATCCTAGTGTTTGGCAATATTGGGGAAATATTTTGCAATCTCTACTACTCAAAGAAAAACATTGTCTTTGCCTTTAATGACCAAAGCATTTGCTTTTTCTTGGAAATGTTTTCAGCTGAAGAAAAAGGTTTTCATTTAGTAACATAAACATTTTGACTGTTAGGGTGGTACCAAATAAAAGATTCCCTGATTGCTTTAAATGAGCCATTTAGAAACTCTTGCCAATGTAGACACAGTCCGTCGGTATTCCGCAACGTGTCAAAGTGTTCCACCGTCTATGGTGCTTTGTAAATCACACCAGGGATTTGAGTAAATTAAGTTGGCTTTTTCACTAAAAACCAGATGTTGCACCTCCACTGAGTTTTACTTGGGAAAACAATGTATTATTAAAGTGACTATGAGCCATGCAATCACAAAGAAATATCACATCTGGCTGTCAGAATATATGCCAAGTTTCAACCTGCTGCAATAGAATGTCTTCAAGGAAACACTCAGCCCCCTGCTAACTGAAGTCTAATGCCATAGGATGATTACTCAACTTTCTAGCTTCTAAGGATATGTGATAGACTGTAGAATATGGTCAAAAGCAACACTAGTCGGGTTAGGAACTAGATTGGGTTGTCTAGCATGAAATGGGATGTGTGTGTGGCAAGAAGCCCAAGTCAGCAAATCTGATTTGAATCAGTTCTCCCACATGGCCAGTACATCCAGATTCTAAAGGAAAAGTGATCAAACAATGTAGAATATAAAATAGAGCAAAACATAGCTAAAAAGTAGACTAGATCTATGTAAGAACAAGCGAATACAAGCACAAGAAGGAAGGAAGGAAGGAGGGCTGGATGGACGAATGGAAGGTAGGTTAATAAGGAAGGAAATATTTAAAAGTTGGAAGCATAGATACCACCTCTAATATATATGCAAGATTTCTCAGACTGTGACTATAAGCCATTACACTCTTTTCAAAAACATGATTCTTAATTACTAAAATATTAGTTACATCAATAATACACAGGATTTTCTGTGCATCCTCAACATAGTATTTCACAGGTGCAAAAAACTTGCACACTGCAGTTACCCAGAGGATCTTATCTTTTCTTATACTTTTGCTTTTTCATCTATCAGTGCCCTTCAATATCTATGAAGCCAAATGTGGAAGCTGTCTTGCCATTCTGAGACCTGTGATTTTTCCCCCTAAAGAATGCTAGCTTATGTTAATAAGGTATTTTTATCTATCTCAAAGTATATGTATTCCAGGACACCTTGAGATATAACATACTAATGATTTGTATGAAAGAATAGGATAATGACCTCTTGTCCTATTTGGTGACATATTATACTAGACTCTGTCACAAGTATAGGTGGCATGATCTTTCTTAAATGGGTGAGCCATCTTCTGACCCTTTCTTACCCACCATAGAAAATAAAAAGTAACCTTGGGGACTGGCCATGAAACACAGCTTTATGCTTATTTAGTATGAAATTTCTTTTAATCATAGTAAGTTTCCCACTATTAACATCGTATCCTGTGATTTTATGTGTCAACTGGAATGGATCAGAGAATGTTCAGATGTCAGGGTTAGCATTATTTCTGGATTTGACGATAAGGGTATTTCTGGATGACAATAACATTTGATTCTGTGGACTCAGCAAAGCAGCTTTCCCTTCCCAGTGTAGATGGGCACCATCTTATCGATTGAGGGACTGAATAAAACCAAAAAGATGTAGAAAGTTAGAATTTGCTTCCTTTTCTTTACCTTATAATTAACCTCGGGAATGTCATCTCATCTACCCCTCATTTGAACTGACATTTGTGCCCTCAGTCTCTCTGGTTCTCAAGACTTTGGATTAGAAACTAAAACTAAAGTATACCAGTGTTTTTCCTAGTTATATAGTTTATGATGGCAGATTGTGGGACTTCTTGGTCAATTTTTTATAATAAATGTGTGTGTGTCTCCTTGACTAATACAAACTTTTTGATTACTTAAAAATCACTACAGTAGGAGTGTATAAAGTATTTGACAAAGGTTCAGAAGTGTACATGGCCAAAATTGAAGGACTCTGGGGTTACATTAGTCAATATTCCATGGAAAATATCATTCTTTGAGAGAAGAAGAGAAATATATGAACATAAACAGTATCATTCGGCTGGTGTCTGTATTTAGACATGTGTAGGTTTTAGTCTATTTCAGTGTCTTTGCTTGATTCAAGATAGATTATTCCCAATCACTCAGTGCATTTTGTTGTTGCTATATAGTCACAGTTTCTTTTCTGATAAATGATGAGAAGCCTTTAACTTTCAATAATGGTGTCTGTGCTGATAGCTTATACTTTGAAATGGTCTAGGTGGATCACCTTACATCAGTGAGACATCGGAATAGTGTACGTGATTTCTGACTGGGAAAAGAGAGTACCGCAGACTGAACATATTGTTATTGGCGTGGCAAATGAAAGTACCCAAAAGGGCTAGAAGAATTTTAGCAGAAAAATGAATATATTAAATTATATTAAATATATACAAACATATAATTATGATACATATATATTATGATAAAAATCCACTTCAGTATTATATTTTAGGAACCATTCAATGCAACAACAAAAATAGGCTATTATATTTTTTTCTTCTCTGGGATTAACAGTTGAATGTGTATGTGGCAAGATAGATACTAGACATCTGGTTTAATAGAAGTGGGTATCTACAGTGGCAGCCTGGGCAGCAAATTTTTGTAATATTAACAATTCAAATTCAAGTATCAGATCAGTGTGTTATTTGAATCACTCATTTGAATTTGATTGGAGACTAAACCTTTCCTCAGCAAAACTTTCAGTGATTTTTAAACAAAATAATATGGTGTTTGTCAGTATGTGTATCAAAATATACTGTCCAATGATATTAAAATGATTTAAAATGCAGATATAACTTTAGTATAATTTACAATATTAAGAAACATTTGAGCCATGTATTAAACAGAATATTCTAAAACTGCAGTCACAATCCCATCACGTCAACATTTAAAAGAAATTCAGGGTTTCATGTACTCTAATTCAATCTCCAGTTTTTCAACCCGGGGATTGTTTTCATTTTTCACTCAAATACCACTTATGAGATACATAAAAAGTGATTCATTATCAAATTATACCATAACAAGGTAAATCCTAGTATTTCTTCTTCTATGAAAGGAGGCATTTTACTGATGGGGTTGTTAGCAACATCCACTACAGAATTATTTCTGATGAAATATTGACACTTTAGAAGACTACATGAACTCTTGATGTCATAGCAGAACATGTTTTTATTTTTTGCTTATAGCATTAGTTTCAGTTCATTTTTGCTATGTAACAAAATTTCACAGGACAGACTTAATGACCTATAAAACACCATCACCATGTAATCGACTCACCATTCATTAAATTGGCTGGATGTTTCTTCTGGACTTAGCCTGCTCAGCAGATGTTTGCTGCCCTTGTTCACGTGTCTGTGGCTATTTGGCAAGAGGATAAAAAGCTAAGACAATCTGGGGTTGTGTCACTGCTATATAGAGGGCATTTGGTAGCCAGGTTCATGAGGTAATGGGTGAGTCATTATCTAGCACCAGAGTCTAAGCTTTTTCTGTGGCAATTTTAGGGGTTCCTGTGCAAAAAGAGAAGGAAAGCTCTGCTGGATCATATTAGCCAATGATTTGTTAGTCAAAACATGTGACATGGCCAACCATATGATAAAGGAGGAAAGAGGGGCACACACTCCTTGATGGGATAATCTGTCGTTCACCATGCAAAAGTACAATGGAATTTGCCACAATTTTAACAATGTACCACCTCCCTCCTGCTTCACATTTTTTAAAATTATAGGAGTACAGTAGGGTTCATGAGTTGCATAAAATTACCATAGCATGACCACGAGTTGTATATAATGATGAAATGACTGTGGCTTTGGAGATAAAAGACTCAGGTGACTCATTCATGTTTTAATTAATTGATTCATTTCTTCAAAAATTATATCTCTACTGAACATGTAGATTATTCCAGGAAATTCATTCACTAATAATTGATTTATTAAATGTTTATTTATATTTATGAGTGTGCCTCACATCCTAGATGCCATTCTAGTTTCTAGAAATTCACAGAACATAAAACTGCAATAAAGAGGACAACATTTTTTTTATCTCATGAAATTGGTATTCCATGTAAACACACACACTCTCTCTCTCTCTCACAAAATGATAGACAAAATTTCCAGACTTCCCTGGAAATCTGAAGAAACAGCCTTTATGATGGTGATCCTGGCATAGGCGGCAGAGCAAATGTGCAGAGGCAGATCCTGAGCAAAGGGAAACATGATGTGTTCAAAGAATAAAATAAGTATTTATTTACTTATCTTGTAAGCAAGGACAAAGATACCAGGAGAGAAGAGAAGGGCTGTACCATACCTAGGCCTAGAGTGCTGGAATTAGGACTGTGTTTATTTTCAGTCACTAGAGACGTAAGAGTTGTATGTAGGACACAGATCCCAGTAGGCATATTCCTTTTTCCCCATGGATTTAATAATACTCCACCAAAAAGGGTAGAGATTGAGCAAGCCCAGAGTGTCTGCTATGACATAAAGCCTGAGAAAGGGAAGCCTCTTGCTCAGTCTATGGGAGCCATAGGAAATGACTTAGAAAATTCCAGATGCCTGGAAGGGTTCATTTTCTTCTTGAGAGTATAATATTTTAAATATAGAGCAGAAGAAGGCTGGTTTAGTAATATGCATATTTTTTTTGGCTCATACAAAAAGATGTCACATGGACTGTAAGAAAATTATAAAAGCATATACTTTACAGACTTACTATTAAGTCACAACCCATAGTGAGACCTAGTAGATGTTATAGTCCTTCTTTAAAAAATAATAAATAAAAAATGTATACATATAATACTACCCAGCCCAGTGGGACTCATAAGAGAAGATTGAATAAAAGCTAATCATTGCATTAACTTCCCAGCATGCTCTTAATTCTGTTCTTTGACTTCCAACATCATCATTCCTCATTACCACTCCTTCAGACCCTGTGCCTGCAGAATACACACCTCACTATCAGAAAAACAGATGTCAGTTTAATCTCTTTATATTATACATATGTCCAATATTTCAGATCACACTTGCCAACATTAGTGTGAAATATCTATTTACGATTACATTTGTAAGATATGGATCCAATCCCCCTTTCATTATCTATTACAGCAGCAGTGTGATTGAAAAATGACATGCCAAGAAAAATGATCCAATTCATGGTGCTTGTTAAAATGTAAAGAAAAAACAATTTTACTATTTCACAAGCAAAGAAGATGTCCACAATTTTTCCCAATAACAAAAATTAGTTAATTTTTTATTGATCTTTTTATTTTAAATAAAAGCAAGTATAATAGTTCATTTTATTTGATTTGCTTGTTTTAAAAATATTAAAAACCACATTTGTGTTTGCATTTTTATCTCTTTTCCTTTAAGATTAATGAGTGATTTATTGATTTCATTAACTTCAGTCTTATTCTATACTGCTTGATAGATATCAAAAGTTCTTTGAGCCAGAATTTTTGGGAGAAAATATTAAGAACTTGCTAATAGTTTTACAATCCCCTTCTCTCCCTTCTTTTTGCTGTGTTTTAAATAACAATGTTTCTCCCTTTCCCACCAATAATTTAAAAAACTAAAAACTAACAACACAGTTTCTATTTATAAATATACAAACGGATCATTTTTCTTTACTGAAGTGTAGGCTAAAATAATAACTCATCATGAACAGCTTATGCCAGCAGTTATTTGCAGGGCCCAGGGCATCGTGCATACTAGATGATGATTTCATTATATCATATGACATTTACTTTCATTTTGCAGTGTTGGTGTATTAATTAATATTTATTCCATTTGGCAAAACGTGGAGCACAAATTAAACCAATGCATCAAGTACATATTAATAACTGTAGTTATTGGCATATGTTCCTTAAATCAATGGATATACATCTCTTGCTCTGTTCTCTACACCTTGTTCTATGGGACATAGAATAAAACATTATGTAAGGTATAACAGGAATTGCAAAAGATCTTGATGGTAAAAAGGGTGAACCATAAATGAGATGTCCCCAAAACTTTACAGATGAAACCATTGGGTTATTCAAACCTTAATCAGCACATTATACCACAGATATGAATTAACTGAATAGAGATTGTAGGCGGTTTGGGTGTGGCTGAAGGAGGTAGGTCACTGAGGGAAAGCCTTTGGGATATATATTTTGTCCCAGGTGAGTGGAGCTCTCTCTCAGCCTTTTGGTTGCCATGTGCTGAGCTGCTTTCTTCTGCCACCATTTTCCACTATGATGTTCTGCCTCACCTTGGACCCAGAGCCATGGAGTTGGCCATCAACGGACTAAGACCTCTGAACCATGAAACAAAATAAACATTTCCTCCTCTAATTTTTCTTGACAGTTATTTTGGTCACAACTACAAAAAAAGCTAACTAAAACACCATGCTACTGTTGCTTAGGGTGGACCTTGCAAACCAACGCCTTGGTGATGTGTAGACACAGAATAAAGAACACACTGAAGGTTCACCAGTCTAAAAAGAGAAGAATGCACCCAGACAAGGATGATGACCTATCCTAAGCACTGAAGCATGAAGCACTCCTTGCATCACAGGTCCAGGGAATGTGTTGGCTCTACTGAATCTAGGTTATAAGACAGTAATGATAGGGGATAAGTTCAGAAATTTTAACACGGGCCCATTGCAAGAGGTTTTTTTTTATTGTTAGATTAAAGCATTTGAAAACCATCTTGGGCTGGAGTTGTGGCTCAGTGGTAGAGCGCACACCTAGCATGTGCAAAGCCCTGGGTTCGATCCTCAGCACCACATATAAATAAAGGTATTGTGTGCAACAACAACTAAAAAATAAATGAACATTTTTAAAAAATAAAATAAAATAAAACCCATCTTGACACTATTAAAAACCATTAAAGGGTTCTGATCAGGGAGGTAAATATGAAACATTAATTTGGAAGCAGTGTAGACAACAGACTGATAACAAAGAGATAATTAATAGACAGCTTCCCTGCTTGAATGCCTGAATATGGGTAAAAAGTAGGGGCTCTTCAGACACAGAAGTTACAACAACCATGCTCCTAAACTGAAGTCCTAAAAGTCATATTAGAGAGGCTCCAACATTATGGGGTGGCAATTTATTTGTTTTTTATTAACTTTTCTATGACACTAAATAATCTATGAACAACATTTTTTAATATTGTAGTCTCTGCATATTTAGCAATACATTTTACTTCATGAAACTGCACACAAGTGTCTACAACTCATCAGAGTGCAGCATACACCTCCAAAAACACCTAGGGCTTAAACAACAGTTTTTATAGAACTATTTTCACCCTTGGTTCATGAGATGCATTTAGACAGTACCTGTTCCTTTTCTATCTATTTCATTTAAAAATATAAGACCTCATAAACTGATTGCATAACCTTCTACTGCATTGTGATCAGAATTTGTAACAACACTAGTTTCAAAAGAAGAGTGTATGCATCACTGGAGTTTAAGATTGCCTACATGCAGGTCAGGACACAGTGGCTTAAAGACTGCTAGAAAAATAGACTTATAGAAATTAGATAGCACTGCCAGCTGGACCTGATACCCAACTAAGCCAGCTGCTTCTGAATTAATTCTACTCCATCTCTGCTTACTTTATCATCAGATACTAAAGTACCAGGGGTTGCAACAATGTATTTTCTGTTTCTAATAAATCTTGTGGGCATATCAGAGGATTGTTTCTGAACTTGGTTCAGCAGTCAAGAAAGAGCAACTAGGTGACACACAAATGGGGTCAAGTTCTAATTGCCTTTTCTCACATACTGCCTTTTATTTATCTTACTCTACTATCTTACTCTACAATTCTATCCAGAAAGGTCATATGCTTTGGCTATATATAGGGAATATGTCAAGAAATCTGTCATAAGATTTTGTGTGGTTTTAAAAATGAGTATTTTACTCATACATATGTAGAAATTGACGGACATAGGAACAGTTGGAATATACATGTATACAATATATACTCATAAATATATCTATGCTTATGTTCTGAATGGTTATAGATACTTTCAACACCAAATAATGTGTTTCATTACTTTTCCCATATGCACAAGAATACAAATAAAAGCAAGAGCATCAAGGTTACCAAATTTATATATTTACAACAGTTTGAAAGCAACGGTTGATTTTATCATGCAGTCTTATTCCACACAGATGTTACCTTTTGGGGTTAGTATCATCTGTAAATGTTACAAACAATGTGCTCAAATAATCTATTCAATAGGTTAATAGGTCATCAGGAAATATTTATTTGTTATCCCTAAAACTCTCCATGAGGCTTCATGTCTACACTTGCACTCTTCCTTTCTACCTGGATCATGGAAATCTGCCAATGTATTGTCATGTATTCCTGACAAATATAAAGTTAAGTACACTTTCGTTTGTTTTTACCTAGAGTGAAATACCTCAATGTAGAGGATAAACTAATGTTTTACTTCTCCACTCCCCTCTCATGCTCATATATTTAGTCACTTTGATGACTTGACATGATTTCAAGCAGGTTTATTTTATACACTGGGTTTCTTCTTTTAATTAATTTATGACACCTTTGCATTATAGACTAATAATAAGGACATGCATTTGTAATCAGACATCTGAAAGCCTATGTCCCTTCTTGACCTAACCTGGTTGTTAACTCATATTTATTTCCTCACATCTAATTGTAACTTAAATTTCTTTGTATGCTAAAATAAGAGATAATTATAGTGTCAACTTGTGGAATCCTTATGAAGACTAAATAATATAATGTATATAAAGCACCTAACTCAATCCTTTTCACATAGTAAGGATTATTTAGATATGAACAATAATTACTGCTACAGAAATGTGTGAACTGAATGTCTTGACATAATGTTAATTTAAATGTATCCCTTCCAGCTTCTGATCTTCTCTGCTATGGAGAAGGTCAGCTGCCAACAAGAGGCTACAGATGGACTTTATCATTCTGATAACATTTAGAATAGCTTTTACATATATCATTACTCATCACTATTTATTATTTTTTTACAAATACATATATTACAAATATACAATCACTATATGCAGTGTGTTGTCATTCTTGATTGTTCCAGGAAGTGAAACTTTTTCAAGCTAGCAACTAGCCCATCAAAACAATGAATTACTGTAAGTTTCCCCGATATATTATTTTCCATCGTTTTGCACATTGAAAACCTTAATATTTATATAGAAAAATGTTCTGTAATAGGAGAGGAAAGATTAGAAAATAACAACAATGATAATAATGATAAATCTGTGAGATATGTCTATATTCTTCAAGGTATTTTGACAGTACAACAAATACGACCTGTGTCTAAATCATTTCGCTAATCAATCACAACCACTTGACTTGGTATATGGTAGCTAATTTAGAGATGCTTCCATTGTGATTATTATCTTATATTTCTAAAAACTTTTTGGAATGGGCTAATGGGATTTTAATTTATTATTTATATATTTATATTTTATTGGTGTATTATACATAATATAGAGATTATACATAATTATACAGTATCTAATTATGTATAATTACACATACTTGTGAGATTTGTTGTTAAATATTCATACATGCACATAATGTAATTTGATGAATTTCATCTCTAGTCCAGAGATTTTAATCTTTATTTCAATCTAAAACTTTTGCCCTCATTCTTTTGTTGCAGCTGTTGTGAGCATACTTAGTCACTCTCTTGTTAAATATTACTACAAACAGAACTTCAGGACTTAAATTTTTCCAAGTCAAAGGGTTTGTATGTCATTTGAGAAGTGTTGGCATTGTGATGTTTCCTGAGGGATTCAAGGAAATCCCCATGACAGTCATGTATGTCTTCCCTATACTAGTCTATATATAGACTATAAAGATGAGGTCAGCTCCAAATCACATTAGTGAATATTCAACAGCATTCTTAAATCCTCTCAAAGCCACTCATATTTGCTCTTCATGTAAAAATGCATACTTTTCCCTACGTGGAATAGTATTGCCTAGCTATTTGCACATTTATGTTGCATGTTCCTATTTCAAATGTAAGCCTCAAGTGTTTCTTCCAATTTTGGTTTTAAAAAAATTGACTGACTCTTTCCCCTAACCCTGACCAGTTTGGCAATCTCTGTAAGGTTAGATTCCTTCTTCTCTAAGTAAACATAATTGGGCTTTTCATCTTACATATTATTTTCATGTATCTTCCTCACAATGTAAACTTTTATTATATATCTATTTTAGCTGTCTCCTTTTCAGATCCCTTTTAGTCTAAATCCTTTTTAGCATCTTTGCTCCCATCTTACCTGTTATACACTGTAGGTATCTCTTCATTATCTTGTTTTCTCAAAACACAGACACACAGATGCATTATAACACATAAGTACAGATTTTTACAGGTGTGTGGGTATAACCTGTCCCATGCTGGCAGGACAGAGCTTGCTTTGTTTTCGGTTCCTCCCTGACAGTCTGTTTTGCTGCCAGACTGATGATAACCACTGATAGGGCTGAAGTGACTTAGGAATGAGCTCTCGATTTAGAAGACATTTCCTGATCTACTCAACCCATTCTACTAAGCCAAGTTAGAAGACAATGGATAAGGCCAGTAGAGGGGGAAAGAAAGACACTTGGCTGTGGTGTCTTACCACTGTCCTTGTAACCAGCTTGCAAAGCAAATACTACAGGTTTCACTATGAGCCAAGATTAGGAAATAGACCTAAGCATGCTTCTCTTCATGCCCTGTACTCTACTTTTCCTCACACCAGCTGACCTCTTAGGGTGCTTTTTTCCTCCTAGGACATTTCTAAAAACTTCGTAAGGTCAAGGTTAAACTCAAGGATTTCACTGTTTCTCCAGCCTGTGTTTAACTTTAAGAGACACTTAACACGTATCCTGGTGTTTATAATCCCCTATGTAAACAATTATTGCCATTCTTCATCAAAAAAAAAAACAGTATGTTTCATAAAAATTAAACAAAAGAAATCAACAAAATCCTGGAATCAATCCAGGAATATGAAATTTTAAAAATTTACCTTTAAGGATGAGCACAGTGGCATATTTTTGCAAGTGTAAGTAGATCGTGTTTCTCATTTCACCATAATTTGTGTGCAGATATTGCCCCCCACAACCCTGAAGAATGAGAATTTATTAGAACCTTTTCTTGAGGAAATAATGTGGCTTCCAGAAATACAGGTTAATGTATCATAATTACAATAGAGCTCATGGAATTGGTTAATTGTTATAATCAAAAGAAAGTAGGCTTTGACTTCCAATCAGCAGGAGATTGAACCTTGGCTAATGGTTTATTATTTGACTATTTTAGAAATTCATAAACAGTTCTGATCATTTGCATTTACACATTAGCATTATCAGATATGCCACATTAAAAAATCTTTCTCATCTTTTTTTTGTTTACTTCCTTTGATTTTCATCCTATTTTTTTTAAAGAAATTAACCTATTTACTTTTACGACTTTTTCTACCAATGCATCTAATAATCATCCTCTTAGTAAGTTGTAAGTTTGCTTTTCTTACAGGCCTATATAGATTTTTCTTCATTTCTTGATACATTGGAAATATGGAGTTTATTCCCCCTTTCATGAAACCTTTCCACTTCCTTAAGAAGTTTGCTTTCTGCCCCTGTCTACTTAGCTGCATCATTTGAAATGAAAGCTGCTTTGGTGATTGCTTCAAAATGTCTGCCACAGTGAGCAGTTGACATGGCTGGACTTGTACTTCAAGAAAGTCATCCTAACAAGCCAAGCAAGAGAGTAACCTGATCTAAGGATTTTAGAGTTGATTTCTCTAACTATGATCTTTCCCACATCTATTTCTCCAGTCATGGAATAAAATGCACCACCAGTAGACACATTTCCTGAAATCAATATGGTGCCAATATTGATTGGCACTTTTGATAGCTACTTCCCTTGAAGTTTTTAACATTTCTTATCTAGTGCCCTTGGCCCCAGTAGTGAGAACGTTATAAAGGTTTGAACATTTTTAATGTTCCTGAGAGAAGAGTCCAGGTGAAACTTCAATTTCATAGGAGAGAGCTCTTTTCAAACTCTTTATGTTCTAGGTTTAAAAGTGGTTCATTTGAGAAGACAGTGCCCTGCCAAACCATGCACCAGATCATATTTGAATGGGCATCCTTATATTCAATCACATTTTGGTTGGGTTTTATTTTCTAAATTTTATATAGCTCACCAATTTAAACTTGTAGCAAGTCTAATATTATTGTTTTAGTCTCTAACACCATACCATGGCAACTCTCCCACTGAATATATCTATGCAGATTTCCCCCTGAACAACTCAAGGGGGTACTGCCGTCATGGAATAAAACCTATACAACTATGGCTTGAAGACTGTGTAGGGACAATAAAGTCCTTCCTTTAAAACTTGCCCCAAATTTATCTTTTTAGTTTTACCTCCACTTGTTCACTTCCTGCAAAATATATTATTGCCACATTGAGTTACTCTTTCCTAAACTTGATATGTACTTACCTTCTGCAATTTTGCAGACATGCCCAGTATTGTATGAAAGGTTACTGACATCCTACCTGTCATTCTAAGCTATTCGTAAATTCGAAATACCAGTTATGTGAAGTTTTTCCTATAAAGATTAATCCCTCTTCTCTCCTCCATAATAAATCAATTTTGCATTTATCCCAGTGTTTGTCTGGCTCCCCTCTGGACTCTAAGGTCATTTAGGAATTATGTTCACCTCTGATCTACATTTTTCAGTGTAGATGGAGGACAAAAAAATCCTGGAAAGACTAGTGTGTCAAGCTCAGAAATCAGGCTTCCTTAGTTCGACCACTGGCTCCAGTCTCTGTCATTTACAGGTTAATGTAATTTTCTCAAAGTATTTAGCCTCTCTGTGCTACATTTTCTTTAATAGTAAAAAGGAGTTGGTAGTAGTAGCCATCACAGAGTCAATGTCAGTAGTAAAAGAGTAGATACATGTACTATGATTAGAATGGTGGCTACTTTTTAAAAGCACATTTGAAATGGGAGATATTAGTGTTAATATCATTAAATCACTATTATAGTTATTATATTATTATCTCTTTTATAGCATTGCCAAAAGGTAATTCTCAAAATTTTGAGTGCATAGGAATTATTAGAGAAAGGATTTGCAAACCTAGAATTCTAGACCCTAAAGCCCTTGGATCTTCATTCCTGCAAATAATCTCACATTGTTTGATATATTTTAATATTCAACTGACTGAGGGAGGGGAGAAGGAGGTCACAAAATATCTGGAGTTATTCTAAGATTCTAAATTGCTATATAAAGATTACACTGCATTCCTTATAGTGAGTAATATACACATGCACAGGCAGAATATTCAGATGACAAACACTTTCAGCTATTCATATTAAATCAATTTTCCTGGATAATCTTTAGCACTTAAAAATTTATATTTACCTGGTAATTCACTTTTTTTACTGTATATGGTTATTTTTAAATTGACTTTTTTTTCTAGTGTTTATAGTAGTAGTAATTATCTTTTATGCTTACTTGAAGCATTTTTTAATTTAAATTCACTTTTTAATTAGCTATTTTTAAACTGATATTACTTGACTTTTATACATAAATGTAGTCACTCAGCTAACAAGAAAACAAGATTAATTCTTGCAGTATTGATGAAAAACTTGCAAGGAAAGACCAATAGAACATCAGTATCTCATAGATTTCCTTGCACTATAGATAGAATTATAAATTATTTTCCCCAGTATTTCCATTTTATTTAAAGTTGAAGACAATTCTATTTTTACCATATTGTATTGAAGGCAGGTGGTGTTTGCCTTAAAAGCTTGAGCAAACCCTATCATCATGTTGATAGAATGGAAAAAGAATTTGTAAAGCCAACACTTAGAACAATTTTAGATCAAATTATATGTTGATTTTTAAGTTGTACAAAATCAATTATGAAACTCAGTATAGTCCCTCAATAATATTGAGATATTAAAACCAAAATTTAAAAAAAAAATAATAAAACTACACACATTTGAGTTGGTTTATTCTTGTTATTATGTGTGTAAAGGGAAAACCAGTAAATAATAAATTCAATAGAACAATTGGGTAACAAAAAATGTAAGTTCACTATTGTGCCTGAGAAGGACTTTCAATTCATTGTGTTTCTTCAGCAGGTTGCTTCTTCCTTCAAACTCAAAAACTTCAAAACTTCCTTTTATGCAGAGGGTGAGAAATCAGGAACCACAGTACAATTCCAAAGAACTGCTAAAAGGAGGAGATAGTCCAGATTGAGTATTAAAGCATGATCTGCCTAAACAGATTTTTAATTTTAAATTTTCCCCAAGAGATAAAGACAAATATTTGTGGCATGTAAATATAAGTTATAATGAAAAAATTATTTTGATGTGGGACAAATTAACTCTCAGGAGGTATTTACATGGTTTGGAATTCTACTTTAGGTTTGACATACTTGGATATTGATCCTAACAGCATCTCTAAGATTCCTTTTCTTATTCAATACATATCCTTTTAGCAAGCACTTTGTGGCCAGCATGGTGTTCGGTGCTGGGAAAGACAGAGAATATGCGAAAGCCCTTTTCTCCTAGAGCATGCATTCTAGTGCTGGAGACACCTCATAAGCTAAATGTGAAATCACGATAAATGCTCTGAAGGAATCTAATTCAGGGTAATGAGGTAAAGGAAGAGCGGCAGGCAAAATTTCAGTAAATGAGGACAAAACTTCCAACCAAGTGACATTTTGTTGAGACAAGGTGAAATCAAAATGTCTGTCTTGTAAAAATATCTGTATGGAGAGCTGAAGTCAGGAGACCAGGTGGCTGAAAGCAAATGAACCAGAGCAAAGGACATTCAGGAGACTTGAGTCCTTGAAGCTCAAATCTCTGCCTGTCCTCATGCTGCCTCTGCTCGTGCACCTGCTTTGCTGCCTGTACACATCAATCACCTTTTACACCTGCATCTTCGATGTCAAAGTCCTAAAGTTTCTTTTCTATTTAATCTTTTTTTTAAAATTTTCTAAAGACAATTAAAGTATCAGTACATTGTTTCTGTTAATAAAAATCAAAATCAGATAACAAAATTTCCCCTCTTTAGGCTTCTCCTACATAAGAAATCACTATAATTATTTTTCATACTTTGTTACTTTTCATTATTTCTTCTTTTCCTTTGTATACATACCTGTACATACAGCAATATATTTGGAGGTGTCTGTGTGTTTTGGCTTTATTCCTCTTTTTTTCACTTTTCTGACTTATTTTTAATCTAATACTGCATTGGATCTCAAAAGCTATGGGAGCCCTAGAGTTAGCAGTTACTTCTGCTTCTATTTAAATAAGAATAATCACTTTCTCTTCCAATAGCTATTATTTAGATCTTCTCAAAGTAAACATTGAATTCAAGTCCAAATAGGTACTAAAACTTAATAATGTAATCATACCTACCAGTGGAAAAAATATTTTGGATATTTCACCATTGTGATCTCCTCTATTCATTTTTGCCTTCTGACTCTAGTTCATTGACATCTTTTGTATTTCATTTCATAAAATATTTGCACATTCATCATATTTAAACTAGTATAACCCATGACTTCACTTGGCCTCTCTTTTCAAGCAACTAGTCAATTTTGCCTTCTCTTGGCATCTCTTCCTGCATTATTCTACAAGCAACCCAAGGCAGCTAGTTTTGTTTTATTCTGATGGTTGTAGGCTTGAAAACAACTAAAGCAATTTTGCATCATTTGTCTGGCTCTTGGAACTGCCTAGGGCTTTGTCAAACAATTTTAAAATATAGTTATGGTGGTTTGCTCAAAGTACATTTTAAAGTTTCTCATAAATGGCTTTTTAGATTGTTGCTCCTGAGTCAGACAGAGAACCAAAAATAAAAGGATTTTTTTTCCACTTCCATGAAGTAAACGTTTGAGGTTTTGGTAGGCCAAGGGGTTCTGAGAAGTTATTTGCTTTTTTATGTTTTTGTTTTCTTTCTCAGTTTCATGAGCAACTTACAAAGGGCTCCTACAATATTCACAATTTTTGCCTATGATTTTCTTCCCACAACTAATTGAAGATACAAAACTTGCACCCACAAGCAGCCACAATGACCACAGAATGACGATGAAGTGGCCTATGGTCGGCAATGATTCATTATGTTTGAAATGTTTGCAATTAAACGTAATGGAGGGGAAATAGAACTCTCTTTAAAATCGGTTGCCTCCTTTTTTCCATTGATTCAACCACATTGTTAAACACAAATAAGAATATATTTTCCTTAAAATTCACAATTTAATTCAAACATCTGTTAAATCAACATGAGTTAACTTTACTGTCTGTTTTCATCAGTATTTCAACAACAACAAAAAAAAAGGATGATTGGTGTTGATTTAGATTTTTAAAACCAAAGAGATGTTAATTTGAGAAAAGTTAGAAAAAGAATAAAGGTATAGCACAGTAGAATGCAAGTTATAATTATCTAAGTACACTATGTCAAAATCAAGTTCCAAAACATCACTATAGACACCATAAAACATAATTCTTTTGGAGTTTGTAAATTTAGCTGCTGTGGTCAGATATCCTGTGCATACATATATTAAAGAATAGGGAACAAAATAAAATCAAAACCAATAAAGTAGAATTTCAATAAATAGTATCAAAAAATCATCAATTAAATGGACATTCATAAATTTTCACAAAACTTTAAGCTAATAAAAATCCCATTATGTTAGAAAATTTATGTAAGTCACTCCATTGTTGCCTAAGAATCCTTTTCTTTTTCTTTTGTTCATACACCATGTTAAAGGAGTGTAGATTGCTTTTAGTTAACCCTTCCTAGGCATACCCAGATTATTCCACAAATAAAAGTTCTAAGTATATGGGCTAAAAAGAAAAATGAATCACTTTGGGGGCCTGGTTTCAGATTCTCATTATCTCCACCTTTTAAATTCTAAGATTATTAGAGAAAACATCTGTCCTAGTTTTTGTTGCTGTTGGTGATGCTGCAGATTGAACCCAGGGCCTCACACATGCTAGACAGGGTCTATTTCATATTAAGTGTGTCCCAAAGGATACAATATATATATATATAATCAGAAAATTATCAAATTCACTAAGCAGACAAAAATTCCCTATAGTGTGAAACATTTTCAGTTTATCTTATAAATATGCAAAAGTAATTTTCTGCAATTGAAATCAGTTAAGAATTTTAACAATTTATTAATTATCTAGTATGATTTTTAAACTATTTTACTTATATATTTTAGCTTTCTCCCATGAATTTTAAATTGTACTTTTTTACATTTTTACTTTTATCATTTTGTATCATATGATAAAATTATGATACACACATCTTAAAAATATCCAAGGATCTATGGTTTATAAGGCCCAGTTTTCATAGGTAAGCAATACCAAGAGTCTTCTACTCAGTGGGAGGGGTCAGTTGAATCCTTAGGTCTTCTTGAACTACAGTTTTTACTTCTCCTTCTAACTTTCTATACTGTATTTTAAAAATTTTATTCTCAATAACTTTATTTCATGTATGTACTTGTTGCATAAATATTTACCCAGAACACATATTGTGCTGGACATTGTTTTAGGGACCTTGAATGTAGTAAGGAATTGAAACAAAGTCTCTACTGTCACATTTTAATGTAAAAAAGTAACATACTTACCATGCTATGTCAAAAGGTAATAAGTTCCAAGAAGAAAACAAAAACCAGGGTGGACATGGAATGTAGGAGGAGGGTGGTTCCTTATAATTATATTCCCGGTGGTCTAAAGATATTGCACTCAATGGGACCAAAGGATGGGAGCTCAAAGAAGACACTGAAAATTCTCCTGTGGTCATAGGTTCACACTTGAGCAGATCCATTTCACTTTTACAAGCACACAGACACGGATATTTATCCAACACAGCTGTTAATTACACATGTCTTTTCCCAGTATTAATTAAATGCAGCCTTGACCTTTGTCTTTGTCTTTGCTTCATATTACACTCTTTGTGCTAAACCATACCAATTTTTTAACTGGATTCTTAATGTCCCTGTGGTATTCTTAGAGGTATTTGATTACATTTTTTTCCAGTTTTCTAGTTTTGCTCCTTTTGGTGAGACACTTAAAGATAATGTAAATTCAGTACCTTAAAAATTGTCAATTTTCTGATACAAACACTTGTAAATGACAGTTTGTCCCATTTTATAGGAAAACACATGAGTTCATGAATTTTATCTTCCTGCTTAGGTCATCATAAAAGTTGAACAGAAATCAAGTATTATCTTATACAGTTGTTTCCAACTCTGGTTTCACATTTTAACCACCTACGTAACTTTAAAAATATTTATGCATGGACCCCACAACAAGAGATTCCCTCAATTATCTGATGTGAGATTCAGATTTCGGTGTTTTGGAAAGTCTCCCAAGGTGCTTCTATTGTGTATCTAGGAAATTTAAGAAACTGAGATGGGACTTTTTGCTCAAAGTGGTCCAGTAACACCAGGTTAACCTGTGAGTTTCTTAGAAATGCAGAATCTCAGAACATATCCCAGAGGTACTGAGCCAAGATCTGCATAAGATTCCAGGTAACTTGTCGGTACATTAAAGTTTGAGCTGCGATTTCCTAGATACACACTTTCTTGTGCATAGCTTAATAGAACTAGAGAAGTTCAATCATTTGCCCACAGTCAGTGTAACCAGCTAGGAAGAACTAGATGAGGCAGATGTCTTGGCTGGTTCCATTTACCACTTATGCTCAGCAACATGAAGGGCTGTTATTTTTGTAATGGAATAGACCCCCGATATGCAAATATTAAAAGATCGCTACATGGAGTAAAGAAAGAAGAATGTGTATTACTATTAAATAATAATTATAAAACACCTTAAAAGAAATAGCATTTAATATAATAGAATATTCTGAGAAATTAATACTGATAATAATTTAGTTCTGCTTTAAAGTACACATAGAAATTTGATTGTCATGAAGATCTTGCATACACTTTGAATAAGTATTACACTTTCTCAAGTAGATTCCTATATCATGTTTCTCTTTTTCATTTTTTTAGTTTTCCTTAGTTAATGCTTTTATCAGAAATTGAGGAAAATGAAACTTTTCTTATTTAATAACATAAATTCCAAGTGCTATAATAAAGTTACCCTAAATGCGTTCACTCTTTTAAGAAGCTATTCAACTGATGCTAAATTATTCTTATGAAGGTAGAACAAATAGTATAGTTTTAAAACCCTTTATAAACAAGGAAAATTCCTAGAAGAATCCCTAGCCTAATCTATACCTATCTAGTTCTATTTGCTATCAAAAGCAAAGACCTCTGAGCTGAGAGCAGGTGACTTTGTTTATAATGACTGGCTCAGATGCTCTGTTTCTGAATCTGTAAGGAAGAATGAGAACTACCTTTCACCTACTACCACAACCAAGATAAAAATGAAAAAGATGTTTTTCAGAAAAAGAAGCACATTTATTCACATTAGACTGATCTATTTAAAATGGAGTGGCTGTGTCTTATAATTAAGACATATGATAAAATGTCCTCACATGAAGGCATGATGTTTGTGGTTTATGGAATACTAGTATTTTCTTTTTAAATTTGAACCATTATTAACTTCAGTAAGTCACTATTTGAATCCATATTTAGTGGCACAAATTTTTTTTTTTCCTGAACCACCTAGAGACATATGTGCTAAGAAGGTGTCTTTTATATCTTATTTGGGCTATAAGTCACTTCTTTGATTTTAGGTGAAATGTCTCTGTAACAGTCATACCGATGCCAAATTAATTTCACATCAAAAATCTCCCTAAAAACATATCTTTGATCTTTATTCTTGATTACAGATTTCATGATTTTTATCATAATTTACTGTCCATGTGACTTTCTCATTCTGTTTTTGTTCCTCATTTTCACAATCAGATTTTTTTTATTGTCTCAATCTAAGCATCTTATTAAACTGTTTCTAAGTCATAGCTGTCAGATCAAAACTGATCCTGCTGAATTCAGAACACACATGAAAGTCTCAAAGGAAAATAACCAGAATCTCCAGAAAACCATAACATTTTTATGAATACATTTCACATCCTAGCTTGAGATTTAGATCCAAACTGTATTCAGTATTTTTTAATGAAAATTTGTACAACCAGTGTTGATACACAAGCTGACACTTGAAAATCAACTTGAAATATGTTTCACTCCCAAACCCAACAGAGTCTTTTACTAACTAGGTAAGAGGGACTAGTACCAATAAATAGAGAGAGAAAAAATAGATTGATAGAGAAAGGAAGAGAGGAAAGGAAGAAGGCTGGGCAGGAAACATTTGAAATGGAAAAATTCAATAATGACACATATTAACAACACATAAAAGTCATTTGATTAGTAGAAGTGGGAGAACAGGAGATGCTTTAAATACCTCTGTTTATATATGAAGGTTCACACAAACTACACTGAAAGAACATTATAGCTGTTTGAGGAAATTCACAGCTCAGGGTGAGATATACCATATGTCCCCCAATACCTAAGCACAGTAGGGTGCACTGAGACAGCTATCAGGAAGACTCCCTGTTGTGACTAGGTACCAGGGGACATATGGTGCTTTCACCCTTGATGAACATTTCCTTCTTTTCATTGTTTTCTGCATCAATTTGAACATCCCCTGAACATGTTCTTCAATGTAAGGAAATTGAATCTTCATCACCAACCATCTCCCAGTACAACACACACATATGCATAAGCTTCTTCTTTCCCAATGTGATTTTTTTTCTATATAACACACTGTTCTTGGCAATACATACTCATGACTAATCAATCTGGAATCAAGTCTATGATGATTATGATGTTACTATGTGTGGGTTGTAAAATGGAATAAGATATTGAAAATATTTTAGATAATGAGGGAGGAAAAAACCCAAACAAGAAATATGGTTAACCAAAAATGATTCATAGGTTTGAAATGCAAGGAATTCACTATTTTCTTCACCTAAGGCAAAATGCATTTTCCCAAATCCATTTCTAATATTCAAAAAGCCAATTTCTATGAATCTGCTGAATCTAACAACATAAGAATTATCTTTCTTTTCCTCCCTCCTTCGGGCAAACAAATACTATCTCCATATACTCTTGTGAGTTCCTACAGGAATAGCAACAGAAAAAAATAAACTGCAATATATAAGCAAATTTGAATATTGCAGCAATTATTTCTGCCTGCCAACTCTATCAGTATTTGTTCTATGTTGTTGTTGTTGTTGACAGAACCTGACTTTGTTTACATAGATCTCTCTCAGGAAAGGTGGCCCTAACCCAAACTCAAGGAGAAATAAGATTCAATGTATTTTTTTAAGCATGAGAATGAATAGAAATACAGGCCAATTAGGTCATAGGGTTTTCGCAGAAAGTGCTCCTAGGAAAATCAAGGAAAAGGACCATCTGTATTGCTGCACCTCAGAGCCAAGCCTGGGAGATACTCAGAACACTAGTAGCACCTTCCATGCTGGAGTACAAATACAGAGCAAAACATGGAAACACAGAACAAAACAGAACATGTCCATCCTTGCTAACATTGTGTGGATCCTGATTACATCAAATCTGGAACTTTCTATTACTACCTCTCAATACATATTAAAATCACTCAAAAAAAATTCTTTAAAAAAATTTCAACAAAAGTTAAGCTAATGCACATGAGCGTGTCACATCTGACCATATTTGTTGAAGATTAAAGTCGAACATAATTCTGATGTAATTGCAGTGCTAAATGTCAGCCAAATAGCCAGAGCTTTTAAATGGTCGACATTTCACAAATATTCCCAGTAGGAAATATTGTGTAATTCTTCTGAGTTTCTCTAGTGTTTGAGACTAGGCTAACATATCTTTTGATCATTTCTTTCACAATTGAGAGGCTTGTATTAAAAAAAAGTAAGAGATAAGCTCTACTCTATTTAAATTGCATTTTAAGAAAGTACATTTATCAGATTTTTAACCACTTGGCCTTCAGAAATAACACAAAGCCCCCATCAATCATACTTAATTGATTTGGATTGGTCAGAAAGAGAAGAAAAACTAAAATGATCCAGCTCTCTTCCTTCGCTTATTTACCCAATGATCTAATTCTAACTCATTTTGCTCTTACCAAATCCCTAAAGAAAGAATGCTAAGAAGAGAAAGTACAGAGAAAAGGGAAAAGGATAAAAAGAAGAAGAAATGCAACTGAAGAGAGAGAAAGAAAGGTAGACAAATGGGAGTGACCAGATAAAACAATACATATCTTCAAGGGGACATAATTGTAGAGCCCATGCATACCTATGTATATGATTTTCACACAACAATTATGTATTCCTGTGCTTCATCATCCAGGAGAAACTCAAAGTAAATGAGAGAGTATGACATCCCTGTGCTTTAAAGAAAAATCTAGTAGAGATGAGCACAAAGTAGCTTGCAGCCCAAGGATGGGACCCTTGAAAAAAAAAGGAACAGGTTGAAGTTGAAGTTTTTCTCATTGTGAGGTCTTGACCAATTTATCTATCCTTACCTGCCGCAGCTTTTGAAGATGTCTTCCTACGAAGAACCATATGTAAGGCAGAGTGTCATGGGAAGACTAAATGAGATCACCCCACACAAAGCATATTGAAATACATTATGCATATGCTCCATAAATGCTCCCATCTCCTGTCTCAGCAGCCCTGGGTGAAAAGCTTCTGAAATTCACCATTTCCTGTGAGCTGCTGAAGTTTTCCAGCTGGGGTGCAAAGACTCTCACCAGGATTGGCCCAGAGTATATGCTGCGAGAAAATTAAAATGAAAATAAAAATATCCTAAGTTAGTTTGACTTTCTTAACATTCTCCAAAATATTTTTTTCCATGTCATTATTCCTAAATTGTCATGAGTCTTATAAACCAAATGATCTTCTCACTTTCAGAGTAGATATAGTCATGAAAATTAGGTATCAAATTCAAGGTACTTTATTGACTGAGAAAGAATTGGAGCCCCATCAGCAGATTCTCAGTTCAGAAAAGATTACATTAATCATTACATTAATCAAGTAGGAAAAGGGATGAGTATTGGAGTCATTTGTGTAGAAATGTACCAACCTCTATGTTGCCAAATTGTCCCCTCAGGAATCATCAAATTTGAATGCTGTCATTCACTAGAGGTTACTAGAGAAAGTGGAACACTGTATCACTGCATATCCTCTTCTCAACTGCCTCATTACCAAAAGACATGCAATTCTAGGCAATAATGCAGTAACAAACCAGTCCCAAATCTTAAAGACCAACTAATGAAGGCTTGGGAGGTCCACTCAGTTGACTGAGGACTTTGGTCTTCTCCTCATGGTCCTTCCTCTTTTAGCTAGACTCACCACAATTAAATGGAATATTGCCAGTGGCATGACAGAAGACAAAGGGAAAGATTTCTAGAAGGTGTAACAGCAGCATTTAAATGTCCTGTCAAAAAGTAACACTTGAACTTCTTAACTACAGACACCATGAAGTTAAAAACACACCGCACCACGGAAGCCACAGATCCAGAATTATTTGGTGCAAAATAATTATCACTACCTCCATATTTCACAACAGAAACAAATCTTAGAACAACTTTCCAAATAGGCATTTACTAGTAGGAGGGCAGAAAATCAATCTTTTGATCATTAATTTATTTGTTAACTGATTTATTATAATCTAGTCAGTTCTATATACAGAGAAGGAGACACAGTTTGAATATAGTAGGGAGAATATGGAACCAACCAATCTATAGCACTGATCTAAAGGTGTTAGCCTACTGAACTGAGTGGATTGTCTGGGTGGTATGAACCAAATAACTGTGGTGCAGGAGCCAAAGACATATCTGTAACACCTCTTGTTTCATTCACAAAACATTATTTCTAGCAAACCACACCCTTACTAACAAAGCCTTTGTCATAGATTATTGAAAGATTTTGAAAAACTTGGATAGCTACCTCTGGCAGTGAATTTCTATTTAGAGAACTTCAATTGCAGACTAATTGGACTTGGCTACTAAAGCCATTACACATTTCAATGGCATATACAAATAAACTTGTAGTTCTCACGAATTATGGAGTTCAGCTCAGCGCAGCTCAGGTGAGGTCTTCACTTATCTTGGGTTGGCTCTGCTGCAAATGTCTTTTCTCTCTTTCTCCAAACATTTACAGGTTACCAGGAAAGTACTTTTTTTGACTGTGGTAGAAGCACAAGAACTCAGAGATATGCAAGATACCTAGAGTCCTAAGCTCAGAACTGGCACACTATTAGTCCTTCACTGAGTCAAAGCAAGTTACATGGTGAAGTCCACAGTCAAAAGAGAGGGAAATCTTCCCCAATAGGGGGAAGGTTATTACAAATTTGCATAGCAAAAGCATGGAGATAGGAAGAGGTGCAGAATAATTATAGTCATTACTACAAGATAACACATGCACTCTTGGGGACAGAAAATAGTTAATCCAGATTCTTAAACACTGAATTGTCTTTCATACTAAAGTTTCAAAATTTCTACTGCTTTCCCTGAATTCTGCTACATGCAGAAACCCACAATCTGACTCCCAACAAAAGTCTTTGACATTTGCTTCTCTAGTAAAAATCAGTGTTTGCTCTAAAAGGGTGTTGAGATGAATAATGCAAAGCAATTAGACCATTCTACCAGCAATGTGTGGCAGAATAAGGACCCAAGAAAAATGTCTTAATTCTATAGCAATTGTAAGTCAAAATCAAAGAAAGTTGGTTCTTTAGAGTGTGAACAGAATAGTGGTATTCATTTTGGTCCCCTTCATGTATAGAGTTCAACAGATGACTCACATTTGTTTGGAGTATACACCTGTAGTTCTTACTTTTCAGAAATCAGGTTAACAGGAAAAGAAAAGCAATTGGTTCTCAGTGAGATTATAGGAATAAGTTAGCTGGAATGTTGTATGAGGTAAATAACTTGTAGAATGAATGAAATAATTCTAAACAGAGTTTTAGCTTTTCCTGATATCTGGTCAAATTGTCACCACAAAAGCCTGTTGGTGGGAAATGGGTATGATGAATGACAATGTATTCCCCCGAGGGTATTGTCTCAGAATAAGCTAGAATAACACGTAACTCTCTTGATAAACAAAAGATGCATCATCTTTTTCTCTGAATTTTATTAAGCAATTTTTAAGTTTATTGGCAGCAGATAAAAGCTGCTATCAGGATTGAGTCCATGTTGGTTTTTGCCATGGAAAGATCTAACAGTGATTCTGTACAGGAAGCATATGCCCTCTTAATTATAGAAAGCATTAAGTTACTTACAGAAGAATCAGGAACCATATGGCCCATTAGGAGCAGAAGTCAGAAGGTAATGGAAACTAAGATTTCTATGCTTTATAACTAAATGGTGATGCCAAGAGATGGAGGGTTCTATTTACAAGCTAGGAATCAGTGCAGAATTTCATCTTTTCACTTGGCTTATTCTAAAGTATTACTCTAAGAAAGGCTGTACCCACTTTTATTATTTGGACCTAATTTATCATATCTGTGAAACAGCACATTCCAGACCACATCATGATGTCATTGTTTACTTATTCGGATAAATCTGGGCTTTTCTAAGTCAAGGCTCTGTCTTTTGCAGTTAGGTTTCTCTATTCTTAGACATAGCAGACTTTCATTTAAGGGTGAGTTGATACTATCCAATGTGTCTAAAACAGGATAAACTGCATCTCAAAGTGAACATTATATTCTCATAGGGAAAGCTGATATTTAGTAAAAAAGTAAGATCTTTATGAATATCATTCTCCTATATGCAGCAGATCCTAATAATGAAGGATAGCTGAATGACCACAAAATATGTTCTGCTTTAGAGTTTAAAAAACTGAACCCAGCAGATTTATTTTGAACTTAGTAACTATATCAGTATTTGTTTTTAAGATATTTTAAAATTTACTTTTAATAAATCATTTTACTTTCAAAGTCACCTGAAATCTATATTTAGTGTACATTCTCACGTGCATAATGTACATTAAATATGTACATTGGAAGAAATTCTGTTACAGGTTTTACAGTTTGTATTTGACCATGGTCCCCAAGAAGATTCAGCCACAAGGAAGAAGATGACCCTTGATTTTGACCTTGAGTGTGGTAGTACAAAATTAGAAAAGGTCAAAGTGGTGACCTTTTATTTGGCTTTGGAAATACTGCCAGGATGAGGAACAATGGCAATTTCAAAACCAGTATTATTCCCCATTGTATAAAAGAATTTCACTGAATTCTTTTATTAAACTTAAAGAGATATTATAAATGCTTTCTTGTGCATTTATCTTTAATAAAAGATTTCCTGGAAAAATCAAATTTGTTCTAGTCCTAAAACATCAGAATGACATTTTCAAATGAAAAGGAAAATTTAAATGGATTTCAATAATCTTTCCAATAAATATGGATGGAAATAATTTTAAATGATTAGTTTTCAAATTTGTGAGATTTTGCAGGTTTTTTTAATGTTAAAATATGCTATGGGTTGAGAAGAAGACTACCACTAAATAGGGAAGACAGGTGGGAGGGAAAAAAGAGGGAGAAGGGGAGTTGCACGGAAGATGGTAGGAGAACCTCATTGTTATACAGAATACATTATGAGGTTGTGATGAGAAAAAGAAAAAAAAAAGTGTGTCACATTACATTGGATAGAGAGAAAGGATGGAGAGGAGAGGAGGAGTGGGGAGAATAGGAAGGGCAGCAGAATAGAATAGACAATATGATTGATGTACGTACATTCCATGTATGTATTATATGTCAAAATACATTCTGCTGTCATGTATGACTAAAAAAAATAAAAATAAATCGCATGGTAAAAAAGAATAAAAACATGGCATTTGCAGGTAAAAAAAATATGCTATGGGTCATCTCACGTCATAATCATCCTACTCTTAACATGTGATTAAGAAAATGAATAGTGGTCAAATACGGGTTATGAATCAACTGCTCTTTGAAATTATATAATTTTTCAGCTAACCTATCATGAAAATATGCATTTGTGATAATAGCATGTGGTTGTGAATATCTGTGAGAATGTGTGGATGTAAACTATGTATATACAAGCAGCAACTGTTGGTATCCATGGATTTTGGAGAATTTTTATAATAATTTTGATGTCTCTCCCTCCTCAGGGCTCTGTCTGTGAAGAGTCATTAAAAGGGAGATGAATAGAAAAATAATGCAAAAACAACATCTTGTTCAAGTGTGGGAATTGATTGATTATATGTTGCTGTCCTTTGCTAAATGTAACCATGACATTCAGTGATTCCATTACATTGAGTTTGGCATTAGAAAAGACTATCTGAAATGACTTCCCAAATTTACTGCTTCAATAGCCACTGTCAGGGAAGCTCGGGACACACCTGTTTGTGTTCCATTTATATGTCAATTAAGAGTCAAGAGTCAAAGGGCAGTGTGAGTCCATGTGATTTACATGTTGTCTCCACATTTGGATGTTTGTTAGAAAATCACGGAAGAGGATGAAGAGCTACGTGTGGACGCTTCCACTGTTCTTTAAATTGAACAAGTATGAGAAAAAGAGGTCTTTGAAATTTAAGTAATTAGAATACAAAAATAAAACAAAATAAGCACAGAATTGAATGCTTGTGATACCGTTAGTGCAGTAACATTTTGCAGGTTTTATTATATTAATGAAAATATTAAACACAAAGCCTTCCACAATTTTCTCTAAGCCTTATGTTACTATGTTCCTAATATCTGCCATATCCTGAATTTTGGTTATGCCAAATAAGTAGATATACTAGTTCATATCCCTAGAACTGGGGGAGCGGTGGTTGAGTACAGCACTCCTTTATCATGATGAAGACCAAGGTTTAATCCCCAGCACCACCAAAACAAATTGACATCCTCATTCCATCTTCATACATGCTGGGCCTGGAATTCTTTTGTTACCTCCTATTCATGCTACAATTCCATATCAATTTACACCATTTCATGAAACCCACCCAAATTTCTGTGAGCTTTATCTTCTGTCTATCACATAATACCATGCTTCTTCTGCTATAGTTTTTGTGCTGTGAAGAAAGATACTCACTCTCCTCATTAGATCTAATAATGTGAAGAACACAATTTATTGTCTTTAAAAGCTTTGTTCAGAAAAATAAATATGAGACTGAGATAGAATAGAAGAAAATAAAACACAGGTAACAAGAAGACATAAATGGAGAACGAGGATATATAATTTTAATTTAGAAGTTCTGCATTCTCTTCCAGGCCCCTCACTTCGTAGGCCAGTCTCACCCATGCCTGTAATTTCCAAATTCCCAGGAAATCTGTAAATCTACCTATGCATTATTAATTAACCACCCCCCCAAAAAATAGATTAAGTGAAGAGACAACATTTTAAGAAATCTATAACTTAGGTGATTTTCTAGCACTATCTATTGATTGACTAACGGAGACTACATCAGCCTAAGGATCCTGAAAATGACCAGATCACCAGATTAATGTCATCCTCTCCTACCTTCCATATTTACCCCTCAGCAAGTTTAGGGCCTAGAAAATGCATCACTCACTCTGGATATAGCCCATGTGCTCCCTTGTATATGTATCTACTTTCTTAAATAAACCTTTGTCTAGGCCTTTGTTGCCTGCTGATTTTTTTTTTTCTGGTTACGTAAGCCAAGGACCCCACTGGTCCTTTTCCTTCTGGGAACTCCTGGGATACTTCTCCAGAGTTAATTCTTTTTTATTTTTTTTTCCCGGTGGACACAACATGTTTATTTTTATGTGGTGCTGAGGATTGAACCCAGCGCCCTGCACATGCCAGGCGAGCAAGCTACTGCTTGAGCCACATCCCCAGCCCCTCCAGAGTTAATTCTTCTCCCATGAGAAGACCAAAATGGCCAATTGAAAATACACAGGAAATGAGTATCAAAAAGCCATTAAAAGTGTACAAAAAATCGTCAACTACTCTATTCTAATATAAAACAATTATTTCTCAAAGAAAAGCACATAGCTCTTTAAATCTATATACAAGCAAGGCAATCAAGCTATTGCACTATCTTCTATAATATAATTTTAATTGATATTTTTCTAAAATAAACACCTTATTTAATCCAACCTGTAAGTCCCTGGAAAATACAACCCATGCCATAGAACTTTATATCTCAAAAAGCCAACCCAGTAACCCAGAGGAATGAACAGTAAGAAATACTTGACAATATGGCTCTTAGTGATACATGGACCTTACTCTCTAATTTGTATAAACATTTGCAATTACATGATGTATTTCTCTTATTCTGATGCATTAGTATCCTCTCATTTAATTAATCATCACAGGATATTTCTTCTTCAGTTAAAATGTTCTTTTATGCTAGGAATATTTTACTTGTATTTATTTGAAAGTTTTATTTACACATTACAACTTGGATTTTCTTAAGGCATTTTCACTCTTTACCCCAGGTTGAATAAAACCCTTCCAAACCTATCCTTTCCCTGGACTTAACACCATATATTTCTATGTCTGTATCCATATCTATATCAATATCACCAATATCTATCTATCTCTATCTATCTCTATATATCTCTATATCTATATATATATATATAGACAGAGAGAGATAGATAGATAGATAGATAGATAATCTATCTATATATCTAAGTCCTAAGTTAAAAGACAATTGAGAATCTAGAAAAACAAAATCTTTGGTGTATATCACATTATATTTTATTTTTTATCTCAAAATATAATGCTCTTTCTCCTAAAGAGCCCTGTGATCTTCATTTGACTTTCCCCAGAGTCTAAGACAGCACTCTGCAGACTAGATCTTCAATAACTATGGATTAATGATGTTAAGGTTACCCACATCACATCATTGCCCTCTGGTTGATTCAGTAGCATCATATGAGCCTAAAGCAGATAACTGTAAGCGAGAGCCATATATATATACATGCTCCATCCAAATGATGGTTTGATTATTCATACCACGTGAATCTTAGGCCTTATAAGCTAAACTTTCCTGAACACTGTAGAAATAGAATACATAATTAAAAAAATGTTAAAAAGGTGATTTTACTAAATTGACTACTTATTCTAAACCTTGATCTTTTTGAGAAAAACACATTCATATCAAAGTAAATATCATTGACATAATTAAAATTCAAAGACCAAAAATGTATTCATGGTTATTATCCCATACATTATTAGGATATAAATACCCTTGCTTGCATGGTGTGCTATAGAAATTGGGAAGAAAGTTCACATTTGCATTTCAATGTGCAAAGGAGCAGTTATAGGAAAAAGGCTTTATCATAAGAGAAAAAAGAAAAATTCTTTGAAGCCACATTGTTTGGTATAAGTCAAGAACTGGATGGATAAAAATGGGACATAACTTGCTCTTAAATAAACTTATTGTAAAATAAATAAATAAATAAATTTTATCCATAGTTACCTCATCTTTAGTTAACAGTTCATAACAGAAAATAAAGACAATTTAGAAAAACAAAAAAAATTTTGGCATTGGCTTAAATCAAAGGCCTCAAACTAATGGTGAAGAGACTACAGGGCTTATGGACCTAACTAGTTTTGATCTTTGTTACATCAAATATTTTTCAAGAGAACTGATACTAGGCAGAAGATAACACAAATAGCCAAGCACCTATTAATTTGTAACATGCTTCTTCACGCACTTTCCCTGAGAGAAATTTGTGTTTGTGACGACTGGCTTAAATTCGATTTTTCTTCCATATTTTTTTAAACAAATTTCCCAAAGTGAGACCTGTTTCATCTTTTCCATGTCATCTTTTTCCTGTATGAGCATTCTGTACATTGCATTTATGTACAACAAAATCCTGGAAGCTTTTTTCACCTCTTTACTTTCCACTTCTGTCTTTATGAGTTGTATATAGATTATCTATGCAGAGGGTTCCAAATGGATTTCTCACACCAAGACTTCTCTTTTGGTTTCTGTACTCACACATCTGATTTCAGACTATTTCTCTTTTGAAAATATTTTATGCATCTGAAATGGAAAGTGAGTTCTGGCTTTTTTCTTCCTCTATTCTCCTTTACTTAAGTGTTCTTCCTATCATAAAGGATAATTCTATTTATCAAGATACTCATGCTAAAAGCCTAAGAGTGATCACAAACAACTCACTCTTCTCATGCCCCTATGTCCAATGCACCAAATCTTATTCCTTCGGTCTGCCCTGAAACTGAAAATTTGTGACATTTTTAAAATTTATATATATAACCTAATGCTGGGTTTCTATCACTGTCACCTTGTCCCCTGTAGGAAGTTTGCAACTGCTTAGCTAGTTACCATTTTTTTTTTTACGCTTCCTGCTTCTAAATCAATTTCGACATTAGAATCAGAAGAAGCCTTTTTAAAAATGCAGATTACATCAAGTCACGCTCTTCCTTGAAATATTGGAAAAATATGTCTTCCCAGGGGAGTTAGCAAAAGATAAAAGCCATTCTAAGCACTTCTACTCTTGGCCTGCCTACTTGTTTTTCTACTCCTGCTGTTTTCTCCATTATTATCCACTCCATTATAATCTTCTCCCACATCATAGAAGCTTTTATACCCTTATTTGCCTCAAGAGCTTCACATATACCCCTTCTCTTTAGTGTCCCTTCTGAACATTCCACCTACTAACTTCCTAGTAAATATCTATTCATACAGAATTTTGAAAACCCTACTATAAAAAATGAGTTCTCCTTGTAATATTCTACACATGTATGAAAGTGTTCTACCCGCATCACAACCTGCTCTTGATAGATAGGAAACTGGTGTAAAAGATTGTTACTTGTTCAAGGTGACAGCAAACATCAAAGAACAAGAATGAAAAAATACTGGCCACAATTGTAATAGTCAACCAACCAATACACAAAACAGAAACCAACTTGAAATATGAACAGAAGATTATCCAGCAAATATGATTTGATTCTGAAGGAAGAAGTGCTAAACAGCATATCACTAAATCCTCTTGTCTCTCAGATACCAACATGTGGATATATTCATATAAAGTGCTTTATTTTTCTGATAAATGTGTAGACATTTCTAATTTCTGGCCTTTTGGTATAAATTCTATGAACATAAGTAGAATTTTAAAATAACATTTGAACTATAAATTTTCCCTGTTGGTCTTAAAATTATAAATTAAATGAAAAGATTCTTTGCATATATTTTCACCACATATATATTCATGTAAATTAAGTAAGAGTGATTGATCAACTGCTCCCTCAGTTCTAAAAGGAAAGGGTTTAAAGTTCAAGAATAAACTTTATCAGGACTCAGATTCTATTCGGGGAGGAGGGAAATAGACTTGTTGACACAATTATCGAGCAATTACTTGCTGACATGCATTTTAAGCACATCTTTAGCAGTTTTGTTAAAAGAACAGTCTTGAAATAGATATATTTTGTTCTGCTTACATCTCACAGATGCAATGAGAAACACTCTACAGCAAACACAGATATGTCCAAATTAGGAATTGTTTGTTCTTTTCTGTGTTCATAAGTGCTTTGTTGGCAAATGGTGAACTTCTTATCATAAACATTCCTGAATAGGGTAGTGGCAACAGCAAATAGGAGTTGTTCATGCTAAATATTGTATTTTTCCCCCTCTATATCCTACAACCAGAAAGCCAGCTTCTCTGTATACACTTGCCCAGAGTTTTCTATAAGGAGAACAGAAGAAACTACTTACAGATAATTTTCCTCCATAATGCCTATAAAAACCTAAATGCTTTAGAGAGTAAGGTAGTGTTTCTGAATGAAAGGTAATAAAAGAAAATAATTTCAGAAATTTGGAGAAAAAAAAAGAGATTTCCTTTTGGTGCAGGTACTGTGAGTTGCCTGGGGACTTGCAGCTGTGGAGAGACACTCTAAAGATATCCCTGGTTACAGGGATGAACCTGGAAAGAAAAAAAAATGGATTGAGATACTTTTAACTTAGACATTGCTTTATATTATGAACTTGAAAGTAATGATAAAAAATGGTTCCAGTTCTATTAATATACAGTGGTTTAAAATTTTAAGAAAAGTTGATGCTACATGCTGTAAACTGAATGTCTGTACCCTCTAAAATTTATATGTTGAAACCTGAAATCCAATGTGATATTTGGAGGTGAGTCTTTGGGAAGTGATTAGGTCATGAGACTCATGAGTGGGATTCATGCACTTATAAAATAGGCCCAACATCGTTCTTTTGTTCATCTGCTAATTGAGGATACTAAATGATGAGAAGGTGCCATCTACACACCAGGCATCAGGTCCTCAGTAAATGACCAAATCTAGACCTTAGACTTCCCAGTCTCCAGGACTGTGAAAAATAAATGTCTATTGTTCCAAGCCACTCAGTCTAAGGTACTTTTGTTATAGCAGTGTGATTAGAAGAAGATAATATAAATTTTAACTATCACAGTAATATACTATTTTGTTGTCATCATGCGTATTGTACCTGAATTCTACTATAATGGTATGGACAATTCACATACATGTTTCATTTAGACAAGGAGAAGAATGCTGCCAAGAAGACAAAGCTAGGGACTCAGCATCTGCTGGATAATCAGCCAGTATAACTCATTTTTACTTTCTCTATTAACTAAAATGAAGTCATCTGAAGCTGGATCTATGATCTATAGATAGACAACATTATAGAATAAGATGTAGTAGTGAATGTGAAAATTAGACAAGTCAAATATCACATTAGTGTGATTTACATGCTTATTTTCATATATTTTTGAATTTAAAAAACTATATTTTAAGCTAATTGAACTTCTGCACAATTTAAAGATATTTCATTTATATATACTGTATTGGAACAGATCTCTTTTTTGTTTAAGACAGATAGCACTTAATTTACACTGAAAGGAAGAATAAATGTTGGTACTAAGTTATCTTTGTAAAATATTAAAACACTGTGTAAATACCACGAGAAATATATGAATCTTTCATCAAAAAATCAACACTTTTAATAGTTCTACTCACAGATCCACTGTACTACCCAGTGAAGCTTAAGATTACAGCTCACTTCCTACCATCTGCTAACTCCCACTATGTGCGACAGTTGTACTGAGGCCACTACAGTCCTTGAATTCTGCCGTACTCTCTCGTTTCTAAATCATTGCACAGGATATCTTTGTTTCTTAACCATCTTTCTCCATTCTTAATCCACACTCATCTTATTTTCTCTTTTTTGCCTCATTTTTATAGACTGTTTTAATCCATTTTGTTTTGCTATAACAAAATACTTAATGCTGGGTAATGTATAGTTAAAAAAAAAAGCATGTCTATTGGACACATGATTCTGGTGGATTAAGGGTCCAAGCAACATGTCATGGGTGTGTCACAATGTGGCAGAGAAGGGGGAGAATAAAATGGATTTGTTCAGTAGAAACCAAGTTGACGTTCCAGGTTCACTATATATCAAGCCATTCCTGTTAAGAACTAATCCAGTCCCAGAGTACCTGCCCTACTTTTAAGAAAAAATAATCTCCCCTGAGGGTGGTGGTCCCATAACTTGGTCACTTTCACTAGGTATTACTTCTTTAGGGTTCTACCACCTATGAACATCATTCCAGTAGGGACCAAGTTTCTAGTATATGAACTTTGGAGAAAAAAACACAACCAAACCATACAACAGATATTTAAGCATCCTGCCTCCTGAAAGTTAGAACTCTTTAATTCTATTCCTTCCTCAATGCTATGTTAGATGTTTTCTGTTTATGTTCTTCCTGTGAATACTTTCCTTTTGCCAGTGTTGAAGCACTTATCATACTTTAAAAGAAACTATCTTGGCTCCATTTGTTATTGCTACTATCCTAATAATCCATGAGAATGACTTAGTGGTCAGACAAAGACAAGTTATTAGCATAGTGGAATAAGGAAGAGCATCATCCTTAGTTCTAACTTCTGTCTCACAAGGAGAAGGTCAAGAGCAGCTATTTATAAAATTTTGGAATCTGGACTCAAGTAGTTTCAGGAGGATTCTTCTAGGCAGAGAACCCATTGAAATTGGACAAAATGGGATTGGAACTTGTGATCCAATAATTTAAGATTGGTAGGCATAGAGATATCAGGGCCATAATAAGAAATAGTAGTTGGATAAGTGAATTTCTCCTAGGGGAGCTACTGATCCTGAAATGCAGGCTATTTGTGTAGAAGAGTAATCTCTTGATCAAATAAATGTGGTTTAAGGAGTTTGTCAAAGCAAGTGGTAAAGTTTTATCTCCTTGCAAATAGTGATATCTTCTAGGAAACAATTTTCTTGAAAAACAGTAGCCAGGTTGACATAGATGTTTCTGGTGCCAACAAGCAGTCGTAATTTCACTTCTCTGTTTATCAAATTCAAGGGTGTCTCCTAGAGGGCATGCACTGTATGATGCCATGATAGCACAATGTTTAAACTTACAATCTATATGTATAAATTGATAAATGTTACAAACATTAAGTGAGCAGTGATATTAAGTAATATAAGTGAGCAGGGTGTAAAGTGAACAGAGGCTTCTGTGAACTACAGATTTAAGAATATTTACTGAAATCCACTGCCAATTTTGATTTCTCCCTCAGGATTATTGAATGTAAGGGAAATGGAGTTTATGTGACTATTAGAGAGCTAAGGGCAAGGCTAAGGAGAACCACTATATTGGTTAGCTTTCTATTGCTAATGAAATACTTGAAGTAACCAACTTAACAGGGGGAAAGTTCTTTTTCTGACTTACTCTTTCAGGGGTTTCTGTTTATTGTCTGCTGCTTGGTTGTTTTGGGGCCGGTGGCAAGGCATTACAAGATGAGATGAAGAGTTCATGGTAGAACAGAGCTGTTCACCTCATGGCAAGTGGGAAGCAAGTTAGAGAGGATGAGCTTGGTTATCTCCTTCAAGGGCACAAACCTGTTGCCCTCACTTTCATCAGTGAGGCTTCACCTCCTAAAATTTCACTATCTCCCAATAGCATCATGAGCTGGACACCAATCTTTTCATACATGGGCCTTTATTGGACACTTATTCAAAAGTGTTTTTTTTAAGCAATAGCTTATGCTGATGGGCAGGGTATATGAAATAGAGTTGCCTCAGAATCCAAAAATCATATGGAGTCATGAGAAACAGATACAGCCAACCAGATCTAGGAAGTGCATAGCAGCTGAGTGTCATCTTCTCCCAGCTCCCAGTAAATCTGAGCATCTATTCAAAGGTAGAAAGGAAGCCACCACACCACAGAGATGTGTGGACCTGGAAACCAAGAACAAATTGGCTTCAGTGGAAATCTTTTACTTTTTGTGATTTAGGTATTGTTCATGTTTTATCAAAGCTATTACATGATTCTCGGGGCTTTGCTCTAGGACACCATGTGGCTACAGCAGAACATCTAACAAATACCAAGGACTTTAAGCCTTCCCCAAGAGGAGAATTTATGCATTCTGCCTTACATCCTGGACGATGAAACCTTTAAAACTCAGCTGGGTACATTGCCAACAAGAAAGATTTCTGAGATCCTAATAAGAAACTGGGAAGTACAGTCTGCAGAGGTAATTAATAACTGTAGGATTTGATTTACACAGAAGAAGAAAAAAATATTTCAAAAGCCTACATTATTCAAGGAAAATCACCTTCTATACCAGTTATTTCCCATAACAAATGGAAGTGACAAAGTATGAGCAGGAAGTAACACCTGAGAGTTGATCTTGTATGAAGAAGAATAGAATCTGAAGTTCTAATAAAATATGTATTAACTCGAATTAAAATTAACTGGGCTATCCATCCTGTTGTTTCAAAGAGAATTTTTAATGCCAGTTAGATTTTTAAAAATCCTTTTTTCCATAGCTGGAGTTGTGGCTCAGTGGTAGAGCACTTGCCTGGCATGTGTGAGGCCCTGGGTTTGATTATCAGCCCCACACATAAGTAAATAAATAAAAAGAAAAAGATCCATTGATAACCAAAAAATACATATTAAAAAATCCCTTTTTCCTTCCTCACCAAGCTCCAGGATTGCTTGGTTCATCATGTGCATGAAGTACTTGATCTATGCCTAGTGTATTGAGAATATGCCACAGATGGAAGTTGGATACCTGGCCTGAGTTCCAGTATGGCTCCACATAAAAACTTGTGCCCCCAAACTAGAAGTGTTTCTCAGGATTTCTCGGGGTGTGATGCTCTTGCCTTATAACTATGTGCCTTGCTCACTATCTAGTTGGTTTTCCCAAGAAAACAAACATGCAAACAACATGCAAAGAAGTCTTAATGTCTCCTGAAAGCTATTTAGGTTCATGCAATTAGAGGCAATTAGAGAGCCATCTCGGTAAAGAAATTGGTATTAGTTTTTTCATCAATTATCTGTGTATGCAGAAATAATACTGTACCAAATGCCTTAGCCAAAGTTAAGAAGGCACTTTAAGGTACTAATTCAAACTAAATGTTAAGAAGACAGAGTTTGACTAACAATCCAGTGTTTAGATTTGTGCAGTGAGGCAAGAGCTCTGACATAATTTCTTCCATGATGTTAAATTCAACTGAAGGAACTAAATATTTCTTATCCAAGTAAATAAATAATAATCACATAATTGCAATTTTACAGTTCAAAAATAAAAACCCTGTAAACACCACAATTTAAATTTTATAATAGCAGAAATAATCATTTTCAATCCTTTATCACGGAAAACTTGTATACAATAGGCCTAAACACATTTATTTAGTAAATATAGTATTAGATAATTTCCCAATAAAACCGGTCCAAGCACTGTTTTTCTTGAACAGAATGTTTAAAACCATATTCTCAATTTCTCAGTCCTATAGAATTTCTCTGATTTTTTTATCTGGATTTTTCAGAAATCTAATGTTCAACAATAATCAACATGCTTCCTCTTATAAGATTTCTATAAAGACTCAACACATTTTGCATTAGTTAAGCTGTATAGTTCTAGGGGAAGAAGTATTTGTTTTTTAATTTCTAATTTTTTTCAGAGTATTTAGAAAGACAGTTCTCCCTAATTGCAGATTTTATGTTTTTCAAGATACCTTTGTCATGCTGGTTCTTCTGGTATGAAGAATGCATTCTTATTTCTTTTCCTTTTCCTATTCTTCCTCCCTGCCCCCTCAAAATTAGATAAGTTTGTGGTAATTGTAATAGGAAAACTTTGAGGTGGAAATGTGGAAGTGGTATCATTCAAAGCCATTATTGACTACATGGTATAAATGGAAATCTGACTCCTATTTTTCCTAAAAATCAGGAGACACCCTTACCTGGAACAATTCTTTACTTTATTTTATGCAGGACACAGTTATTTTTTACTTGAAAGGACCTTGATAAAAAGGAGTGTTTCATAAGTTCTTGGAAAAATGGTTTGTAAATAGTTGCTAACTCCAAGTTAACATAACTACAACTACAGATAAAATGTTTCACTTTATGGATGACAACAGAAACAACCTTGAATTCTGTGACCGTTAATGACTACAATTAATATAAATAAAGTTTCTCAAAATGGCATCTGAGCAGGCACAGTGGCACAAACCTGTCATTCTGGCCGTTCCTGAGCCTGAGTTTTGAGAATCCAAAGTTCAAAACCAGCTTTAGCAACTTATAAAGCTCCTAAGCAACTTAGTGAGACACTAAGTTCAAAATAAAAATTAAAAAGTCTGGGGATGTAGCTCCATGGTAAAGTGCCCCTGAGTAAAATCTCCAGTCCCCTGCTCCTCTTCCCCAAATGGCTTCTGAATTTTTATTTAAAATTTTCCTTTTTTTAATTCTTCAGAAGACAACCTGTCTTAGTACAGGGTTCTACTTCTGGGCTCTTGTGTGTTTTCTCCTGTACCTCTCTCAGTGTTGGTGCCTGAGTAACCAACATGTTAGCTAACTGAGTGACAGCAACAAAAGACCTTCAGTGTTATGTTGTGAAACTGCATTTTTTTTCCTGGAAACTTCCAACCTTATTTATGGCATTTCATTAATTTATGATGCAGTGAAAGGTGGCACTTGGTAACATGCCCCTGGGCGGTCCAGCTTTCATCCTTCATTAACATATGCCTGTGTTCAATCTCCCCAGGCCTTCAGGAAGAGATGAGTAATAATCTCACACACCACATTGCTCTTAATTAAAATTTAGTTAATTACACATTCCTTAAACTACAGAGTTATGAACTAGCTCTGAATCTAAGACATGGGATATCATAAAATTCAGGTTTTGATCATGACCAAAATATACAATTCAGCTCCCATTTACAGGCACCATTTGGCTGTAACTTGAGAGTCAAATCATGCTGAATGGAAACATAAGATATTTGACAAATGGTACTGCTTTGTCAGCCCCATTCTGATTTTTCCTCTGCTACAGAAATACCAATATATCAATCTTACCGCCTTCAATTTGAAAAGGAAACTTCCATTCCCAGCTAAGTGCAAAAATTTCTGAGACCAATCTTTTAGTGGGTGTTTTATTCAAAGTGAGTTCAAACCTCTACATTTGATTAAAATAAAAGTAGAACATACTGATATAAATTATTGCAGAAGACAAGAAGGGTTCATAAAAGCTGGAGAAGATGATGAGATTATAAAAGTAATTTCATAAGAGAGATGATTCCTCTGCTTTCAGTGTGTCTTTTATGTACATATAGGTGAGCAGGGCTATGACTTTTAACATTTATTGTAGGAAACATCTATTCTCCCCAGCTCTGACGTTTTAGTTCCTGATATTTTCATATTTCCCTTTGCCTTTGTTCTGGCATTTAGCTCTCTGGAGCCATTATTCAAAGCTGTACTTAGTAGCGCCAATAAGAAAGCAGCATCTTTCAGTACTGCACATGACCATTTAACGATGCAAGACCATCTTAATTCCCTCTCCTTTTGTTTTATTTTCCTTCTGGGGCAACAATTCTAAAGGCTTAACTTTCTCTCAGCTGGTGAAAGTCCAATTGCCCTGCTGAGTGCTGTGGCATTCCTTCCTCTCCTCAGTGGTCAAGGAATAAAATTCCTCTGCTCTTTTGAAAGTGTGTCATTTAAAGGGTGTTAGCTATTTGTATCCAAAAAAAATTCTTGCTGGGAGAATTGAGTTGAACACAAGGGGACAGATAGTTTCCTATTTCCAAAACCTCCTAAAAGACATAAAATCACACCAAACACTGTGTCATTTTACAGATTTCTCTCTTTAACACCATTTTCCCAAAGGCGGACCTGCTAGTTAAATCAGGAAAAGGAAGTGTGGCCAATCACTTTGAATATAAGAAGAAATCCCAGAGAACACCATAGGGCTGAATTCCAGGTTTATTACCAAAGAAAGGGTAATGGGTACGTTGCAGGCTTGAGTAGCCCCAGATCACCTTTATATGAACATCCAACTGATCTGACTCCATGTCCCACGTATTGCACTGTCAGCCCGCCTCTGTCACATCGTGGCTTTGGCTTTCCTGTAATTCCCATGATCTCCAGTGGTGCTTGATTCTGTCCTCATATTTCCTTCATGGCTGCTAAAGTAGAGTGCAGTGACAACGGACTCTGGTAACTCAGTATTGTCCTTTCCCTCAGTGAAGTCAGGTGGCTCTCTTTGCCTATTATGGACATCTGACAAGGTCACAGACTCCCCCTCATCCACTGAAGAACTCTCTGGACTGCTTACCACATACTCTGCAGTACTGATATTTGGGACCTCTTGGAAAAAACAGTGCTTTCACCAGGCCAATCAGGACAAAAAGAGTATTTTACCTTTACTGGTGCCTTTCTGACCCAAGAGAGGAGCAGAGTCATCCCAAGATTCAGGGGCATCCTTATTGGTTTCTGTATAGCACTAAGTGCAGAAACCCAGTTCCCCATATGCCAGCCTTCAGTGCCAGACTGTGGAGCATACCGATGCAAAAGGTCATTTATGGGTATGTGCAGAGCACAGCTTAAATGCCTCCAGGGGAAAAGGAAATATTTTTAAAATGTCCCAGAATCTCTTACTACCCCTACAAAGTAAAAAATGAATGAAGTGCTATAGCACTCTCCTGGTCATATGCAATTTTTTGTATCACAAAGCAGCTCCTATTTTCTCAGTCTGAAATAACTGCATGAAGGTTAATTATGACACATGAGGAGGGACATTTTTTTCCCATTGCCACTCCAACTGCATGTGGAGGCATTATTGTTTGAATTATTTTCCAACCTCACTCTACTCCTTCCCCAAATTGGTGAGTTATATGAAATGAAGGGAAAATGTGTACCTAGTCCATCTTGGATATTTTAGCTGCTGATCTGAAAAATTTGGGAACCTTGGAGAAAATGAACAGGAAAGATGGATCACTAAAGCTACTGAAGTGTACTTTTTTTTTTTTTTTTTTTTTTTACTTTTCCTGAGGTCTTCTTCTCAACCTATATATGTCTTCCATTTACAGTTTAGTGTCTTGCTTCTTCAGACTTTAGGATAATCAAAGACTAAAGCAAAGCTCCACTGGCTCTTGGAGGCCCCAAGCTGGCCTGTGACTCCATGACTTCATACAGCAGGGTCATGATTCTGGGATTCTCCTTCTGCTAAAGGACCAATGCAACCCAGGAAAAAATGGGGTGGGAATCAATAATTCCAGTTCAGGTCAAGGGGTAACCACCAGCTAGCTGTAACCTCTGTATAATTAACTGAGTGGGTGGCAATTGGCTGGAAACTATGTCCTACTTTGCATTACTATGTAACAAGTTGCAACCTAACTTCATAGACAGACCCAAATATTCTCCTAACTTAGGTGTGCATTTTTGTAGCAAATGTTGTAACCAATCACAGGTAGCCAACTGATTAGACCACCTGCCTCATCTCACAATGCTCAAATGAGGCAAATTCTTGATATAGTGAATCAAATTATTTCTTTACTTTGCTTCTGTGTTCATCCTATGTATTAGTCAGGGTTCTCTAGAGGAACAGAATCAACAGGAAGTATAATTATAAAAATGGATATTAGGTTGGCTTACCCGGCCAGAAGCTGGATAGTCCACAATAGCCTTCTGCAGTCTGAAGAGCTGGAAGAACCAGCAGCTGTACAGTCCAAGAGGCTGAGGCTACCCTAGTCTGAGACCAAAAGCTTCTGGACAATCACTGGCAGAGTCTGCTTTGAAAGACTGGAGAAATATCCTCAGATGATCACAGCAGCAATGAAGAATGGGTTCAAGAAGAGTCAAGCTTGCATCTACTGCTGCCGTCTTGTTCTTCCAACTTTTACTTTATCCAAGCTATCATCCTATTGGACAGTGCTGCCCACACTTAGGGACAGTCTCCATTTTATTTGGCTATCCCACATGCCAATCATTCCTAGATACACCCTTACTAACACACCCAAAATCCTTTTATCATATGCAATTCTTAATCCAATCGAATTGACAATTCAAATTGATCATTACAGCCTATAGAAGCTCTCTGTTCATACTGCTGGGTGAAGCTCCCTGAATCTCTGGTTCCAAATGTAGTGCAATTTCATGAGTCATTCTTTCCTCAAAAAACTGTCAAATTTATTATCTATATTTTTTTCTTTTAACACACTCAGCTTCTGTATTGGAATGTTACTACTTCAAGCCTGGATCAAAGCAGGCAGTAGGATAGCCATATCCTTACCCCAATCAGTCATGGACAGAACACTTCCAGCTCTGGGCAAGGAAGGCTGCTGCCATGCACCACCCTAAGATACAGCAAGGTGTCTTTCTTTGACTCAGTGCCTATGTCCTGACCTCCACAGGCTGGGAGTGCACAGAAAGGCGGCAGTTTCTAGACATTGGCAAAGATGGGAGGGCTAAATGGCCTAAGACTAGCAACTCAGAAGTTTTAAATCTCCTGGAAGAGTTAGTGAGTCACAGATGGTCCATGGATGGGCCCAACACAGACTTAAAAACAAAACCATTAAAAATTTCAAAATAATGTTAACAAATCATTAAACTCACTCTCAAGTTTAAGTGATATGTCTCCACACTAGTTGCATGCCCCTGTGTGAGCTCTGTTCAGACTTTCTCCATGTTCATAGCCAAACTCAGCAAGGATGGCTATGCTTCTCTGTAGGGGTAGAAGGAATGGAGCTATGCAAATTTTCATTGACTGGGAATTGTTAGATAGAATAATGTTTTGCAAGTTGTTATGGCATATGGCGAATCCCTCAAAAGCTTCTGTGTTAATACAGAACTGTTTTGGGGTGAAGTGATTAAATTATGAGAGCTATAACTTAATCAATAGATTAATCTATTTTATTTCAAAAAGTGATATTCTATTGAGTGAAAATATAGGCAGATAACAGAGTGGTTAAAGGAAGTAGGTCACTGGGGCTTGCTTTGAGGATAAAACTGAATCTATAATGGAAACTTCCCTGGATTAAGAGATACCAGTACCATGGAAACTTTAATGAGGAAAGCTACTGGCTGTGGACAGATCTAGCCTCAGAGAGAGTCCATGAGGTCTCCAATCAACAAGGCCATACAGGTGAAGCTATATAAGCCCTTTGGAGAAAAACCTCCCTGCCCCAGATATTGGACATGGAACTATAGTATCTAATATATTCACCTGTTTGGGTTTTGGTTTTGTTTATGTCCCATCCCTTTATTTTCTTACTCTATTCTCTTTTTTTGAATGGGGATGTTTACTCTGTGTCATTATATATTGGATGTATATAACTTACTTTCAAATTTCACAGGGGCTCTCAGCCAAGCATTTGCCTTGAGTCTCAAGAGGAGACTGAGGACTTGGTAATGCTGGAACTGATAAGGGATAGGTTAAAATTATTTTTCACTATAAGGAATTATTTTTATGTGCACATTCACAAAATAAACAACTCTTATAAGTTATGTATGCCACATTTTTGTGCACTTTTTTCCAGTATGTGCCTTTATTTCTATCTCCTTTATTTTATATCATTTTTATTATATGAGTACACAGCATTGAACTATTCAGATTTAAATGGGTAAGTACAAAAGCAGAATTATCATCAGAAAATATTATTTAATCAACACACATCACAAAACAACCCATTTCCAATGTTGTGATCTTAATACTATTGTCTTCATCTATAACTATCTCCTTTGAAGAATTTTTTTTTGCAAATTTATAATGATTGCAAACATCTGGAGATATAATACAAATACCATGAACACAAATACCATGTCAAAATAATGTGTCATATTATCCAAAAGAAAAATAATTCTATAGAGTAAATGAAGAAGCATATGTAGAAAATTTCACAAAGAGTAGGGCAGGCTTTGGACTGAATCATTGTCAGTATATTACTCTCCATGTGATTATCGTGGAGTTGTGCATTTGTTAGGAAAATTTCTCTCCAAGTTATTTTATTTGTAACTCAACAAGAGGTTCTGCTTGTTAGATAGAAGTACCATAAAATCATAAAAATGTATATGACAATTTACATGCTAGGTAAAGTGTGTTGCATTAGCAATATCTGCTATCAAGTAAAGAAGAATTATAGTGCTTATTTAGCTCTCTATAGTAATTTCGTTAGGGAAAAAAAATTGACATGTCCCTCCATTGTTGATGTCCCTTCACTATGTCATGAATGATTTGTGGATAAATTTTTACTCCCTTGGTATAGCATGTAACAGAATTCTCCATTACCTGAACTTGTTAAGCTTCCAGATCTTATATTTAGTCTCATCTTATCCAAGTTACTCCCAATTTATCTCTAAGTACCACTATATTTGGAAAGGGATAAATGTTTGTTTCCCTACAAAATTGGTGTTGGGACCCTAATTTCAATGTGATGATGACATTTGGAGTTGTGGTCTTTGGGAATCAATTAGGTCTTGAGAGTGGAGAGCTCACAACTGGTATTAATGTGTGTATTGAAAAAAAAAAAGATAATTAAGTTGCTTTCTTTATGTCATGTGAGGACACAGCTAACAAATGGCCATCCAGAAACCTGGAAGGGGTCTCTCACCAAAACCAGGCCCTACTTGCATACTGGTCTTGCCTTCTAACCTGTGGAACTTGAGAAATTTTGTCAAAACCAAACAATTCATGTTATTTTGTTAAAGCAGCCCAGGCTGACAGACAATGCATCATGACTTAGTCCCCAGCAATAGCAACCTAGTATGGTTTCTTGAACAAACCATACTGAATGAGATCCATAGAGTTTTCCACTGCCATTTAAAAAAAATTATATAATTTACAGGTAAATAGATAGAACTAGAGAGTATCATGCTGAGAAAACAAGCCAAACTGCAAAGATTAAGGTTCATATATTTTCTCTCACTTGTGATATCTTCAGAGAATAAAGGGAATAAGAGATTTCATGAACGTAAAAGGGTGACCATTAGGGTATATGGTGATGATTAGGTAAAGAAGGAGCGGAGGCCAAGGGGGAGTACCGGGACTTGAAATTGATAAAAATATGTTATGTACATGTACAAACATACCCCAGTGAAACCTTTTATTCTGTGTAATTGTTATGTACCAATGAAAACAATAAAAAAGGACAAGAAAAGAATTATCATTTGGCCATTCAATTTCCTATATTTGGAGTACTTCTTCTTAAACAAGGTGTATACTCATAGACCTTCAGAATCATGCTGTTAACTGTCCCTCTTTCTCTGAGAAGCTATCTTTGACACTCTGTTGCTATAACATCTCTCCCTGCAACATTCAAGATGGAGGGGCTCACTCAGTCTTCAGAAAAATATGGAGCTCATGTTCCTTGTAATGCATTTACCACCTTGCGTTTTTAATAGCTGCTCAGAAGTTGTTTTCCCTACCAATCTGTGTGTGTTTTGATTAAAGGACTGTGATGTTCATACACTGGGATGTCTATGATAATTTCAGTGGATACACACACAAAAACATGGAAATAATTTGAAAAGTCTAATGTTTTCATTATATGTATCAGAGTTGACACAACTCAGAGAAGATATCCTACTGAGTGTGCTTACTGATGTTCCTCCAGATCCCAGATGTGAGATTCTGTAAAGAGAGATCTGAGAGACTACAGGGAAACAGGGATCTCTGTAAACACAAACCTACAGAAGAACTGCTCTTGAAGTAAGATGAAAGCTTTATTTACAGACTACCCATAGATCACATCCTGAAAAGACCACAAAACATTATTTTTGTTCTCTTAAAAAAATAATTGTTACCATATTTCCGAATCTAACTTTGTATTGTCAAACAACATAAGATCTTATAAATTTGATATTTGCAGTTCCAGGCTTCAAAAAACATCACAATGAAAAATATTTGTATCTTTTAAGTACTTTTGTAGATAACTTTATTAAAGTATTTCTTCCCTTTTCAGTTTAGTTCAAAGATGATTTTGCCTATTTTCTCAGCCTATAAAAATTTATCTCTCTTGCTTTTAATTCTTCAAGCACAGTCACAATTGAGAGTTAAAATTTTTAAAAAAATGTATAATTAGCAATTCTCAAAAAAAAAAGTTAAAACTGTGAACCTAAATTTGGACATCCTCATCAGTGAAGCAAGTATTCAGAAAATAACTTTATTTCCTGGAGGAAGAGAAAAAGTCTTAGGGAAATGTTAAAGTACATCTATAGTTAAGTCCAAGAAAGTTTTGGACAACATTAGGGAGAAGAGAGATTCATAATTTTATAGCAAGTGCTGGTTCTGACTTTTGAAAACAGTATTAAAAGTCCAAGTTTAGGAATTCCAACAATTCAAGGAGGTAGATTATATTATCAGTTAATATGTAGGAGATCACAATACTGATCATACCTTGGTAGAAAGTTCCCAGTTCTTATGCAAGAGGAAAAAAACGGTCATTGCTTCCAATGGAAAAAAAAAAAAAAAAAGCATTGGGCAATCCAAAAGAGCCATGACTAAAACCCAGAAATCAAAGTAGAATCCAAGTTAATTGAATAATCATGTTATGGGTTAGATCTGAGGTGTCTTCCAAAAGCTCATGTGTGAGACAATACGAGAAAGTTTAAAGGTGAAATGGTTGGGCTTTGAGAGACTCAATGTAATCAGTATGTTAATCCTCCACAGAAATTAACTTGGTGGTGACTGTAGGCAGGTTGGGTGTGGCTGGAGGATGTGGGTCCATGGGGGCAAGTCCTTGGAGTTTATGTTATCTCTGTGAGGGGAAAGCATTCTCCTCTCTCTCTCTCTCTCTCTCTCTTCCTCCCTCCCTCCCTCCCCTGCTTCCCATTTCTGCCATGATATTATGGCTCATCACAGGTCCCACTGAATAGAGCTGTTCATCTATGGATTGAGACTTCTGAAACCATGAGCCCATGAATAAACATCGTTCTTGTCCTCTTGGTCTTTTGGTCACAGTGATAGAACTGCTATATAAAACAGGTTGCCTTATTGAATATACAGTGATGAGATAAAATGAAACTGATTCAGGTGAGCAAAACAGCAGAAGCCATGGGCTACATATATGGGATATGTGGGGAAGAAGGCAAACTGTGGACATATGTTTCTTAACACAGGTTAGAACTTGGTCTGGAGTTGGTTTTACAGTGATGTCTAGGCTAAAACACTTAGTACATAAAGCCTGTCTATAGAGAAGACATAGAAAAGGAATAGAAGGCAGAAGTCACTATTTTGTAATTAGGCTGAATATGGTCCCTGAATTTTTCTTTAGTGATGGACATTAGGAAAGCTAAAATTCGGCAAGTAATACCCAAATATTGAAGAACATCCAAATCATCAGTTCATAGATGACTATATAAACTCAAAATATTTGGTGCAAATTCAAATTTATTGGCTTAATATATCAAGTTAAAAGATGAACAGACCTACAGAAGATCTTGGATCTAGTTGTTACTCAAGAATAAGGACTACCACCTTAAATTCATTTGGAAAAATAAGAGAACTGGAATAACCAAAGCAATACTGTGTAAGAACAGTGATACAGGTGGCATCAGAACCTCTGATCTCTAATTATACTACAGAGCGACAGTAACAAAAACAACATGGTAGAGGCATCAGAATTTATTTAAAGACCAATTGAAGACACAAACACATATACTTACAGCCATTTGATACTTGACCAAGTTGTCAAAAATATACTTAGAGAAAAGATAGCTTTTTTAACAAATGGTGCTGGGAAAACTGGGTCTTCATTTGCAGAAGGAAATTAGATCCCCGACCTTCATCCTGAACAAAAGTAAAATCACAAAGGATCACACATAGAAATTATCCCAGATAATTGCAACTGCTAGAAGAAAACATAAGGTCAATCCTCCTTCATATAGGTGCAGGCTCTGACCTCTTCTACATGATCCCTAAAACTTAAAAAATAAGACCAAGAATCAATAAGTGGGATACCATCAAAATAAAAAGTTTCTGCACAGCAAATGAAATCATAAAGGGATTTTCACTACAGAATGAGAGAAAACTCAGTTGCTCCTCTGACAGGGAATTAACATTCAGAATATACAAAAAAAGTAAAAATCTTAACACCCCCCAAAATCCAATCTATAAATGAGCAAAAGAACTAAATAGACATTTCTCAAAAGAGGAAATACAAAAGGCTGAAAAATATGTGAAAAAAAAATATTCAACATCTCTAACAATCAGGAAACACAAATCAAAACAATGGTAAGAATTCATCTTGCTCCTGGCAGAATGTCAATGATTAAGAACACAAATAATAATAAATGCTGGTGAGGATTCTGGGCAAAAAATGCACTCATACATTGTTAGTGGAAGTAAAAATTAGTATAACCATTCTGGAAAGCTGTATAGAGATTCCTAAAACAATTAGGAATGGAACTACCATATGACCCTGCCATCCCACTCCTTGTAGAGAGACATATATATTTCACAAAAAAATTTACCTTCATGTGTGTGTGTGTGTGTGTGTGTATTATAGAAAGCACCATCAAAAATACATAATCAAGCAAAAGCAAGATTAGTAAAGAAAGGAGAATATACAAAGGAAGGGAAGAGGAAAAAGCAGGGGAATGTGAACTTAAATAAAATATCATGTATATATGATTTTAACTGAATGAACCCAACTACTCGATGTATAACGATAATGCTCTAATAAAATGTTTTAAAAATACAGAATAAGGACAACTTATGATTTTAACAATTACATTACAAGGCTCAATTTCTCAAATCGGGGGCACTCAACCACTAGGCCATTACCCAGCCCTTTTTTGTATTTATTTGGAAGCAGACTCTCACTGAATTGCTTAGTGCCGCATTGTTGTTGAGGCTGGTTTTGAACTCGTGGTCCTACTGCCTCAGCCTCCCAAGCTGCTGGCATTATAGGCATGTGTCACCACACTCAGTGGCTCATTCATCTTTTATATGCAGTTTCCTCTGACTTTCCAATTGTCTCCTCAATGTAGTTAGGTTTCCAATTCATGGGAGCAATATAGAACCACAACACTTATAGATCTTCACATCTTTATCCACAGCTTCTGCTGGTAGTAGAGAACTTGCTCTATCATGCACTTTTTTGTTGTTGTTGTTGGTGCCAGGGATTGAACCCAAGGTCTTGTGCATGTGAGCTATATCCCCAGCCCCTACCATGCACTTCTGTGAAATGTTCTGGAAAAGTCCTGAGTTGACCAGACTCTGTCAAGCTGATGGTTCTTGGACTACTCCATGAAAGATAGCAGGTTATAGCTTAGGCTATTTAACTCTACCTGGATAATTCAACTGTGGCGTAAGATTTGAGGTCAAACAGGATGCTAGTTCTTACTGGAACAATGGATGGTATATGTGCACTAGTTCCAGAAAAAGTTTTTTCCTAAGAAGAATAAGGGGTTGAGTTGCGAATGAAGCATAGAAAAATATTTTCTCTGGCCAAGTAAATAATTTTAAAAAGACCCAGTAGAGGAGTATTGTCAAACTTTGACATCTCACCACTGAAGATCCAACACTTACATAAATACTTCTACACATTTAAAAGTTTTACAGGTTTTCCTGGTAATACATTAGATCAGGAATCAATGGTTTACATAACAAATAGAGGGTGTTATCCATGATCTATTGACTGCCAAAATTTCCTTGAGCATTATTCTGCTTCATTTGATATGAACAGCCAATAAAATACTAATTTGAAGCTGATAATGACACTTCAATTCTCAAAATAAGAAGGTAAAGATGATTACTCTTCACATTAAAACATGTAGATACCTCTGAGAAATGTTCTATGGACTTAATATTAAGATTGGCAGAAGAAACCTCTTGATGTTTCATTTATATTTGGCTCTACCAACTTCTATCTTGGCAGAAATCTAAGTTGGATAGACATTCAGCAAACTATCACAAGGAAAAGGAAACAACAAAGGCAATAAGAAAATAATTCTGGATTTTGCTGATTTTTTTTCTCTCAGCATCATAGAATGTAAAACACAGTCATAGGTTGGTATAAAGCACCAATTGACAAATGAAAATCTTTGAATTATTGTTCAAATTTACATCAAAATTGCTGGGTTAAATGTCATGATCATTTTATAGCTTAATAATAAATGCATTGAATTTCTAGAAAGCTTCATGCAGAGCAATATAATAATTTGTTTTTAGTAAAAATATCAAATATTTGATTGAACTGTTTTTACATATTTTTGTCAGGGATATTTTTCTCTTTCTTTCATGCAGAGTTTAATCATCAATTTATTCCCACCTTTTTACTTGTGAATATTTTATAAGTTTATAATGGGAAAGCATTGGGGAGTTAAATATTGAGAACAAATAAAATGTTCATCAGCATTAATATATTAAACAAGTTAAATAAATAGCCAGTTTTGCAAAATGCTAAATGGTGCACAATCTCTGCATCAGGGTAGTAAACATGAGAGCAGATTTGGAGATGCTAATTACCTGAGCCATAGCTTAGTGAAATGACAGGTATCTGTGACACTGTTTCAATTCATGGGCAGAACCCAAAGTAATAGATTTGGCACTACAGTGCACTGTGTCCAGATACACTCACCATGCAACTTGCTAGCAATGGCAGTCTGGATAAAAGGAGTTGCTCAGAATTACCTCTTTCATACATCCCCTGCAAATATGAATAAACTTCCACTAATCCTAAAAACAAAGATGGATCCAAGGTCAGCCACATTATGTTGAGGGTTTGGAGATGGCTTATTGGTAACCTACCACAGTAAAATGGGTTATGCATTGATTCTAGGTTACCATAGTAAGTTTGCTAAACCTTCCATCTCTTACTACCTATGGTAACCTAGAATCAATACATAACCCATTTTACTGTGGGCTCTTGCTGGGAGCCATTAGCCAAGTAGGTATGACAATTTCCTTGCCAGCGTACCCCATGTTGCTTAGTGGAAGGACTCGTGGAAATAGGACATTTTGCAGTGACATTGAATGTAGGTGACCTTGCTCAAGGACCAGGGCTGATTAGGGTGTTCCCGGTTTAGGATAATCGGGTTTAGGGCGTTCCCAGTTTAGGTTCCAGGTTTAAGGTTTAAGATTATTCCTGCTGGGAATAGGGCGTATCCTGCTGCCTGAGTTCCCCTTGAGTTCTCACGGGATTCAGACAGTATTTTTGGGGAGACCGAAGCCCAGTGGGAGTGGATTTGGGCAGAGAACGTGGATTTCCCCAGAACGTGATTGTAGACGGCTGGTGTGAGTTCGGGAATAAAGAGTTGCTGTTTGAATCTACAAGCTGTGTGGTGGCTCCTGATTGTGTGCCCAGCCAGACTGCGGCAGGCTCTCACAAGTTTAGCTGAGGTGGAGTAACTGCCTGCAGTAAAATTACCTGATATTACAAATCTATTCTCCAGTCTTACTGGGTACTTAGCACCATGCCAACACATTTCAGGGACTCAGTAAACAATAGATTTAATTAATACTTTAGTGGATCAATGAATGAAAAATGAATGAACACCTAGATCAATTTAGGAAGCATCAAAGGGGATTATGGAACTTCAGAAAGCAAACTTGAAATCTCAAGAATAAGGTGGTATTTTAGCCTTGCTTTGGAACAATAATGACTGAAAGAATAGAGAACAGCTGTTTCAGCAGATGTTTCTGAAGAATCGGATTTGGATTTCAAGTGCAAGTATAAACTGGGGATTGGAATGATGGGCTTTTGGCAAGGCATGAAGTAAATCTCAGGAAAGTGTGGTTGAGTATATTTGTCCAAAAACTAACTGCCCTGCTCACTAGACTTTGCCCAGTTTCCAGAAGAGAGGCTTGTGCTGATAAGTGAATTAAAACAGTCTTGTTAGGTGGTTGACATTCTCAGTCTTAGTATTTCAGATCCAACTTCAACAAAGCAATACAAAATACTACACTTTCTAGAGATTATGCATATTTTGGGGTACAAATGTGAAGTGATTTCCCTTAATGGCTGAAGAGCTGGAATCACCTGTCTTATAACTGAGGGCAGCTCCCTTGGTAGTCAACTGCTCCATTTTCCACATTCATGTAGCAGAGAACATCATAATCACATAGACCAGGGTCTGGGATTTCACAGATTGGAAAATAAGAGTACAGATAACAGGTGTATTTTTTCATAACCTATGAAATCTGTAACACTAGGGCAATACCAAACAATGAAGAGAGAGAGATTCCTTGACTAGAGTTGTATTACAGGAATGGAGAGAAGAAAATATGTATTTTCAAATCCACACCATAAGCTAAACAAGACAGGAGAAGAAAACATGGCCTCAAAACTAGTATTACAAAAATGAGCAGAAAACAAAGACAATAAATGAATATTGTTAATTTAACAAGTAAAAAAAATCTATAAATGAATGAATAAGTATGAATGGATAATTGGGGAGTTGGCTAAAGAATAATTAAGTTAAATCAATTTTTAAAGGATACTAATACTACCTGTTAGATTGTCATGGACATTCAAGGGTAGAATTCCCATATTAAGAAAAGATTCTAATCTAAGTAAAAACTACATAAACTTTCCCAAATGCTAAAGTTTTCTATTTAAAACTTGATATTTCAGTGTAGCCAGAACTTTTCCAATTTGTCTTATTAAAATTAGAATCTTTACCCAAATAGTCTGTTTTATTTTATTTTTACAATTTTGAAGGAATTCATTCAGATAGAATAATACTTATTTTTTTAATAACTGAGAATTTGTCCCTAATTAACTGCATGAGGTCAAAACTTTAGAAGTTTATGTTTGATAGTCTCTCAATGGCTACATAGTGTTCCAAAATAAAACATAAAAGGAACAGCACACTACAAAATTAGAACCCAGTTGAGACATTTCTAAACTATAAAATAACCCAAGAAAGAATATAGTAAGAGGAAAAAACATCCTCACATGCCTCCCATTCTGCATGTTTAATGTCAAAAGTTATTTCACACATTTTGTTACTGCCCTTTGAAGAAGCAGTCAAAAAAATAACATTAGGCGCTAGGGGATTTGGGGGATCTAAAATGTCTTAATTCCACAATTTAGAGTCTTGATTGCTCTCACACTGTCTTCTTTTAGAGCAATTACTGCACTAGTGGATGGATTCCAAATGCTCACAGCATAGCTGTTAGGGGATTAGATTAGAGAAAGTTCGAGAGAGGCACTCTTGGCAACTCCTAAACGGATTTCAGTAGAAATTTAGAATTAAATTCTAAATTTAATTAATTTCAGTAGAAATTTAGAATTCTAAAACACTAGATTTGGATAAAGTTCTTATACTTTAAGTTCAAGAGGCCATTATTTAGTAATGAAAATAGTAAAAAAGAATTTTAAAACCAAAACAAAAAGTGAATTATGTGAAAGACGCAGGGGTTGAAAGTTGTGCTTTGTCCCTTGCTGCCATCCTTTAGGGGAAAACAAAGAATTTCCATAGTCTCACAACAACTGGCTAAAAAAAAAAAGAATAACTAATTTTCTTTGCAAATATACATGTAATGTATTTTTAACTAAATGTGATTCCCTAATTCTTTTCAGCACTGTATGAACATAGGGAAATGTATAAAGCAAGGGAGGATAAAGCTAAAATGACAACAAAGACATTTAACACAAAGTAATGAATTATTGAATTTGAGAATTAAGGGAGAAAAAAAATGAAGTGAAGAAAGAATGGTTGGCAAATGAAGAGAGACAGAGTCAAGAAGTAAAAGAGATAAAGTAAAATTATGGCTTCTAATCCTGAATCAAGAGGGACCTGTCTCTTAGTGCATTTATGATATGCAGTCACACACGTTGAAAAAGGTAAAATATTAACTGATATTGACAACTTTGAACCACTGCATGGAAAGATACCATGTCTGTCAAATAGAATGATTTAAGTCAAGACCAAAGTTGAGGCAAGAAGAGAAAAGGGGAAAAAAAAAAATTAGAAAGAAGTTTCTCAAAGTAAATGCAGAGAGTGGCATATATACTGCCTGGGAGATGAGGATAGATGAATGGTCTGCAGATATTCTGGCAGTGCTTTCCAGGAGGCGGATTTGCTTTATTTATTTTGGCTGCCACAAAGAAGGAAGAGTCAATCACATACAGGCATATTCCCCATAGCAGGCGGATGCATCTGCATAAAGTAAAAAAACCACTCTATATTCACATTAGAGAAGCATATTATCAACATACATATGACAGATCAAAATTGCTAGCTAATTATGTTTCTTGATGCTAATTTGTACCTTTTATATGATGCTGATTGTGGTTTTTGCTTTCCTTGATTCTTTTGGACAAATCTCTTGTAGCCATTAAACACAATATCAGATATTTAGATGTTACAGATTCTTGATATGTGGTGCTGTGTCTATAAAAGCTGTGAGAGGGGATCATTAACAGATTCTCAAATGATTACTCTGCTGAAGTGAGCAATCAGTTAAAATGGATAATATGAAACTGTTCTCTTAAGTCTATAAAATGATTATCATCCTAACCCTGCAGAATACAGATGGTGAGGAAAGCAGGCAAGGCCTAAAATGTGTGTTGAAAGAATCACAACTGGAAACAAGCTTATTCCATTCTAATTTGAATACTAGTTTTAGGAATAAAAATAAGAAATTCGAACATCCATATGCAGACCTATCAACCATTAAGTGTTTATTAATCATTTGAAGTTCTACTTTAAATACAACCCTGAAAATTACATATTCATGTATAAAATAAATTAATTTTGTACAACTTGTTTTATGGATTGCAAACCAGTCAAATGTATTTAATCCTTAAAAACCAAATCTATCAAATAGGAATTATTATCTATAATTTCTTTCAGGTAATAACTAAAACTGAAATTGCTCAAAAGTTTTACCTTAGATGTTCCAGCTAACAAATGGAGGAACCAGGATTTAAATCATGTTTCTGTAACTTCACTCATTGATCAGGTTGAGCAAATATGAAGGCCTACTATAGACAAGGTACTGTCTTCCTTCTAAATGATAGCATCCTGATGGAAGTGACAGGGAATATGCCTGTGAGCAATTAAACATGTATTCAAATATGATTTCAATAAGTTAATAAGCATCATAAAACCCAAGATCAATAAATCAGTATTATAGCTACGAAATCACCTTAATTTGTTGAACTTAAAAATTTACTTCCTTGAGAAAGTAAATTTAAATGGAAATTTTATGACAAGTTCTTTAGCTAAAAGGTGGACACCTGTTGGGATAGAGAAAACCTGAGGGTGACCCTCAAGCTAGCATAAATATGACCCATGTGAAGAATGAAAGACAGTGACCTCAGGGGTACAAAAATAAGAAGGGAGGGAAAACAGTGCTGGCTGAGGCATGTGGCAAAGGTGTGTCCAGGTAATGTTAGTCTCTTATCCTAAGGGCAGTCACAGTTGTTGAAAGGCTTTCTTCACAAAAGCAATATCATAGTAAGTTCAGATTTGGGTACAAAGCAGAGAAAAAATTAGAGTCAAATAAAAAATGCAGAGAAGCCCAATTAAAAATTGGGCAAAAGGCTTAAACAGACACCTCATCAATGAAGGTATACAGATGGCAAATAAGCATTTGAAAAGTTGTTCAACAACATATGTTGTGCTAGTCAGTGTTTCATTACTGTGACCAGAATACTGACAATAACAATTTACAGGAGAAAAAGTGTTTCTGGGGCTCACAGTTTCAGAGATCTTAGTCCATGGTTATCTGATTCCATTTTTCTACCAAGGTAAGGCAGAGAGCATCATGGCAGAGAGCATCATGGCAGATGGGTAAGGCAGAGAGCATCATGGCATCATGGCTGCTCAACTCATGGAAGACAGAAAGTAGAAGATGGGGAGAGATCAGGGATAGATATATTCCCCAATGCCACTCCCCAGGGACATACTTCCTCCAGTAATGCCCCACTTGCCTAGAGTTACCACCTAATAATTCATTCAGCTATCAATGGATTAATCTACCAGGTGGATTAATCCACTCATGGGGTCAGAGCCCTAATTTTTGCCTAAGATCTTCACATCTGAAGCTGCATAGCACATCATGCTTTCAAAAAGATTGAGCTCTATTGGGAGGACATTCCAGATACAAATGATAACATTTGTCATTAAGAAACAACAAACTAAAACAACATTTATACACTGCTACACATCTATCATGGCCAAAATCCCAAACACTGGCAACACCAAATGTTGGTGAGGATGTGGTGAACCAGGAATCTTTCTCATTATTGGAAGGAAAACAAAATGGTGCAGTCATTTTATAGGACAGTTTGGAAGCTTCTTAGAAAACTAAAAGTACTCTTATCACATGATCCCACATATCTAAGTGTCCAAATGAATGAAAAACTCTTATCTACAAAAAAAACCCATGGATGTTTATCGCATTGTTATTCATAATTGCCCCAAACTAAAAGTAACTAAAACGTCCTTCAGAAAGTGAATGGATCAATAAACTATGCCAATTCCATATAATGTAATAATGTCCAGTGATAAGAAGTAAAAGGGCAATCAATCCATGAAAATCCATAGAGAAACTTTAATGGTATATTAGTGTGTGAAAGAAGCAAATCTGAAAGTGTACACCTTGTATTTCAACTAAATGACATTCTGGAAAGAGTAAACCATGGAGAAAATAAAAAACATAGAGGATTAGTAGCACAGGCAGAAATGGCAATGGCCTTAATTTCTGGGCCCATGCAGCACAAGAGCAAATCCTCTAAAAATATTACTCAAATAACATCAATAATTTGAAAAACCTAATTTCCTAACTTGATTAAGTCACTGTCTACTTAAAGAAGTTCATTGCTTCCTGGCAAAAGTATCCCTAAAGTCTGACATGAATATTCTCTGCAATCTGTCTCTGGTAACTTCTCTTTCTCCTGCACCTCTCCCCAGACATCCCCCTCTCAGTTACATTTCTCATTGCTCTCCCAGCTTGCCCATGCAATGGTGGTCCTGTATATTTCCACCTGCCATTGCTTTTTATTCCTTTATGTGGCGAACTCTTCCAACATGAATCATCTCAAACATCATGTTTGTGTGAAAATGTCATCACTACTTCTGTGATCTTATATTTATCATTGCACATATCCTACTGAATTATAAATAGGTTGTTTTCATATCTACTCTCTTTCACCAATCTTTGATTCCTTAAAGTACAAACTATTTGTTGCGCAATTTTCTATACTTAGTAGCTATCACAATGCTATTATGTCTTCAGTAAAGTGTTATTAAATTAGTGAATTATCATTTGTTCAGCCAGTATATTGTAATAAATTGCCTGGGAATAAACAAGTGAGCTAAGTGTTATATGGATCTAGTTTTCAAGTGGGAATTCTTATACTACATAACAAATGTTCAAGGTGCCACTAAAACAAATATGCTTTCTAAAGAAAAAGTAGTTGCCCCATTGAATTATAGTTTAGAAGGGCTGATGTTGACCTTTATTATAACATTTCTTTTTAATGGTGCCATACAATTTTAAATCTGCATAAATGGTGCTGTGTATCAGCATGTGTTATTACTTTCCTGGAGAAATAGATCATAAACTATAGTCCATGGTTTAAACCTGGCCCACTGCTTGCTTTTGTAAATAAAGATTTATTGGAACATAGCCACACTCATCCCTTTGCATATTATCTATGGCTGCTTCTGTGGTACAACAGTCCAAATTGAATTCTTATTACAGAGACTGTATGTTCTATAAAGCTGAAGTGTTTATTACCTATCACTTTCCAAAAACTTTTGCCAACTGTAGTATGGGCTCTAAAATCAATATATTTGGGTATCAATTCTGCTGCATCACTTGGTAGGCAGGTGATATAGAGCAAAGTATTTCAGTTTTATATTCTCTTAGTTACCCATTTATTAATGCTGATAATATGAAAATATAGGCATAGATCTACTTTTAAAATGAAAATATAAAATTCTTGCAAAGAATATGATATATTGTAAGAGGTCAAAATGCTGTTCATTAATTTGGATGGTTATTTCAGTTCCTTACTTTTCAATACTCAATATAACAGTAAGCTAAGATGGTAGAACTAATGTAATATGTTGAATATGCAAAGTACTGGATCTAATACACAAAATATTTCAGTGTTAGCCTGCTTTATCTAAAAGTTAGAAATTCAATCAAAATATAAAAATTACATGTTAAAATGAATTTATTAAAGCCTTCTTTAACCTGCTTATAAAAGCTGTGAGTACATTACTCTTCATGTTTATCATCCACAGTTTGAGAGTGACTTTTTTATATAATAGATGATAAAAATATGATAAAGAAGTTAATTCCAGGCCATATTATTACACCTACTCACAAGAATGTAACTATTTTGAGGTCTATTTGGTATTAAGATCTAAGGTTTTAACTCTCTTTACCCTGCTTCTACTTGCTAGGAGATAAGAAATATAATAGCTAGAGATAGATTGTACTGAATTTCTGGGGTACTCTAGATGACATAAAACGCTTTTCAAGTAGACAACCCGGCATGAAGTTATAATGTCATTCCCCATATCCTCGGGGGATCAGTTCCAGAACTCTATGTGTANTATATATATATATATATATATATATATATATATATATATATATATTCCTACAATTAGTTGAATCTGAATTCAGAACCCATGGATACAGAAAGCCAACTATAGTTAAATCTCCTCTTCTGTCTCCTATGCAACTAAAAATGTTGACTGCTCAATTATCTCTCAATGGAAATTTTCCTTTACTCTTGAAATTATTGAGAGGAATTAGGAAAGTATGAAGACTACATGGACATAATATGTAAAATGTTAATATGTAAACATAATATGTAACATAATATGTAAAATGTTACCTAAAATTAAGGTCAGCCACTCAGGGAGGCAAAATGGAATTATTCTTCTAGTTAACTATTATATGACTTCCTCACAGGGGAAGACTAAATAAAGCTTCTAGCCTTTGCTCACACTATGTTGTCCACCTGGAATACCCTTTCTATAAATTCCTCCTGGACATATCTGATTCATTTTTGAAGACCACTACATAGAAAAGCATTTTTTTCCAATAAACTTCTCATTCTTTCTTGGAATTTAAAAACTATCATGTAATCAACTTAGCTGGTTCAGAATATGTAGAATATAAAATATAGAAGGCATAAAGCATAATATATGCTATATAGGTGCACACATGTAGAAATGAGTGTGTGTGTGTGTTTGTGGGTGTTTGTTTTCCAAGAGTTCTGTGAGGAGCTAGAAGAAGTAAAATTTAACACACTGACACCTGGAAACTGATCTTGATTTATACCTTGAAAGTTTGGCTTCTGGAATCCCATGATCCCTCTTTGAAATATATGTTCAATCCCAGGTAGCCAAATATCCAGTAGGTCTCTCAGTAATTATTACTCTCTAGGTCTTTTTCCAAGAATCATGTCCTGTGCCATCTAAGATAAGGAATTCAGCTTTTGGTCATTTCTTGCCATGTTCAATCCCACTGTGCATTTGTGAGTTTTAAATCTTTTATTATCATTATTATTTTATTATTACTATTATTAAGTGGGGGAGTCATGAAGAGAGTTCAGGTGAAGCAGTACTCATCTCTCTACCTCTTTGATGTTTTCTTCAGCTCTGTCTTGCTTTTATTTGCACCCCAGCCCCACTCTCTCTCAGTTTGTCCCTAAGGAATCTACATTCTTCTTATTCTATTAGTCACAAAAACCTGTCTTTTTCATTGATGTTACTGGGAAACACAGGGCTTAATTTTGAAGTGCTCAGTGAAACAAAGGATCATTCAATGGAAGAGATAATTGAACCCATCCTAAAAAGCAGTCATGTGCTTGGAGACAGGTGTTTCCTACTTGCCTAATCAATGCCCCTGCTCCCTGTTACATAAGTATATTCACATTTAAGGGATCAGCATAGCCTTTACCTAACACAAGAAACAACTTTGGAATTGTAGCTGACAATCTCTCAATGTTTATTGGTAGACTCTGACTGATAAACAAGTTAATAAACAAATTACAAGTTTCTCTGGAAAAGGAAGCAGTTGTGTATCTATTACCTGAACACACTGCTGGGCTCATATGACCTACTTTATAAACATTAGATGTAGTTGAACACAGAACTAGAAATCGGGAGTCTTTATGATTTGTATGATTAGACACATTTTGCATATTACACAAATGTTTATAGATCAAATTAATTGTTAATGCCCCTGCACACTGTGGTATTTTGTTGAGCTCCTTAGTTAGAATGATTAGCTATCATTTATTTAGTTCTGTATGTTAAAAAGGATTTAAACAGAATGGCACCCTGCTGTCCTAGACATTGTTAAATATATGCCTCTTGCTTTGAATTGTTTGCAATCTGTAATAATCCAATCTAAGATAAGTGTCATGTAATAAAAGCTATAATTGTGCTGTGACTAGTTACATTAATGTTATAAGAATTAGAGTAAGAAGATGAATTAGTTTAGAGAAAAGTAGACAACACAGAAGTGTCAAGTGAATGGAAGACCAAGATAAAATGATTCCAGGTTTAAAAGCTGAGAGGAATGACATTTCAAAATCTGAGTCTCGTTTTCCATAGTATTAACTCAATTAACTGGAAACTTAAAAAAAAATAATGTTCCCTATTTGGAATCTGTAAAACAATAATTTATGTTTAGACAAAGTGAATTTTAGAATATGCTGTATTATTTAATCTCAATTAGTTAAGAAAAAAAATGTACTACCTTGCTGGTATGTGGCAAGGAAGGGACAAAGGTAGAAGGACTAGCATTGATTGACAGCCACAATGGCACAGTCTCACTCTTATCCAGTGTGCATGTCATTTAAATTTAGAAATACTGGAGCAAAAGTTATGCATGTGTCAATCACATCATAGAAAACATGAGCAATCAATCCAGTTACGACTTGTTCCTCTGCTGTAAGGAAAATCAGAGCTTGGAGGGAAAAGTAGGGAAATGGAGCATTGAAGTGAGACCAAGGTCTCTCTAAGCGCTGCCACATGAGGACAGAGCAGAATGACCACCTATGAACCATCAGGCTCCCTCACCAGATATGCTTTTGAACTTTCAGCCTTCAAAATTGTTGCTTAAGCTACCCAGTCTATAGGTTATAGCAGCCCTAATCAAATAGGATAGAATTCAATATGAATATATACCCAGATGCAAAAATAGAAAGCAATTAAAAGTCCAGATGCATAAAAAATGTGAGATAACGAGATAAAGTGTGAAAGAGGGTGTTTTAAATGAGAACAAAATATCCAAAGAAATTTTCAGAGCAAGATATGTAAAGGGGTTGTCAGAGACATGGCTATTATCTAACAGGATTGATTGTGTCAGGCATTTGATGAATCTTAGTTTAAAATACAAATGCCAAAAGAGGAAAAAGGAAAAATATAGAAAAAACTAAGCAGTTGTGGAATACTTAAATTACAAGCACAAGAATTTATAATTGATATGCTATGTAATATACACAGACAGATGAAGATATTCACATTGATTATCTTTAGAATACCTTTTAAGACCTTGGGAAGACAAGGATCCTGCAGTTTTCTTTATAAATTCCGTTCAGATTGTCCCAGGGAATAATGCAGTCACTTGAATTCAAAATGAACTTAAAGATCATAAGTAAAGGGCAACGATGAATAGGTCCTAAAGCCTTCTGGAGGAAATATTCAGTGAACTCCTTCAGGTTTGGTACTAATGATCTGTAAGAGGGTGTGCACAGCATGTTAATGACATTTTTTGATAATATTAAATTGAGAGAGGCTGGAACGTATGTCAGATCAGAAAAATATCTGTTATAGAAATGGTTATGAGAAAGTTAGGAACATGAGGAAAATAATAAAATGGCATCCAGGGACACTCAGTTCTAAGCAGTATATCATAAGAGTGATTTAAAAAAAAAATAACCAAACTAGAGAACATCAATGAAAGAATAACTGGAACTGCTTTAGATTCTAAGAGTAAAAGAAAGATTATTCATAGGATGCATGAGCAGGGCTATTTCTATATGACCCAGGAGGGAATTCCAACAACTGGTTACACAGAAAATATGAAATATTTGGGGGGCACATGAAGGCTTTTTATTTATATTGGAAGCTGCTAAAAGCAGCAGGGAGGTTACTGGAAAAAGAAGTATCAAATTTATCTTCTGGAATATTTTGTATATATGTGTGTATATATAATATATATGTATATATTATATACTCAAATAAATTAATTCAAGGAAGGAGGAAACTAGTTTTAAGTACAAACTTTTGTACTCAAAGAGAGAACTATGTTCTGCTAGAAGAATACAGCATCATAATGTCACAGTGTTTCCATATTATAATAATATCAAACCTACAAAAAGAAGTGAAAAATAATTGTACTCCACTATTCTGTTAAATAAAATAGAATGGACAATTTCTCCAGAATTTTCTAAGAACAAGAAGAGCATCATATTAAATTCTAACCAAGTTTCTTTTTTCACTACATTTTTAATTTTTTTTTCTTTTCATACATAAAATGATAATGCTAATAGTTGCAGGGTGACCTTTGCCGTATACAAATAAATATTGCTTTATTATCAACAATAGAAACTTTAAGAACATGCTCCAATGTTACTTTGTGTAATTTTGGAAACTCCACATGGATCAGATGCATAGATTTCCTTCTTTTCCATGGGCTGCAATGGTGTTACCTTATATCCCATTATTCAGAAACAGTTCAACAGAAGAGTGAAATGGCTTATTAAAATCTCTCTGAAGGCATCAGACCAAAGGCAACATCCCAGGGGAATGGTGCTCTGTTCTCCACAGTGCGGTTTCATATACCAAAGCACGGAACAGGAAACTGTGTTCTGTGTCTACACCTCGGTCACTCAGGTCTAGGAAGAAGAGGATCCAAGATGGATTCATACACCATGACTCTGCAGAGTTTGTGCTTTCCTTGCCCATTTTGAGTTGTGCTGAATTAGATGACTGTATTTCAAATGAAACTCTTCTACCATTGGATACCACAAATAACTCAGTGAACTTGAAATTAAAACTTTTCCCAAATATACCTCTTTTTAGGGGTCCTAAAACAAAAAAGATCTTTCTATGTATGGAGAATAATCAATGCTAGTTATTTAATATTCTACATATATGGAGCCAGAAAGACTATCTCTAAATCTCTGATAATTCATACAAATGTCTTTTTTTCTTCTCTTCCAAATAACAGTAAGAATGGATAGTTGCATGGACCAGGGTTTAACAGGGACAAGAATACCAATCATTCAGACCCCTCAAGCCTGAAGATGGGTAGCAATTTTTTCAGGAAACTAACCCACAGTCAATGAAATACTGATCCCAGGGTAAAGAAAATTTGGTAAAGGAACAATTATGGTTGCTGAAGAATATCCCTCTCAACTTCAGAATCAGGTTCATTGATGGAAAACATTATTGATTGATTGACTGATATTTAATAATTTATTTATTTAGTGCCAGGGTTTGAACCCAGGGCACTCAAACACAGAGCCACATCCCCAGCCATTATTATTGTTGTTGTTGTTATTATTATTATTATTATTTTGAGACAAGATTTTGCTAACTTGCTTAAGCCCTTGATGAGTTGCTGAGGCTGGTTTTGAACTTGTGATTCTCCTGCCTCAGTCTCCTAAGCCATTGGGATTACATGTGTGCACCACTGTACTCAGTGAAAAGATATTTCTTTATAAACCCTCTTGAACTGAATAATTACAAAGTTTGTGACTGAAGGGGCTTCTCAATGCAGGAAGATCTCAAAATATGTAGTTCAAAGAGGGGTGATTTACTGCTCTGGTTTCTATTGCTATAGTATTCTGTGGTAACCTATTTGATAATCCTGCATGCATGTTTAGAAACCCATATACACAGAAATGTAGCACTCTGAGGTCCAAAGACAATGAAGATATACTTATTCTTTTCTCCTTCCAAACCAGACCTTCCTGAGGTGCATTTCATGCCACCCATCTATTCAAGGTACAAGTGACCTTTAGAGTTGGCCAATACAATAATGTATCAGAACTTCACCAGCTCTCTTTTCCCTGTGTTCACTCATTTTCCTGAGCAAACCCATCATACATTACATGTCTTTACAGTATTATTCCAATTTTACTTTCTGATAAGTCTAAACTAAGGCAAAATGTGACAAGAAACTTCAAACATAGTTTCCCTGCTGCCACAGTCTTCTTTATCTCAGTAAGTAGATTTCCCATAATTTAGGTTAGAATACTTTGAAAACATCCTTGTCTTCTCTTTCTCAGTCCACACATCCATTCTATCATCATGTCTTATTGATGCTACCAGAGTATATTTTGAATGTTATTAAGCTTTACCCATCTTGATCTAAAAAATGTAATCTCTTATCTAGATTAATTAAATCATCTTCTGATCTCCCTGTTTCTACCCTTACTCACATTACATACCTCAACATAAAAGCCAAGGCATTCATTGGTTAAAATTTTAGTAAATTGATTCATTCTTCTCATCAAACCCTCTAAGACCTCCTATGTCATGCTAAGCACAAGCAAAAATCCTTTCAGTGGCCCACATCTATTACTGTTACCTCAACCTTTCCTGCTTGTGCCCAGTATTAGTCCCCTTCAGCCATCCTTATTCTTTGAACCATCCAAATACTTGCTAGACCTATGTTGTTTTTCTGTGTGGAATATCTTCCCCCAAGTAAAATGATTGCTGTTTTAATCAGCTAAGTCTGTGGGGATTTGTTACACAACAATACAAATACTGCAATCATTTAAATTACTCTTTTTTCTACATTTGCTAATTATTGCATCTTACTCATAATCCCTTGTACTTAATACACGTATTATGTATTAGTAAAATGAAAAATATGTCTCTTGACAAGTACACACATAATGTAAGAGATGTCTTTTGTTCAAAATTGTCAACTGTAGAATATTCACTTAAATCATTTTTAGATCATTTTATCTTCAATTCCACTTCATCAAAGATGTAGTTCACTGATAATACCAAGGGGTGTCTTAAATATTTCACAAAGGTCCATGTATTAAAAGTGTAGTCCCCAGCTTGGCACTATTGAGAGAAGATGAAACCCTCTAAAGGACAGGGACTTTAGGTCACTGGGGATGTGCTCCAACCCTGCTGTCAAACTCTTCTGCTTTCTGGCCATAAGGTGAGCACTTGTGCTTGGCCATGTACTCCCGCCATGATGTGTGGCCTTGCCATAGGCTCAAAATCAATGAGGCCAATTTATCATGAACTAGAACTTTCAAAATTGACCCAAAATAACCTTTTTCTCTTCGTAAGTTGACTATGTCAGTGATAAGAAGCTAACATACCAAGTTTCACCCATGTTTTCTAAACAACTATGTTTAATGAGTTTTTAATGAAATTAGTCATCTGTTTACCTATGCATCATTCATCCGCCACCAAGGTATAACATTTCATTTCATTCCACAGATCTATAACCTTTGAAATCAAGTAGAATGAAAATCCATGTACCCGTTACATTCCAATTGATTCAAATGAGAAAAAAAAAAAAAAAAAAACTATTGGCTAAATAAAAGTCATTGATCTCAAGCTTCCAAAAAAGCATTAGTCTCTGTCAATCCCTGGAAAAGATCTACTAACATGGTTTATTTTCCAAAACTTGCCAAGTTTGTTTGTTTTTATGCTTAGATAGCTAAAGTATGTGGTGCACACAAAATTGCTTAGATCTTATTGATCAACTTGGTTTTATGAAACTCATATGTTTATTCAAGCAGGTAATATATTACTTTCTTTTAATTCAACTGCACCAAATATTCACATCAACATACTTAGTCGACTTGGTTTAGACAAAGAACACTGGCTCAAACATAGTTTCCCAGTCTAATTGACCGGATGGTGGTAATGCTACAACCTTCAGGGACACATGCTTCCATTAGTGCATTGCTGTTTTCATAATTTTAATTTCAAATATATTTAGCACTGAAATTATATGTTGAAACTATATTCCCTACAGAACACAATTCTTTCTTCCTTGTTATTTTATAAAAGCTTATAATTGAGCCTAAACTGTCAGGTCATTGAAAGTATTCCTTTATTTATCCAGATAGACTTTGTCAAATAATGCAGTTGCTATTAGTAGCAAAGAGTGATTTTTTCCCCAAAAGAAATGTCCCCTTGGGTGGGAAATGTGTATGCTATATTTGTATTATGAAATCTGCAAAGAAACTAAGGACATATTCAATTGGTTAAAACTGTATGTATCCAGGAAGGGGTGGAAAAATGGGGAAAATGAGTAGATACATCCATACACAAAATTCGAGGAAAAATTAGCATAAGAAATTAAAATTATTTATAATTATTCTTGCATATGTTGAAAGGCTCATCAAGCAAGTCTTAAAAAGTCAAGGAATTCTCAAAAAAGTTTCATACTCACAGGAAGTTACCTTGCAAAATGCACCACTATTTTTGCCTTTGCCTGTGCTTTTGATCCCTGTGAAAAGCAGGGAAGAAGGAAATAAAAATTCAGAATTTAGGCAACATCATGATCATGATTTCTACATATTCCTGAATAAAGATGTGCTATTCAACTTATCATTGTAATCATAATACCTAACAAGAACAATTCTGAGGAGTAAAAAATTATTTTGACTTACAGTTACATTCCATGGTTGACTGGCTCCAAGGCAGAAACATGGCAGAGTGGCATGATGGAGGAAAACTACTGAGCTCATGATGGCTGGAAAGGAGAGAGAGAAAGAGAAAAACCAATGAAAGACAAGAGTCCAAGGCTGCCCCCCTCCAGACCTACCCACCCCTCCAGTCACACCTACCTGCCTTCAGTTACAACCAAATTATTAAAACATCAAATGGATTAATCTGTTGATGGAGTTAAAGCTCATATTATCCAATATTTTTACCTCTGAACATTGCTCTAATGCCTAATGTATGATCTTTTCAGAAGATTTTTCTAGATGCAAACCATAGCAAGAGACAAACTACTTTTATTTTTTTGTTTTTATTTATTTTTAGTACTAAATGAATTACAAATTAACCAGAGCTGATACAAAAAAATATATTTTATATTATTAATAGCATTATACTGATACATATCAACATACAGCCTGACATGTATTATACCACTAATGTTCTGAATAAGAGAAGCAGATTTTATACTTACAGTAGAAACTTCTGGAGGAACAAAACTCCTTGATTAAGTTGTATATTCATTATCTGTAATGCAGTATCTACTTCTTTGTATAAGTGAAAATTTGCATGTTACCTAATGCTACCTGTTGAGTGGTCAACAAATAAAAGTCTATTATCTTCACAACCTATGCCTTGATTCAAGAAAAAGCACATGGATGTGATCCCTGGACCAATTCAATTACAAGTGATATATAAGCCAGTTTTAACTTGGACTTACTGCCATCTCTTCATACCTACTATCCTTTAAGAAAACCCATTTGGATAATTTATTTTAAATCAAAATAAAAGTGAGCTCCTTTTCCAGCTGTGAATCACAACATATATATTTCTACCAAATAATATCCTTCATTTTTGTATATACCTATGTAATAATGCACACATAAATAGCCTCAGACATCCAGTGGTTTCAGATGGTTAAAAAAATTTATAGCATTTACCCAAAGTTTTTAGGTAAAAATATGAATAGATAAATTATTTCATGGAACAAGACTAAACCCATTTGTAAAGGAAAACCAAGCTAAACCAAATAAGGAGAAACTTTGCCCTTCCTCACTAGGGAGATTTCCTACTTACTAGGCATTTAAAAGATGTTGCAAACTGGCCTGTTATAAAGACAAAATTGTATGCGTGGAAAACCTTTTATTCCTAACCATTAAAAAGGGTAATACTGAAACATTAAAATAAATCAAACGCACACTGTAAACAAATAGTGAAAAATAATGTGTCTTAGTGAATATGTTATTGTCTAATGTAATGAAAATAATGACCAATACATGTTAACATTACAACATGCCAAGCAGGGTGCTCAGAGATTTACAGACATCATCTAGGTTCTGTCCCTCAATCATCTAGTGTTTATTAGTATCATTATCTCTCTTTTACAGATAAAGTCATGAAGAGTAGGAAAATTTCTCAAGAGTACTCAGCAGTCAATATTGGGATTGCACTTTGAATATTAGCACAGAGGTTTACATAACTCTTGCAGAAATTCCAAACCTTTCAATGCATTCATTATTTTACTCATTGAACCAGTATTTATTGAGCACTTACTCATTTAGTGTTGAACATTGATGGATTTAAGATGTAAACCTGGAACCTGGTTACAAGTCTAGACAAGGGCAGGGAGAGCAAAACATCTCAAGTGCCAAATCTGATACATTGACAGTGGTTTCCAGTAAAAGTGTGTTAAAAAAGACTTTGTAACTAAGGTCAGGTCATGAAGGTATGATCAGGTAAATAGCTGAGCAACACGTATGGTGTTTGAGACTTGAAGTACAAGTCACAAGTATTTGATAAATACTGGTAGTGATAAATAAAATAATAGGCATAAAGCTCACAATGCAGTGGTCAAATGGAGTTGAATAAATGGAAAGATATACATAGTTTATAATTGATATAAAAACAATATGGAGGGCCATTAAGAGCAAGAGATTAAAAACAGGACTCAGTATGCCAAACCATGTCAAGGATAATCATGAGACAATGCAAATAACAAAACACTGGTTAGAAAGATCCAACCCAGGAAAGCACAATTATTAGGCAGGACAGCAGAAGTGGAATCAGAGAGTGGCTACTTCTAAGAACTTAAGAATCAAAGTCAAAAATTGCACATTGTTAAAAATAGAAAGGAGAAATGGAAGGGAAAACAGTAGAGTAGAGGAAGAGAATTGAAGTGGAGGGAGGAGGGATGAGATTGGGGAGGAACAGCAGAATGAAGTTGACCAATCTATGTTCTGTTCATGTATGAATATATCAGAGTGAATTCCACTTTTATATATAACTGCAATGCACCAAAGGGAAAAAAAATAATAGAGGGAATAGAGTAGAGGAAGAGAATTGAGAGTTAAGGAAAGGGGATATTACTTGGAACTGAAATGGTGCAAATTAGGAGTCCTGCATTTATGAATATGCCAAACAAACCGCACAATTAAGCACAATGCAATAATAAAATAAAGAATTCCACAGAGAATGTATGGCTGTGTTTGCAAATAAAAAATTTGAAGAACGAAGGCAATGTTTCTGCCTCAGACCAAGAATTAAAAGCAATCCCTTTATGACTTGCTCTTACTAAGAGTCAACAGATCTCCTGGGCAGATGTGGATAAGAAAAAAGCCATTGTTGGGTTTTGTGGGTCCCATCTTAGTATTCCCCAACCAACTTGACTGAAAAGTCAACTGCCGCCTCATGACAGCAACTTTGTTCTCTCTAAATCTTTTTTATCAAACAACTTCCCATTCATTGATTTTTTTTTTTTTTTTGCTTTTGCTTTTTTGGTTATGTGACACTCTCTCCTTCCAGGCAGATCTCAGAGTTGACAGCTATTAAGCACACTCTGGGATAAATCCTGCCAGGACTGACAATGAGCAGGTGCAGCTATTTCCATTCACCTGGATCAAGCCAAAGTCTCCTGAGAATCCAATTTGTGCAAACAGCCCTTATCCCATTTGGCAACTGAAGGGTTTAGCACAAATTGTAGAACCCAGAGCCTACAGTTTAAGACAAGTGGCCTGGAAGAGAGATAAGCACATACTTCTGAGATGCGCTTGGTAATTAGCTCCCAGCAGCATAAAACATTCAACTCCAAATGATGAATTTTAATTTTATTTCAAAAGCCTTTTCAAGGGGAAGGTGTCAGAGCTTAACACTTGCTACTAGATTTATCATAAATGGTGACCTGCCAATTAGAATCTGTTCTCCAATCGTTTGTGATCTAATATATGAAAATGAATTATGTAGTTCAAGATGAAATGAAATCTATAATCCTCTGTGTAGTATTGAAATATTAAATCATGTTAAAGGGGCAAGCAGCCAAGGGGAGCACACTGTTGCTGTATACATAAATAAAAAGTGTGTCACTCAACCAGATCTCAACCTGAACTAGCAAAGCATTCGGATCATCACGCTATGGGGAAAATACAGATTTCTAAAAGTTTGGAGGGGAAATTCAGGATCTAGAAGACCAAACCCATTTAATTCCTGGACAGAAGGACTAAGATGAAGCCATCTAGCAGAGAGGGAAAGGTGCAGGCAGGAAAGGAAGAACCATTGCAAAGACCCTCCTCTCTTGGGCAAGGCACTAATAAGCCACCATCACAGGGTGGATGAGCCTCAGCACAGGTTACCATTTTGTTCTGGGAAAGGTACCAAGCAGAAAAGGAGAGCTGACTTTGCACCTCAATACAGCACATGTTTAAATCAGGTTTAGTATTCACTGGACCAGAGGATCAGGCACACTCATTTCTGCCAAAGACCTTTTTTTATAGTCAATTTGGAAAGAGAATTTCAGGACTCTATGGTATCTTGGGTATTATTTTGCCCAATCCATAGGCTTTGAAAACTTATTTTAGCCTTGGATAATTTTATTGGTTGAATTTTGTTCCTCAAAACAGTGCATCAAAGTTTTCTCAATACCCAAGATTATGGTCTTATTTAGAAGTAGGGTCCTTTTTTGAGAAGGGGGTGTACCGGGGATTGAACTCAGGGGCGCTTGCTGAGGCTGGCTTTGTACTCATTATCCTCCTGCCTCAACCTCTCAAGTACCTGGGATTGTAGGCATGCACCACCATGCCCAGCTACAAGTAAGGTTTGCAGATGTTGTCAAGTTAAGTTGAGATCATACTGAATTAGAGTGACCTCTTAACCAAAACTGACTGATGTTCTTATAAGAAGAGAGGATTGAGGCACAGAGAGACCTAGGTGGAGGTGGGGCAGGAGGTAATGAGGAAAACAACACTTAGCAGTACACAGTTGCCAGATGAGCTCTGATCATAACCATGTGAAATATTCCCATCCTTAGCTCAATAAGACACCAAAGGGCATCCTCAAGGAACATTTTATTCTCTCAAGTGCATAGATTAATACCTATCAAACCTTCTATTTTATTATTTTTAAAATTGTCACATATTGCAGGGCATGCTGGTGTAGGCCTGTAATTCCAGTGGCTTGGGAAGCTGAGGCAGGAGGATCTAAATTTCAAAGCCAGCCTCAGCAAAACCGGAGAGCTAAGCAACTCAATGAGACCATGTCTCTAAATAAAATACAAAATAGGACTGGAGATGTGGCTCAGTGGCCAAGTGCCCCTGAGTTCAATCCCTGTACTGGCTCCCACAAAAACTCACATATCATGAATGTCTATTAAAATGAATTTTCCTAAACGAAAGACACCCAGGGAGTGAGCACTCAGTCAAGCCACGGGACATCTTCCCAGAGCCCTCATGCCTGCCTCTTTCCATCTGGACCATGACCCACTCAGACAAGACAGGCTGGGTTTAAATGGGCTGGTTACAACATTAAGCTAAGAAGAAGGCAGCAACACATCACACAACACAGAAATAATTTTGGAATCGAAGGTAGGATAGCTCTTTGACCTTAAAAGTCAATAGCTTCCATGTTGGAAAGAGCACTGGAAAAGTGAGCATGAGCCACGTTTGGTTGATTTTATAGCAGGGACATCAGTTCAGGAATAAGGTTTCAAGGGTGGAGTCTTGCTCCCTGATGTCTTGTGGTCAGCAGACTGATTGACATCTCGGCAAGTCACACCCATCTCAGGTGCTATATGGGATCTTAGGCAGAGCTAGAGGGACATGTTCACCTGTATTATGCGATCAATCCCTGACAGGGAGTTTACAGTGCCAGACCTATCCCCACATTTGGCTATTGTGTGCCATGGTCCACATACACAGCCCATGGACAGCCTGTGACACTTCCACACTCTCGATACCTACTCTCTTGACTGCTGCCCAGGTCCTTTTGATTATGAAAATAATGCAGGTGTCTTTAATCACTTTTGGAGGAGGGTTCTCTTGCTTAAAAAAATAAACTAATTTTGTCAGCTGTCTCAAGTATCCAGCAACAACCTCTGTGTTTCTCATAACATTTAAAAATGTTGGCCTCAGCTAACCCTTAGCAATATCAACTCCACATGTAAACTTAATTGAAAATATGAAATTTATGTAAGAAACTTTTAATAATCATCTAATTCAACTATATCCTTTTGTTTTCTTCCTTCTAAATTCTTAAGCCCATTCTGCACTTCTGTGTCTCAAATAATTTTCTGTGTAGCTGTCACATTACTATTAGGTCACCTTCCCCAAACACTGTTTAGGTCTCAACTTGATTTTTTTCAGACTATTTTAGATGTAAGGAAGTTATCTGTATGTTAAAAAAAAGAATCTAATGGACCCATTTTTAGTTTTATTTTGGTGTTGCTGCAAATAGAACCCAGGGTCACAGGAATGCTAAGCAGATGCTTTACACTAAGTATATCCTCTGTCCTAATTTTTTTAAATTTTATCTGCATCTTTTGTCTCCATAGATGTTAAATATATATAACATAATAATATTATAATTACTTTGCCCATATTTTTTTCACAAAAATGATGAGGTGATTTCTAAAACTATCCAGGAAATGAGTAGTATTCATTTGTATCAAAAACTGCTCAAAATGCTTTTAAAAATCTTAAAATATTTTAAAAGATTTGAAGTTTATAAGAACTGAGTTGGATAGTTATTATTCATATTTTACCAATGAAGGAAAAGGTCACAGAGAGTGTGAATAAATTCTCCAAGGTCACAGAGGATCCAGGCCAAGATTTACACTCAGACTGGCTGACAGACCAAGTCCATAATCCTACTGTTTTAAAAATTTTAGTACAACAACATCAAATAAAATGATCATATTATAGAAGTAAAAAACAAAGATAAGTAAATAAAGTAAATATAAAAGTCAACCATAAAGGTCAGTACATTTCTGAGGCTGTGCTTCAAATATTTTTCTTTGAGTTTCTTCAGAATAAACAGAAACAAACCAAAGAGACCAAAAGCATTCAGCTACCAAGATCTAATAGAAGCACATTGAAAAGAATGCTTTTCAAAAAGCTTTTCTAAATATTGAATCCTAGAATTAATTTCTTAAACTGCAAATTCATTTATATTTGGTGTTACTCTTGGAATTATTGGGTTTGGCAGCAAAGAGCGGAAAACCACTTAATTTTCTGTTTATAAGGATTAATTTAACAGAGAATGTGCAGTCTATTTGCAAGGACAAGAAGAGATTCAATCATATCATTAAATAAAATAAATGCCCACAATGACATACATAGTATGTTATCTTTAGACAGAAAAATTAAATGAGTTCACTTGTACATCAATGAAAATGTATTAGAAGAATATAAGAAATTTATAAATGAAACACACACACATAAAACAACAACAAAAAGCAAAAAACTTATTTTTTGCTCATGAATTTGCTGATTCCATTATTTTAACTTTCTGCACCTGTCTCACATCTGACTACTTCTACAAACTTCCCACTACCACCACTCTATCCCAAAACCCATTATCTCAATGTGATTACAATGAACTCCATCCTCAAATATTTAAGCCATTTTCAACATGGTAGCCAGAATAATTCTATTAGAGAGATTTGTCATTCCTTTGTTTAAATTCTCGCATTTCAGCATAAAAATCAACCCATGCTATAACTTTCTGTGCTCTATAAAATGTGGCACCAAGGTATTGCTCTCATAAACATCTTTATTCATTTTCCCTTGGTTGAGTTACCTGGACCCATTACTGTGGCTGGAATTAGAAAGGAACCTATTATTAATAAGAAAAAAACTATACAATATTTTATTTTATAATGAAAATATTAAATTACTTATTATTAGATTCTTTGTATGTTTATGTATGTTATCATGCAGTGTGTGTATAAATTTATAATCAGAATAAGATAAAAACAGAGGAGTCATGATAATGTCAAGCACAGAAGAGTGTCATTTTATCTTCAGTATTGCATAAAATCTCTTTGGAAAAGGGGAACACTAAAGGCAATTTTGAGAAGAAGATTCAGTGACTGAGTAAAGGGAAATCGAGAAACTAATTTTTAATGTAATATTTTGTTTTAAAGTAAACAAAATACGGGTAAACATTTTAGGAATTTATCTCTCTATTTCCCCTCTCTCATTAAGAGTTATTTTCAATTTTTAACAATTAATTGCTTGAGGTTCCTCCCCCCGATTAAATGTTTTAATGGATCCCCCAATACTCCCAAGCCATCTAAAATTATGTGATGATACTGAATTGCAAATTCCTCACTTTTTATCTTCTTGCATATGGAAATGAAATTTAGCCAAATCCCCCTCCTGAGAAATAACAACTTTAAATTTTGAAAAATCTCTTTAGGGGAAATAATAACATATTTCTTGAAAAATAAAATAAAAATTCTGAAGGGATAACTCTTCTCTGGATTAACCTAATTGAAAAAAATAAATCTTTACTCCTCTATGTGAAAATAACCAAATGAATAATAATTTTAAAATGACAGAAAGTTATTGCTACAGCTGTGATTTGAACTCTCAACTAAATTATCTGTAGTAACTCTCCCAAATTCCAAAGTGTAGTCTTGATATCATTCCAGAATAGTAATAAAATTGACATGGAATAATGGCATAGAATATTAGGACACATTTATGGTGAAAATGAACTAGGGCCAGGCCTCTGTAAGGCTAGAAGGAAATGTGGCCCTGGATCAGATTGGCACTATAGATACCTCTAATAGCAATCCCCAAACTTTTCCTCTAGCACTCCACAATTAATATGACCTAGTCCAGTTCCTTTTCTCCCTCATGCATCTACTTTCCACCTGTTCAATACTAAACATTCTACATAAGCTCATCTTCTTTAGGTGGAGTTTCACACACCATGGATTGCTGCCCACTTGACCTAGTCAGTCCCTGTCAGGAAACAAACTTGAGGTGGACTATTACAAGAACAACTGCAATGTGATCACTCCCTCCATGATAGAAAATAACACGCATGTTGAATTTGTGAATTCTTAAACTACACCACAGTTCTATTGCTAAATTTGTGTTCCCCACTGAATTTTGTCCTAGTGTGTTGGTCTCTAGTTCAGGGGTTTGTAAACTGGAACCTAAGGCCAAATCCTACCTAATGACTGCTTTTGTGAGTAAAGTTTTATTGAACATATCCAGGTACTTGGTAATTTGTCTATGACAAATTACAGAATATATTGGCGAAATTGATTAATGGTGACAGCTTAGAACACACAATCCTGAAATATATATAATCTGGATTCTTAAAGAAAAAGTGTACTGATCACTGCTGTAGTTCATTCATTCATTCAACTCATTCAATTCATTCAACAAATATTTAATGAGTACCTGGCATGAGTAAATATCTAAGCATTGAGGTAGGTAGGTACCAGAGATTTAGAAGTTATTCAAAGTTATTTATGATAAGAGCAATGGGCTAGATCATCTATTATGGTTTAGATGTGAAGTGTTCCCCAAATGTGTATAAGACAATGCAAGAATTTTCAGGAGTGAAATTATTAGATTATGAGAGGTGCTACCTAATTAGTGGATGAATTCACTGATACGAATTACCTTGGTCATAACTGTAGGCATGCAGGGTGTGGCTATAGGAAATAGGTCAATGGGGTGTGACTTTGGGATTTATATTTTGTCCCTGGTGAGAGGAGCTCTCTCTGCCTCCTTGGGCCCATTTCCTGAACTACTTTCCCATACCATGCTCTTTGGCTATGATATTTTGCCTCATTTGGGGCTCAGAACTGTGGAGTCAGCTGACTATGAAGTGAACCTCTGAAACCAGAAGCCAAAATAAATTTTCCTCCTAAGGAAACATTATTTTTTAAAAGTTTTGCTGTTGGGTCTTTTGGTCATAGCAATAATAAAGCTGATTATAATAGTGGAAGATCATCTGAGAAATAAAAGAATTGAAGAATGCGATAAACCAGAGAGGATCAACACATATCTGTAGACTACTCCAAACCACAGTGGTAGAACACACATTCTTCTCAAGACTCAATAAATTTAAAGTTTTAAAATCGTACAAAACATGCTTTCAACCATTATGTAATTAAAATAGAAATCAAAAGCAAAAATTAGTAAATCTGATAAATATATAGATATTAAGTAACATATTGTTACATAACCAATGAGTCAAGAAAATCTGGAAATAGTTTGGGAAGAATGAAAAGGAAGATACTATTACAGGATTGAGCATGGGAAGGCACCATAGTCCTTGAGTACTTGTTCATATGACGCCACCAGAAAGAATTTGAGTGAATCACAGAGTAGTAAACAAAAGTTTAATAGAGTGAGGAGTGAGGGTTACATACGACATAGGAACTGCATGGACCACTTTGAAGACAGAACACTGTGGTGCTCATAGAGCTGGTGTGTTTAAGGAAAGTGAGTCCTTTGGATAGCCGGTTGTGAGGGTCTCAATATTCTGATTGACAGGGTGGTTGTGACGTAGTAATAATAATAAGGGAGGGTTGGTTGAAAGAGATATGAATGGCATTTTGCTGGAAACCATAGTGCCCCTGGAGAAGTTATAATTACCTGTAGTCGTTGTGGGGGACGGTTGTGATGTAACAGACCCCACTTCCATTATGCTTATTATTTCATTTAGGGTCCCCAGGATTTTAAGTAATAATTTCCCCAAGAAATTATAATTCCCTAAAAAATTGAGGAAGGTTAGGCATTCCAGATTTCATGCCCAAACGCTTGCCAGTTTATATAAGATTCCCTGCTGCTTCATTTTTACGACTTCTGATTTTTTATTGGTGTATTGGCCTGATGTCTGTCCTTCATTGTCCTTTCCCTCTAACCACCTGTTCATGACTAAGTAAGCTACCTTACAAAACAACATGTAAAACTTATGAGCTCTTTCTAAAGTAGTGCTTAGATAGAAATATTTAGCTGTAAACATTAAGAAAAAATAAAATAAATGTCTCAGGTCAATAACTTAACAAGAGAGAGACAGAGGGGAAAATAAAGTCCAAAGCAAGCTGGAAGAGGAAAATAATAAAAACCAGGATAGAATTAATGAAAGAGAAAATATAAAAGCAATAGTTTAAATTAATGAGCCAATGTTTGGTCCTTTGGGAAAATCAACAAAACTGACTGCCTTTAGCAAGTCAGACTGAGAAAAAAGAAAAGACTCAGATCACTAAAATAAGGGATGAAAGTGGAAGCTTTACAGATCTCAGTGACATAAAGAGCACCGTTAACACCTGTGCTGTACTTTGGATCCAGAGGGTGCCCAGAAGGTCTTTGTGCTACATAGAGTCTTTGTCCTCAGCTTGGCACTTTTGGGCAATGGTTGAAACTTAAAGAGGTGGGTGAAGTGGAAAGTCTTAGGACATTTAGGTGAGCCCTAGAAGGAGACTGTGGGAGCTCCCTATCTTCCTTTCTCTTTCTCGTCCATGAGGTGAGCAGATTTGCTCTGACACATATTGCCCATCATGATGTGCTTCATCACCACAAGACCAACTAACCATGGACCAATCTTTGAGAGCATGAGCACAAATAACCTTTTTTTTCCTGTTTTATTATAGTTCTTTTATTGGTGCATTATAATTATACATAATAGGAGGAATCATTGTGTTATATCATACATGCATATAACATAATTTGATCAATCTCATTCCTAAGGCCCTTCCCTTTCTCTCCTCTCCTCCCTATCCCTAATCTGCTTGCTCTATTGATCTCCCTTTTATTACTATTTCTATTATTATTATTATTATTTTAGTTATTTAGTTATAATAATATATAAATAAAATTCATCATTGTATATTCATACATGGACATAATCTCCCTTTTTAAATTCCTTTTTTCTTTTCTCTCCTTAGCTTTCATATAGGAAAGAAAACATTACATCCTTCCCTTTCTATATCAAATTTATTTCATTTATCATGATGTTTACCAGTTCCATCTATTAACCACAAAATACTATGACTTCATTCTTCTTTATGACTGAAAATTCACTGCTTATATATTCCACATTTTCTTTATCCACTTGTATGTTGATTGCACCTATGCAGGCTCCATAACTTGCCTACATGACACATAAGTGTGTTTATGGCCCTGCATTTCACCATAGTGTGTTGATTGCAGTTCTTTTGCATAAATTAAACAACCATATGTCCCAGATATATAATTACTTTCCTTCTTTTAAGTTTCATAATCGCATGGGTTTTATTATAATATCAAAAAGCTAACACATACCTGGATGCCAAAAACCTAGGAGACAAAAAAAAAAAAAACAACTTAAACTTTCTAATTAGAAAGACATAAATTACTAAAACTTACTCAAGATGAAATAGAAAAGCTGATTAAACCCATAGTAAATAAAGAGATCAAATTAGTAATTTGTCCCTCACATGAAAATAACTCTCCCACATGGAAAAACACAGGACAAAAGGATGCAAGGGTAAATTTCAAAAAGTACTCAAAAAAAAATGAACATCAATCTTTCACAAGAAGAGGAGATAACTTTCCCAAATAATTCTAAATACTAAAACTGATAAAAATATGAAAAGAAACAGGAAATTACCAATATCGTGATCAATATCTTCAATACCAATATCTTGGTCAAGAACAAACCATGTACTTCTGCACCAACTATAACAGAAATCTGCCTCTGAGAGTCTGAGAATAATAGAATCCCGAAAGCATTCAGAAAAAATAACATAAATACTCACATTCCAAATAAATTATGATGTAAAAATTGTTGATAAAACCATGAATTATAGGGGATGGGGTTATGGCTTAGTGGTAGAGTGGTCACCTAGCACATGTGAGGTCCTGGGTTCGATCCTCAGCACCATGTACAAATAAATTAATAAATTATAAGTATTGTGTCCAACTACAACAAAAATTTTTTAAAAAATTTTTAAAATGACAGTGAATTATAACAGAAACATTGCCTGCATCTGAATGCAGTAACGGGTCAAGTCCACAGTGCTCCAACATCATTCGTGGGAACCCAACAGTCTTGCATTAGCAATTTTGAGAAAAAAGCCTACTGTGGTGGTTCTGATTCCTTCAGATATTTTAGAAATATTGTTGACCTCATTAAGATGCAGGCAAACTGTTTCCTAAGTTTTATGAGTGACTCTTAGCCCATATGAACCAATATCAACAATTTACAATACTTAGAAAGAGAAGAAATATCCTAACTCAGGAAAACATTGGCAAAGGTTCATTTATAATCAGCAATTCATTATACACTAAAACTGACAAAGTCAGACTTCCATTGTACTACAATCTTATTGTCACCGTCATCTTATGGTCATCGGCAGTTGGTTTCTTTCTTTTTCTTCTGATGACTATTCTTTGTTGGGCCAAGCCTTAGTCTTCTGAGCCGCCTCCTGTGCTCATCTTCACTTCCATGTGAACCAGTTGTGCAGTCCTTGCTAAGTAAGGACTAAGTAAGATTCCCCCCTGCCCCGAGTTCTGATCATCCTCAACATCTGATCCAGTTCCTTATTCTCCACTGTCCCCCAAGTGATGTCTGATCATCTAGCCTGTCTTTAGCATGAATCATATTAGGTTGGTTTAACCAGATTCACCTTTACCCAGAGGAATTTTCTGACCACTGAGCCCCACATGGTCCCATGGGTATGAATTCTCCTTTTCCTATGCTGTATTCAGAGTAGAACACCATCTCTCTCCTTACTTGAATGTCTTCTTATAGTGTACCTATCACTATGGTCCTGAATAAAGTCATCTTACCATTGAATATATATTTCTAACAATTCAAAGAACAGGCACTGAGATTTAAAAATTCTAAGTCATATCAGAAAAAGACATAAGATCTGGGTGTAGTGGCACATGCCTGTAATCCCAGTGGCTTGGGAGGCTGAGGCCAGAAGATCATGAGTTCAAAGCCAGCCTCAGCAACTTCGTGAAGCCCTAAGCAACTCAGCGAGACCATGTCTCAAAACAAAATATAAAAACTAGCTAGGGATGTGGTTCAGTAGTTAAATGACCCTGTATTGAATCCCTGGTACAACCCTCGACCCCCCCAAAAGAAACAGACACAGAGAGTTTCATGAAATTTTCTTATAAGACTATATATTGCTTTCACAACTGCTTTCAGAATCCTTGTTATTTAAGGTTCTAGGACAATAAATTAACTCACCTCTACAAACTACCTGGATTCAAGAAGTAAGTAGAAAGCTAATTTGAATCAGAGGACTTCCTCCCAAGCCTTCACACTTTCTCATTACAAAAACCATAAATTATTAATATATAGCACTACTTAATGTAATTTTTTTCTTTTTCTTTCTTGTCATTGATGAGTCTGTAGTCCATATGGAAGTGCCAGAGACAAGAAACCTCTTATTGATATATTTCACCTCTCTATGCTCCCCACAATTTACCTGGCCGAGTGTTGTTCATGACACATCTGAGTACAATGGGACATTTCTGTGGGCTGAGGGTGCATTTTTAGACTCCAAGGAGACTAAAGAGATACATCTCTTCCCATGACCTGTTAAAACTGCTTTTCATAGCAAAACTAGCCAGCTCCAGATTCAATCTCTTTCTTTGGTTAGATCACATAATGAGAAGAGTTGCACAACTGCCATTTACGACAAACGCAGGGTAATCCAAAATCCATATAGGGGTGGTAAGTTTATTTGGCAACAGAGGAACTCTCATTAGTTTACAGAAGGTGAGTAATTGGAGCCTATACCTCACCGCTTAACATAAGAAATTGTAAACATGTCAAATGGGGCATTTTGACAAAGAGGGCAGAGACACAGTTCTGAATTCTTTCGTTCTCTTCTTACTAAGCACACAGCCAAGTTAACTCAGCAGCTTCCCATGCGTTCAGTGAGGTTGGTCCATTTAACCGAATGCAGGTAACGAGACTGTGGCCCAAATGATACAGATGGATTTGGGCCTGCCTTGTTTTGAGAAATACATTGAATAATCCTCCAAATCTTCCTCTAAACAATGCAGAGGAGACCTGTTCCAGAAACACAAGCCAATCCTGGAGAAGAGATCAAACAGTGAAAGGAACAAGAAAAAAATCTTCACTGTGATAAGCCTTTGAGAATCTGAGGTATGTTTATTACTGCAGCCTATCCTGGGCTCTCCTAATATAGGCGAAAGGCAAATAATAATTAATACCAAATAAAATAATTTTCTTCTGATAAGGATAGACTCTGGCAATTGATTCACAACTGTAATGACATAAGTTAATGTTGCTCAACAAACATTGCTTTATGAAAGCAAAAGTGATTGCCAGAATATATCCTTCTAGGCAGCAAAGTATTTATTAATACTGCTGAAGAAGGGGAAAGGGTCTCCGACTTGCTAAGCACTCTCATAAGAGTTAAGAAATTCATATGAAGATCATGCCTCATGTTTCCAAGTACATATTCATAATATCTTAAAAATAGATGAGTCAATAGCAGGACAACATTTTGACATCTTTGCTTAATTGAATAAAATGAAAAGATTATAGAACATGATAATAGGGCCCAGGCTTTATTTCTAAATGATAAAATAATAGTGACAACTTCTGTTTCTTCAGTTGCACAGTTATAAATAACAGGATCCATTTACTTGATTTTCACAGTAACTTTACAAGATATGTACTGTGATTTATTCCACTATTTAGATGAAACATCTGGCTCTCATTTTATAAACAATAAGTCAAAGAACCTGGTTGAGATCTGAACCCTGCACACCCTTGTTCTTTAGCCCTAGTGGGTGCTGAGTGAGCTTCTGAGGCTATCACTCTTGCAGCTGTCTCTGGGCATCTGCACAAACCCTCACTGGGTACCTGGAACCATGGTGGTGGCAAGATCCGCATCAAGCAAGTCCGGCGTCAAGTCATCTCTGCTGCTGTTGGGAGTCGCCCGGGCTCCAAAGACTAACTTCCCCATCCCCCAAGAAGAGCCATCCAATGGTGAGCCCTGCTGGCTCACATGATCCATACCCACCAATCAGACTAGCTCTGCTGGCTCACATGATCCTTATCCACCAATCAGACTAGCCCTGCTGGCTCACATGATCCTTACCCATTAATCAGAAAGCCCCATGCCAATTGTCAAACCATTCAACCATTAAACTGTCATAACTGTCAAACCACCCATGGCTCTATAAATATGCAGAGCTGTTCCTCAATAAACGGGCATTTTCCCTGACGACAAGTCTTGATCTTTCTTTCAGCTACCAGCCCAGAAGGGACAGCTGAAGCTGGCCCTGCCCAGAGTGTCTCCTGGAAGGTACTAGTCTCCTACCTTCCCTTCCTTTCCCTGAACCCAGGACGAAGACACAGTCTGGGACAAAGGCACATTTGAGTCTTGCTCTGGGTTCCAGCCCATCCTCATTCCAGAGTGAGGGTGGCAGATGCACCAGGCAGCTAGCGGAGAGGGAGGCTGAGACCCTGTTCCTGAAGTGACAGGAAGGCAGGCCACATGTAGCCCAAGCCTCTGGCACATGCTCCATTATCCATGACCTTTGCATTCAAAACACCAACTCCAAGATAAAATTACAATTTCAGAACAGCAATTACAGAGAACTAAATCCTAAATTTATTTGAGAACTAAATCTTAAATTGCTTTGGTCACATGCTCAGGAAGAACAACCGAGAACCGATTTAAAAAAATGGATTGATCAGGAGTAAAAGATGCCTTTGCTTTTATTTAATGTGTTTATAGATTTTATATTAAGGTGCATGACTCTTATTAAAGGATATTTTTATGTAAAGGACAAGTAATGTCATTACAGTCATCTGAAAAAAATTAAGAGCCAATAACATTATGGAGTTTTTAGATTAAAAGTAATATTAAAACTGATGAACACTAAGTTTGTTTCAAAGTTGAAATTTTATGACAGACTGAAATTCACAATCAGTTTTGAGGGCACTATTTTATTGAGTCATACTAGGAGAAGAAGCATCTGATGATTTGATTTCAAAACTGCAGAATGCTGAATCCCTCAGGCTCTCCTTGGGTTTTTCCACATGTTTAATAACAGAAAGTCAGGAGATAAATATGATTAAAATTTAAAATCTCAATGTATCATCATCCTCTTATAAATTGATATTTACAATGGAGATTATATGTAAAGTCTATTTGTTATAAAATGTGTACACTGACAACTTTGTTGGATTATACTAAACCACAGGACGCTTGCCATGTAGTCTTAGAAATGATCTCCTCAAAAGGACAAATATATGTCCCTCTAGAGTTTTATAAATCAAAAGTCATGATATTGCCAAGCATCTTTAACAGAAATCTTGGCACACTAATAAACTGATGGCTTCAAAATTACACATAATACATTATATATAAATGTATATATAATATATATTTACTATATATAATATATACTAAATTCAAAGTCAACCTCTTCACTGAGCCAGTTACCTACTGCTAGAAAAACATTTAAATATTGTTTTTTTACAAACATGACTGCAGCAATTTTTCTACAGACTTTTTGTCATAATATTTACAAAACACTTCTGAGCCAGATTTCTCTCATAGAATTTCAAGCTTAATTTAACTCGTCGTAAAAACAGACAAAATAGAATAATATCATTTTGAATAGAAAAACAAGGAAGTGAATCAAATTTGTGTTTATAAACCATGAGTTTATGTAGGAAAAAAATCTTTTTTGTGGTCTCTGTAGCCCATCCATGCAACTTTAATTATGAGACAACTGCATAATTCATGTGACCACCAGCCTCTCTCTCATCTTATTCTCACTTGCTGCTCTAGGTGCTGCATAGTATTTTACAAAGTCATGGAGGCTTTGTTGGATTCTCACTTTTGCTGCTGAATTCTTTACTGTTCTTTTTATCTTTGTTCTATAAACTGTCTATATTTTCAAGCCTGCTTGCCTGTATTCAAATGTTTCTGGGGACATAAGTTTTCAGAGGTAATATTAACTAGACAAATTGAACTTTGTAAGAAATATTCCATTTTCTAAAATCATTTTTCTTTAGTCAAAGTTTTTTAGTATTATTGAATCAGGCTCTTCCTGGTGAAAACAGAGATAATTTTTTCTTTAAATTGCTTAAAATAAATAGTTCATAGATGATATATTATTACACCATTTCCATTTCCTTGAATCCTAACAAGTAAGTTAGGATGCTCTAAAGTAGAGGTAAAAATCTAGTACTTTTGAGGACAGACAATAGAAGATTCTTGTTATAAGAGAAGAAAGTATGGAAGAGATCAGAAAACTATAGAATACATACACTGCTTAAATTTACTTACATATTATTTAAATTTCCTCATGTCCTAGATGCCTTTCACAATGAGATTTGACCATCCTCACAAATCAAAAGTGCTTTCTTCTGAATCTGAATTTGGCCTGTCTTCATGAACTTCAACCTTTAGAATGAAGAAAGAATAAGGCTGTGAGGCTCCGAAATCTCATCTTTAATAACTCTTGTAGTTCTCTTTTCATGCTTTTGCAATGCATGTGGTCCCTTCATATTACCACTGTGAGATCTTCATGTTTTCAGAAGAAGCCCAGCTAGCCATGTGGAAAGACTATAATGAATGAAGAGAAGCAAGACACCCTTACTGACAGCCAGTGCTTACTCTCTCTTGGCCAGCAAAATGTATCCTCACCAATAATCTTAATGAAACCAGAAGGGGCATAGAGCTATGTTAAAGAATCAATTTTAAAAATTATTATTATTCTTAATGACTAAATTTTGGTTGTTTGTTATTTAAAATATGATCCATATCTTTTATGTCTACATCTCTGCCAGTTTGTGACCCTCACTCTAAAATCAATATGAAATTCAAATTAAAATGCTAGGTCCTGTGGAATAAAATTCTAGTGTTTAACTAATTTAATTAATTGATTATATTTAATGCTTAGACTGATTTCTTTTTGCTGCAGCATAACTTCCATCATACATAATATGCCAGGTATAAATCATATATATGTATGTGTGTGTGTGTATGTGTGTGTGTGTATATATATATATTTATATATATATATTTCATTTATATATATATATTTCATTATATATATATATTTCATTTGTTTTACAACTAATTGAGTTTATGACTGTGGTTTACAAATGCTAGCTGACAATGAAATTTTAAAAAAAATTGATTGACAAGTGGCTGGGTTAGCAGTAATTTGAACTTTAATTTTCATCTCATATCTATTTTATACTACCTCTTAGTGTCCCCATATCATTCTTTCTCCACTGGAGAGAAACTGAATGAAAAATAGATTTTAAGGACAGTTTTAATACAAGTTTATATACTAAGTCTCATTACTTAGACTAAAAATCTAATTACAGAAAAAACATAGTGGATGCTTTGTATGCTATTTGCTCCATTGACAATGCATACAGGAACTCATCCCTTCCATATGTCCTTACTTCCATTTACCCTTATGGTGATGCTAATTCAGTCAGAGTCACTCCACAAGTGCCCAGTCATGGCAAGCTACCTAGAAAACTACACTTTCTTGTCAAGTGCCACTCAAGTGTCAGATCTGTTTTGAAAACCTTATTGATTCTCCTGGGCAAATTAAAACATTTTCTTCTTTGTGCCACACTTCCTTGAGCCTGTTTCCATAAAATTTTTGTAATATTTATCTCAATGCATTTTTAAGATAGGAGTATCCTTCAACATAGATTACAAGCTTCCAAAATTGAATAGCCACAGTCTTACTCATCAAAAAACATCTAGAACATAATAAAATACTCAGTGCATAGTTAGAAACTTAGTAAATGCATTCTAAGGAGTGAATAAATGAATCACTCATTAACTTTTGTGACTTTATGAATCTTTGCCCATATCAACTCTTACCTTAATCTCTCTCAGTCATTCCTAATATTGTCTTCTAATATGTATGATATTGCACATAATGTTATTTCTCCTTGATTTTATAAATTTTCTTCCACAACACACTGGACTCTGATAGAATCAAACTTCAACATTTTCTCAGAAATTTCTAGCTAGATTAAGTTTTCTTTGCTTTTTAGTTTATGGTAAATGTTATGCTCATTATTTGCATCAATGCCCACTAATTGAATGGCCACTTAATAAATACTTAAATGAATGAATAACTGTGGAGTAGGTCAAACAAACCTCAAGTACTGTAACTGCTAAGTAACAGGGATATATTCAGATAGCTGCCTTAGATGATAACATCCTCATCAGTGACTAGAAATCACAAATCTAATATTATCCTATTGGAAAATGTAACGTTCTTGACAGCTATATTTATAATATAATTTCTGGACAGAATCTAGAAAAGACACCATCCTATGTGCAGCATTTTTTACTTTATTTTCCATTAACTTTATAAGCATTACATTATATTTTTTTGAGGAAATTTAATCCGCAAACTACAAAATACATTAAATAGCCACTCAAATTCCATTTTCCTTACTTCCTCTCTAAATGTAACTAATGTCAAATTGTATGTTCCTTAATTCAACTACAGATATCTATGATTAAGTCCAATAAAACTCTTTGAATCTATGCACCTGTCTTTTTGCCCTGAGTATGATAAAAAAATGTGAAAATTAAATTCCATTAATGGAAAGAGACAATATCAAACCTTAAAAGTATATTTTCTTTGAGAACACAATGAAAATCATAAAACGCACCAGTCCTGATTTGAAATAGTGTTTTTAAAAACCCACTTCAATTCTAATTATATCTATCAGATAAAAGAATCCAGCTGTTTATATTTTGTGATAGCTTGCTTGGATGCAGTCCAAAAGGTGAAGTGGGTGAGTTTACAATCTCCCAACTAGCAACATATTGAAGCAGCATGGTGTAGCAGCAGCAATTTTAAATGTGCTTGTTTGTTTTGCTTTTATCAAACATTAACATCTTTTGCATTGCCAGGGGGGTCTCTTAGGATTTAGAAGGACAGCTATGGTTTATGTTTCCAAAACTCCTTCCTCCCACAGCCCACACTCAGATATACCCAGAACCTCTTCCGCAGGGGCCTCTTTGGCCTTAATTGTGAGAACAATGGGGCCGTTCATAAGGAACCACTCACTCTCCAGCCCTGCAAGCTCCTTTATGGGTTCTGTGAGAGCCTGATTGATTACCCAGGGAACATATACTGTACTTTGTCAGAGTGCCTATTAAGGAGGTTGGGACTTGATTTTTAAAGAGCTGCGAATACATTTGAGTCTTGCCTGTTCCTTAAAACAGTTCCTCTGGGTACCCATTACAAAAGACTCAAGGTGAGGCAAATATTGGATTGCACTTAGGCCGAGGGAAAATGCACTGTACATTGTGATGAAGTGCTTTCAACATTTCACAGTTTAGCATAATTGGATTCTAATAGGAGGTTTGTCATAAAGGCTTTTCAGTCAAAGTCCTATCAAAGAACACAGTTTCACTTGCATCTCTTGAAAAGACAAATTTTATTCCAAATGCTGTCCCTTGAGATAACTAAATAAATCAAGTATACATCAGAAAACCATAAGTCCAACAAAAGACCTGTGGTAATTGTGCTTACGTGGATTTTATACAATAAAGATATTCATACACATGTACATTTGGAAAGCATATTTTCAATTACTCAAAGATGAGTGCAAGGGAGATGAACATTATTCAAGTTTTCTTTTTATTATTCATAAAAGTAAAAGGTTATAAGAAAGATACATGTTAGATATATGATTTATACGATATCAGCATACATACATATGTGCATCTCTCATATAAAATGAAAACAGGAATACAATGTTTAAGGTAGAGATAGAATTCCCAGGAATTTGGGAAAGTTATTCCAGATTTTGACATTAGTATGCTGTGTGGTCTAGAGAATTTTCCTCAAGTTTCTTACATCTCTTCAAGATTCCTCAACTGTAAATGGGATCCAAAAATCAGAGAAAGGTTGGCAAGGTTGATGAAATAAGGGTCAATTACAGAAAGTTAGACTGAGGGAGTACAGCTAAAATCTATTATTAAGATAATAAATTCATAATAAACTTAAAAGAATAAAACTATACCAGTAGGACAAAAATCAGATATTAAGAAGGTTTTAGTGAACAAAGAAATGTGTCTATATATAAGAAAAAAAGACTTCTAATGTCATAGAAAGAGCTTGAAAGTCACCATTTATGTACTTAAAATAAGATGAACAAATCAAAAATCAATCATGGATTCATCAGAAGATTGAGGGTGCACATCCCACTACCACTAACAGCTGGAGGGGAAGGTCAATGCATAAAGATGCATCCAGGATCTGCCTACGTGGAACAAAAGCTCCTGAGGCTAAATACAGCAGGAATTACAACTGAAATGACAATTTTTTCAAACTGCTTCAAGAGGGAATGGGAGTACAGTAATGAGAAACTCGCAGTATCTTACATCTTAAAAGAACCTGACCATTTTTGTAGAGTTTTTTTTTTTTTTTGGTTGTTGTTGTTTTTCCTTTTTGATACTGAGGATTGATCCCAGGGCGACTACACCATCAAACTATATCCCGAACCTTTTTTACATTTTATTTTGAGATTGGGTCTCACTAAAATATTTAGGGCCTCTTTAAATTTCTGGGGCTGGCTTTGAATTTGTGATCCTCCTGTCTCAGCTTCCAAAGCCACTGGGATTACAGGTATGCACCTCCACACCCATCCGCTTTTGTAGGTTTTACCTTCTGAACTCCACAAGATTTTATAGTGATAATTCCCTTCATGGCTATGGCCATGAGAGGAGAAGAGTTTATCTTACAAGACCTAGCCAGTGCAATAAAATCAGAAAGAGAGTAAAAGACCTACAGATTAGAACAGGAGTAACAGAAAACTGTTCTTTTTCAAAGACTGCATGATTGCATATGTAGAATGCTCTAAAGAATACTCATACACATGGACGCACATGTGCCCAACATCCTAGGACTGATAAGCAATTACAGCAAAGCCATCTAAGATAAAATTATGAGTCATTTTTTTTAGATATGAATAATGAACCATCAGAACTGAAATAAAATAATAACATTTAGAATAATCCCATCCCAGATGAAACATTTATTTATAAATCTAACTAAATAAGTGAATAAATAGAAATCTTATTGAAGGAAATCAAGGAAAAGCTAAGTAAATGCAAACAGATTCCATGTCTTGGATTAGAAGAGTCAATATTTTTAATATATAAATTATTCTCAAATTGATCTATAGATTCAGTGAAATCCCTCCAAATCTCAGTAAATATTTCTTGACAAACTGATCTTAAATTTCATGAAGACAAGAGTCCTAGAAGAGCCAGAAAGATGTCAAAGAATAAAGTTGGAGGACTCACATTGCCCAATTTCAACACTTAGAATAAAATTTCAATAACCAGCCAGCATGTTATTGGCAAAATAAGTAGATCAATGAAATAGAACAGTGCCTAGTTACAAATCTATGCAACCCAGTCAACAAAGGAGGAAAGTCAATCCAACTGAAGACATGAGAATTATTAAAATAATTGGTGATAGAACAACTGGCTATCTAGCTGCAAAGCAAAAAACAACAACAAAAAACCCAGGATACAGAGCCAATCTCTCTCATAAAAAACAACTCAAATTGAATTATAGACTTAACCTAAAAGGCCAACATTTTAAAAATATTTTTAAAATTTAAAGAATTAAAAAAAACCAAAAAAACTAAAAGGCAAAAATATTAAAACTTGAAGAATAAACTATAGAATAAAATTTATAGGTGCTTCAGTTATGTGGTGGAAACAAGATCAAGAACACAAAGAAAAAAATTGGATTTCAATAAAATTATAAACTTCTCCTTCACAATATAGGAGAATGAAAAGAAGCTACAGATTGAGAGGAAATATTTTCAGAGTGCCTATGTGATGAAAGATTGGTGTACAAAATGTTAGAATAAAAAATAAATAAAGTTTAAAACTCAACAATAGAAAAAGTCCAATTTAAAAAGAGGTAAAAATATGAATAGATATTTGATGAAAACAAAGGTACACAGATGCCAAATAAGCATATGAAAAGAGAATCACTTGTTCTTGGAAGATTATCAGTGAGAGCAACAGGAACTATGTATGTGCATATTAGAGTGTCTGATATCTAACAAAAGGCAGTACCCAACAACAGAATATCAACACTGGTGGTGGGAATAGAGAATGCAGAGCCTCTGTGGGAGGCAGCTTGCAGTTTCTTACAAAACAAAATACAATGTTTTCCTAACATGTGATCCACCAGTTATGCTCTTTTGTATTTACCCAACTGCCGCAGTCTGGCTGGGCACAAATCATGAGCCACTGAAGCAGGAACAAACTTTATTTTTGAACTGCAAGAAAACACTTCACACAGGCTCCTGGGGAATTCTCCCGAACACCACGTGGCTCCTCCAGGAACCAGCAGCCGGAAATATCTCTCCCGGAAATCCCTCCTCCTGCACTTCCCCAACCAATGGGAACTCTCGGGGAATCCCCGGGAATCCCCAGGAGAACTCCAAAGTAGTGCGAGAACTCAAAAGTAGCCGCCAAGTCGGATAGTAATGCCTCGCCTGTCTTTCAATACTGTTGGCAAAATGCCAGGGGCCATACAGACTCGGCCATGGCTCTCAGCACCCAACTGATATTAGAAATGTATGTCTTAAATATGAATGTTTATGTCTTTATTTAAAATTGCCAAAAAACTGAAAGCAAACAAAATGTCCCTCACTAGATGAAAGAATAGAGCAATTGTGATACATCCATACAATATGATGTGACATTGTTTAGCAATATAAGAAATAAGCCAACACCACCAAAGGACATTCATAAATCTTATCATTCAGTGAAAGGAGGCTTTCTGAAAAAGGAGGCTTTCTGATTTTCTATTTGTATGATGTTTTATAAAGGGCAAAGTGTGGATCCAGTAAGATATCAATAGCTACCAGGAGATGAGGGATAGGAAGTAAGGACAGAGTATATGAAGCACATGCTACTTTTTAGGTCTGGGAAACTCTTCTGTATATTTTAATGACAGATACATGAAACTGGATTTTCAAAGTTCATAGAAATTCATAGCAAAAAGAATGATTCTTAAGGCATGAAAATTATTTAAAATGTATATTTATGAGGGCATGTTTCAGGATATGCTGTAGAATATAAGAAAAAAACAATCTAACTGTACTAGAAATGTATGAAAAAACATCAGTGAAAATGTGGGGGGAAAAGTTGCTGAATTAAGTAACTTTGGAAATTTAGTAGGGTATGAAAGATCAAAGGCAAAAAGAAACTGTAGGTAAGCACTGTTATCTAATTGATAAAGTTCTTTCTCATAGGAGTTTTTGGTTAACAATTTTAACACAGCTATCTATGTATAGCAAAATTGAAAATAAAATAAATTGCAGACTTTTATAACAATATTTCTTATTTTTTAAATGAAATTTACAAATAAGCAAGCAGAGGAGGAAACAATGATCCATATGATAATGAATTAGTGTTGGGGACATCATGATAAACTTAGGTTGAGATGAACTCATATAGTCATAAATATTTACATATAGAAATTTTTATGGATATATGATCATGCACAGATTAGTACCCAGACATGTATTTCTCTATTCTGTCAGCTGAGGGGATAGAAACAAAGAACACCCCAATATCACTGAGCATATCTAGCATGCTGTGGTGGCTTCTAATACCATTCTATGAAAAAGGAATTTGAGACATTTGCAGAAGTAGCTGATTCCAGGACTGGGGAAGAAAACTACAAAATGATCCCAGGATACCTGGGAGTGACAAAAATTAAGAAATAGCTAAAAACAAACAACTGAAAACAAAAATTTCACATAGGGTGAATATCAAAGGATCCATCTAAGCACACTCCCAATGACCAAATCAGGGAAAACTTGAGCAGCAAAATAAATAAAAATGTGTTGTAGTCTAATTCCAAATATAAAACAAATATTTAAAAAATTTATACTGAGGATGGGATTGTAGGGCACTGTTAGCATGCCTGCCTCACAGGTGTGAGGCACTGGGTTCTACCCTCAGCACCACATAAAAATATAAATAAATAAAACAAAGGTATGTGTCCATCAATAAAAAAAAAAATGTGGCATATATACCCATTGGCATATTCTCAGCAATAAAAAAGAATAAAATCATGGCATTTGCAGGTAAATGGATGGAGTTAGAGAAGATAATGCTAAGTGAAGTTAGCCAATCCCAAAAAACCAAATGCCAAATGTTTTCTTTGATATAAGGAGGCTGATTTATAATGGGATAGGGAGCGGGAGCATGGGAGGAACAGACAAACTCTAGATAGGGCAGAGGGGAAGGGAAGGTGATGGGGTTATAAATAATGGTGAAATGCGATGATCATTATTATCCAAAGGACATGTTTGAAGACAGGAATTGGTGTGACTACACTGTGTATACAACCAGAGATATAAAAAAATGTGCTCTATATGTGTAATAAGTGTAATGCATTCCACTGTCATATATAGAGAAAAAATTAAGCATTAAAAATACATAAAAAATATATGCTAAAAATCAATAAATGAGTCAATAAGTAGGTGCAAGAAAAGTGACCGATCTTTTATGCAGATTTATAAAACAATTAGTTATTTCACCCCAAAAAGATGAAGCATAGTTGCCTACATCTCAAGTGTGGTTTTTGCAGCTTGACTGACTTCCATAGAATATGAGATGGAAAGGGGGATGGAAGAGTAACTTCACAGTGGAGGAACTTTATTCAGGTGATCAAGGTTAACATCAAGAGTAATAAGTATTTTTTAGATATTTATTTTTAGTTATTTATTTTATTTAGATAATTATTTTTTAGATACCTTTATCTCATTTTTATGTGGCGCTGAGGATCTAACTTAGTGTCTCACGTGTGCTAGGTGAGCAGTATCCCACTGAGCCAAAACCCCAGCCCAAGAGTAATAAGTTATTTTTACTATAACTACTATGGCTATGATGTGATAAGTATGAATTTACCTGTGTGGTTTTCTTTCCCCAAACTGATATCACCAGTCTGAGGAGTAACAAATCAAACTAATTTCACCTAGGATATTTAGAAAATATTATAAAAGGTAAAATATTTTCACTTGGAACATTTAGAAAATATTCTAAAAACAAATAAATAAATAAATAAATAAATAAATAAATAACCAAATCTCTTAACACTGCCAAGAAAATCAAATACAAGAAAAGTCTATGGAACTTTGGATAAAAAAGTAAAATCTAACTATAGGTTGCCTAGAATATGCTCTCTTAAAATGACAATAGTAGTTGATGGTACTAGAATGCAAAAAGTTATAAAACAGAAATATAATTCAAAAGAAAACTGGGAAGCCAGGTATGGTGGGGCATGCCTATAACATTAGGAACCAAGCAAGAGTAGAGGACAGAGGATCACAAGTTTATGGCCAGTCTCAGTAACGCAGTAAGAATGTATCTCAAAATAAAAAATTCAAAAGGACTGGGGATGTGACTCAGTGGTAGAACACCCCTGGTTTCAATACCTACTCCCCACCACCCCAAAAAAGGAAAAGAAAATCATAGTAGTTGCAAGGTTGCATCATTACCATCTTAAGCATACTTTTAAGTTATATTTTTTAATAAAAGGATGTTATATTATAACTGAATCTGGAATTATACACAAAGTATAATAAATCATGCTGGGTTGGTCAAATAAGAACTATTTCATTTCTTAAAATCAGTTAATCTAGAAAAACATTAAAATGCAATATTTACTTGGAAAAAGTCAATTCTAAACTTGAATATATTTAATGACATAACCTAAATATGTATGCTACATATTGACAAAAATAAAATGACAATTTAAAAATCTACCATTAAAGTTAATATTTTTCAAAAGTCATATTGTTTTAAAACAACATGAGGGAAACAATCTTTAGAAAAAAAATAATTACATAGAAATTAATCAGGAAGTAATAGAAATAAGAACAGTAATTAATGAATGAATCAGAAAAATAAAGGAATAAAAAAGATAACTGAAAAAGATTTGCATGTAAACAAATAGCGAGTACATTAAAGACAAAATATTGAAAACATAACAAGAATTTTAAAAATGAAAAAGCACGACTAAAGGTAAATTATATGCTAAACATATGAGAATATCATGAATAATTTCATGTCCCCAAATTGTAATCCAGATGAAATTAATTCCAACCTTGAAGGATGATGTAAGTTAACAAAAAGTTAACTTTAAAAATCAATTTTCAGGGCTGGGGATGTGGCTCAAGCGGTAGTGTGCTCGCCTGGCATGCATGGGGCACTAGGTTCGATCCTCAGCACCACATAAAAATAAAATAAAAATGTTGTGTCCACCGAAAACTAAAAAACAAATATTAAAATATTCTCTCTCTCTCTCTTTAAAAAAAATCAATTTTTCCCAAAGAGAGAACTGCTAAAAGACTGAGTCAGAAGTTAAACTTATGTCCACTAAAAGAGAGGTAAAATAATGGTCACTTCAATCAGATAATTTTTGAGATGAATTCTTCTTCATAATGTTATGTTTATACAAAGTCTTTTTGAATATGCAAAAGAGGGATTGCTTCATTCATTTTATGTCAATCTTATAATACTGATAGCAAAACCAGACTGAGATGATAATCAAAAAATCATTTAGGCAAGTATTAGCAAACTGAATCTGGAATTATACACAAAGTATAATAAATCATGATGGGTTGGTCAAATAAGAACTATTTTATTTCTTAAAATGAGCTAATCTATAAAATCATTAAAAGCTTAAAGAAGTCTTAGTACATTGAAAAAGATCATTTAGTAAACTCTAGTACTCCTTTATATAAAAAATAGTGCTTTAAAAATGGGGGAAAAAAAAAATTACAATGATATTTTCTAAAATAAATAAATATCAAGAGGATCTACAAAAACAAACAAACAAACAAACCTCTCCACGACCTTTAACTGAAACAGGTCCATAGTTGTTTCAGAATTCAATAATATTGCGCTTTAGAAAGGCAACAAGGTGCATAACTGTACATTATGTAATATTCTCAGCAGATTGGGAGCAGCATCCCACAATCAAACACATTACTGTTTTCAGTGAAACTTATGAATATTCACAGTAATTAAGATAAAGACTTTAAATAGCCTCACATCTGTTCAGATCAGATTTGGCCTTATAATAAAATCTGATGCCAAACTTATTTTTTTAAAAACCTCGGTTTTTAGAGTTTTGGAAATTTTATAGTCATGCATAAAGGATTGAAAATCTGGTAAAAGAAGAGATTTCAGACTAATGCCATATAAAAGTTATCTATAAACATAATATACTTTTCTATATACTAGCTACAAAGATTAGAAAATACAATTTTGAATATTAAATAAAGTAAAAACCTATAAAAATAACTAGGACAAATTCAAGAAAATAGTACCAACATATTTTACAGAGAAAATTATAGAACTTAATGACTTAAAAATAAGAGCCAACTATATGGGCAAATTTACCATATTCATGTATAGAAAGAGTCAATAGTGAAAGGTTTCTTTCCAACCAGTTACTCTCTGAATTAAAAAATATGTATATATCAATGCAAATCCAAAGAGATTTATAAATTGAATTTCACTAATAAACACATTAAAAGTACTTATTCTTAGTGGCATCTGCAAAGGGCAAATTCAATCAATAAGATGTCATTCCATACACATCATTTGGCAAAGTTAAGAGTTTGGCAAAAATTGAGAAGTCTAAATATACCAGTTTTGATAAGAATTGAAGAAACATACATCACTATAACAACCTAGAGCAAACACCTTAGTGATTCCTACTGGGGGGATTCCAAATCAAGGGATTTTAATTGAAAATTTTACTTGAAATGAGAAAATGTTAACATTTGATTAGTTAAGACAATAGTCAGTTCCTAATCCTTAAGTTTCTCAATACTTCTTTCTTCAATACTTTGGCAGTCTGGCCGGGCACAAAATCACAAGCCACTCAAGCAGGAACAAACTTTATTTCCAAAACTCCTGCAAATGCCACGCACACATTCTTCTCG
>NW_025999900.1:50852706-50898398 GCF_001458135.2 Marmota marmota marmota
TTTTTTTTTTTTTTTTTTTTTTTTTTTTTTTTTTTTTTTTTTTTTTTTTTTTTTTTTTTTCTTTTTGATGCTGGGGTACTTCTTCATTCTTCACAAAATAAGCTTATTAGGATTGCTGTATGTATACACATGGATGTATAACCCAATGTGAGCATGCAATTTGTACATGTGGAAAAATGAGAATTCATACCCTATTTGAATCAAATGTATGATATGTCAAGATCATTGTATTGTCTTGAGCAACTAATAAAAAAATAATAATAATAAAAAAATGAGTTTGGCCTCATCACAAATATGTGAAAAAAAACTTATTTTTCTTAATTGACAGATAAAAAACAAAGCCCCACATGATAAATTATTTGTCCCACCTATGAAATGATCCGGTCAAGACTGAGATATTCTTATTTTATTTAAACGTTTATTCATTGTACCATCTTTTTTAACCGATATTTTTATGGTAGATATATATCTTACTTAGATGTGCAATCATGCAGTCTCAGAGACTGGGTAGCTTAAACAAGAAATGTTTATTTCTCACAGTTCTAGAGGTTGAAAGTCTGAGATAACAGTGTCAGCAGGTTTGATTTCTTGTCCGGGTCCTTGCTCCTTGTTCATAGATGGTTACCTTCTTGCTGTATCCTCACATCATGGAGAGTGACAGCTCTAATCCCTTCGTCTCCTGAAAAGGACAATAATCCCTCTATGAGCTCCACTTATGACTTCATCTAAACCAAAATAACCTCCTAACACCCTCATCTCCAAATGCCATTGCATTGGAGATAGGGCTTTAAATAATAATTTGGAGAAGACACAAACATTCAATCAATAGCAGCATACAAATGAATTTATTTCTGGAGATTGTATTTTAAAAGAATGCAATTTTTTTCCTGTGTTAAAATAAAGTAGTGCATTGCTAAATTATCCTCAGTTGAAGAAGCAGAGCAGAGAAGAATCAGGAGAAACAGACAAAAAAATGAAAATAAATAAGCAAAACTAGAAGCATTTCAATGCCACATAATCCACATGCCAAATTATTGTCTCACTCAGATTAACTTCTCACTCGTGTTTAAATGTTTTTTTTAAGACAGCAATCTAAGACTAATCCTTTATTTGCTCCAACATTTTAGTTTATCATAAATGAATTCCAGAGTTAGAGATTACAAATAAGGAGAAGTCACTTTCAAATATTGTTAAGCATGCTGAAGTAGAAATCAGTGTATCCCTTAGAGGAGAAATGATTCAAATCATTTCCATGAAACTGACCCAGATTGAAACCAATCTGACTGAGGACAAGACCTTTGAAGTGAAAGCCTGAGAATTTGTTATGTTACCAATTTAGAAAATAATCTAATCCTTATTGATACAATGTCAACCTGTCATGTTAATTTTTTTTCCTTTTATTTTGTCAGATTACTCAGAATAACAACCACTTTTTCTCAATCTTCCAGACTTTTGAGGCTGAGGTTAGGGAAGACTGTGTTTCTTTTCTGTTAAGAATCTTTATTACCTATTCTGAAAAATAAGTGTAGGAAATACAATCCATGAGCTAGAAGGTATCAGAGTGATTCCCAGTCATTTTTGTTGTTGTTGCAGGAGCACAGAGATTTTGAAATTCTATGCAATTGAATGCCAGTTCTCCAAATTGAATATGTTTGTGATTCCAGTTCTTCTTCAGAAACACTGTCTTACTCTTCATAAAAACAATACCTGTCATTGTATCATAATACTATAGTAGATTCTGTACATTCTAAATTCCCAGCTAGATTGAAATAGTCTTTAATGTCAGAACATCCCCACACAAATACAGTGTTCTGTGTACACTTTGAGTTTATTTTCTTAAATGAATGTTGAAAGTATATTCTATTGTTAGAAAACAATGATTTTCTGCTATTATTTTTTACTGATATGTTCTGCAAGCAATTGGAAAACATCAAGTTGATCTGTCATGCAAATAAACTCTGTGTAATATGTTGGTCTCTCATGATGTTTCTGCCACTTTCTCACAAGTAAATATTGCAATTTTTGCAGTTGGCAGTGAGAAGATGGGGGTTATACATACTACCAGTCACCCAGGTGTGCTGTCTTATTCAACATCAGAGAAGATATTCTCACTCAAATTCAGGTCTCTGGTGATGTCATTTTTTATATGCATAAACGTTCATACCACTTATCTCTCTAATACTGCAGGTAAGTGTGTATGCATGTGTGGGCACTTGTATCTTTGCACAAGGTTTATCTCCTGCTAGATTGTGCATTTCTTGAATGTGTAGATCATGCTGTATTAGTCAGCACTTTTGACCTCAAAAGCAACAAGAGAAAGAGAAAGAGACTCAGAGAAATTGACTGATACGATTATAGAGTTCAAAGTCTTTAGAGCAGGCCAGCAGGCTGGAGACCTAATGAAATATTGGAGTTTGCACCTGGACACCTAGTAAAGTGTTGATTTTGATCCTTCAGTCTGCATGTAGTCTGGAGGCAGAATTCTTTGTTCCTTGGGGAACTTGTCTTTTTCTCTTAAGGCCTACAGTAAAACAGACAAGTAACCCACAGAGAAGAGGGTAATCTGCTTGATTCATAGTGTGCACAGTCTATGATTTACAAGGACTAAATTTAATATTTCTTGACTTCACAATGGTGTAAAAACAATATCCATTCAATAGAACTTGTACTTGTAATATTGAACTTTAATCTTTTCCCAGGCTAGTGATATGTGGTACAATAAATACTCTCTTGGGATGTGGGGCAGTGGCAGCAAGCTGTAGCTCCCAATCTGCCCAGCAATCACCATGGTAAAGCACATAGTAAGGCCACTGTGTTACTGAGTTACCATTTTGGTAGATTGGCTTAAGAAATTCTCAAATTGTGATATTTTCTGTAGGTAGAAAATAACCTGATATAGCCATGATAATTCAAGGATCTGTAATTTAAATGTTGAATTCATCAGGAAATTACCTTCTAGAGAAACCTTGATTGGTATTTGACTAAATATCAAGGTATGGTGGCCTACTCATCAACTAAAAAAATCAGCCCTTATATGTGCCACAGATATGGATTACCTACTGGTTTCCAAACCCTATTTAGATCCAAAAAATTAATGCTTTTTTAAATACTTCATCTATTAGCTTTTATTTTACCTTCCTTTCAAACTTTCACTTGGACCATTGCAATGACGCAGAATAATTTCTACATTTGAAACCAAAATACCTGCATTCAAACTTAAAAATAAATTAACTAAAAAGTAAAGAATATATAGAAAGCAGTTTTGTTTTACAGATCAGTGTGAATACTAAAAGAGGAAGCACTTAAAACCCATCAATAATTTACTCATATTAATTCCCATTGCAAAACATTATTACTGTTTATAAGTTAATCATAGGAATTAATGATAAGACTATACAATTTAATTTGATCATTTAGAAAATGGGCTCATGTTGGGCTTCTATCATTGAAAAATTGTGTTTTGATGATGTGACACAATTTCAGAGTTGGATTTGATGTAATCTGTGCATCTATAAATGAGGAGATTTCATTATTAGTGCTCTAGTGTCTCAGATTCTAACATGTATATTAACACGAAGTAACTCAAACTCTTTTTGGCTGCCAAAGGTGATATATTTAGGAGGTGATAGGTTTCTGTATGGAATCAAATTATGAATGGCAAAAATGTTGTAGACATAATTTCGAAATATCTTCAATATGCTCTTAAAAAAATAGAATTAATCCTCCCAGAGTGGCATAGTCGAAGGATCAGTAAGTAGGTTACACCTGCAATCTTATTGTTATTTGCTTTGTTTTTGTTTTTTATTAATATATTAACAGGAACTCAGAAGTCAAAATCAGGATAACATGCTAAAAAACATCATTTTTCTAGTGAGTACAATTGGCAAGAATGACTGACCCCTGCCAACCAGGATCTCAAAAAACATTTGTCCTCTGATATCAAAAAATAAATCAGAAATTGTTTAGTTCCAAGAAGGCTTTATTGTTTTTCCATGTAAAAGACTGAACTCATCATGAATGTCTTTCCCTTGATTTTCATCTGGCCCTTCCCTCTATATCTCTGATGGCTCCCACCTAAAAACTGATTCTGCAATATATTATCAAGTTCATTAGCACAAAACAATGATAGTAACTAAGGCTCTGCATTATGAAAAAGCTTGCTTTCATTTCACCACTGATTTTGTTTGTAGAAGTTTTGACTGTGAACAAATTCTGATGGTCAGAACAAGTCAACATCCATTAAACACAGAAGTCCATGCAATTTCAGTTCATTCTCTTGTTAAGCAAATGTATTTAACATCTGTGGCAGGTGGTAAAGTAAACTTAGGAAGTAAGCACAGTGAGTAACCATACTTTCACATGAACTTCAGCCTCCTATGAATGATTAGATTAACAATACTTCTGCTTTAAGGATATTCTACTTTGTTTGCTTTAAGGATGAAGCATAAATAATTTATCAGGAAAAGGAACTCACAGTTGAACATCAAGCCCAAACCAAAATCTACTTCATTTTTTTAGTTAAGAGGTTGCAGACAGTTTGTAATAAGATGAATCTGAGGTTGACTGTTCCTGATTTATCTCCTTTCTTTCTTACCGTCTCTTTCTTCCTCCTTTTCTATCTCTTATTTCACCTTTGTATTCATTATTATTATCAGCAACATCTTGAAGGCAAGGAAATTATTGTTTGGGTAGTAAAAATCATGAAGGAAAAATTTCACAGTAAAAGTATTTTTGTTGTTGTTGTTCTTTTTTCCTCCTGAAAAAAATCGTAATGACACCAAAATATCTTTAGAAAAGTAACAAATAATTGACAACAAACCACATCACCTCTTAGGATATAAAAATAATCAAACAATGGAACTTGAAATTATAGAAAAGTCAAAGTTTTAGGGCTCTGTTATGGGAGGCTCCCAGTCATTGGCAATCCTGACACAATTAGTCCCTCCCGGCTGTCCTCCTGCCCTCACTAAGAAGGACACTCGCTTACATCAAGCAAAGGGCTGAAGCTGGCTGAGAGTGTCATGGAGGAACTTGTGTCATTGTAATTCATGCCACGTGCAGAAATATTGGCAGAAAATACGTGCTCATTGTATGTATTTTTTATATTAGTGTGAAGGGCAAGTAAACAACAAGGAATAAATGTCCACATCCTTTCTATTGATAGATTTTTTTTTCTATTGCTCAAGGTAGAAGCAACACACTTTCACAGCTGTATTATAGAAAGAAAAAAAAAAAACAACTTTATCTTGTCCTGCATGTTGTCAAAATTGTTATAAAGCTTACTCTGGTAGGAACTGAACAAGAAACTACATGCTCATGTGCAGAGGAAAATAAAAAAGTTAATCAGGGAAAAGTTAATCCTGTTTTATGGGCATGTGATCAGTGAGGGATTAAAGTTGTGTAAACATCCTGGAAGCATTTCCTTTGAACTTCAGTTAGAACAATAGACTTACCCACCTATCTTGGAAACAAGATAGATGGCATGAGGAGTTCTGTTCTTCATGCTGATAAAAACATAGGTTAGAAAATATGATTGATTCTGTTTTCCTTATGGCTATTGTCTTCCTATCTGGTCTCTTTTGCTACCATATTCTTTAAATAAATCTGAAGAATGGCTTTATTGCCAAACTTTCACATAACTCAGTAATATGTAGTACACAGTTCTTAATTTATGAGATTTAACTCTATTCCAAACCTAAGTACCAAGTTATCCCTGACCTTTGTGTGGAGTAGGGACACAAGAACAACTTGGGCACCCCAATTAAAAATGTTCTCACTAACCTTTGGTTCCAGGGGCTGAATACAGTGTTGGGATGTGAAAATAGGACAGAATATTAGGAATTAGAAAACCAAGGTAAAACTAGAACAGCAAGAAAACAAACAAACAAAAAAGATATAGCATGGAAAGCTAGTGTAACCTTGCCTTGAGCATCATGAAGCCACCATGGAGTGGAATATGACTATGGTCAGTGACCATATACCCCAGATCTCAAATTTAAAAGTTTAGAGGTGGGCATGAACTAGAAAAGCTACTAAAAGAAAATGACAGAGGATGACAAGGTCATTTAACCATCCAAAAAATGTTGGCTGTGGTCATTCTGTGCCTGTCAGTGTGCCATGTTCTTTATACATAAGACACATTGCTGGCCATCAAGGAGTTCCCAGTCCAGTGGGGACAGGTCAACTAATGGTCATCCAAATACTTTCACATATTTGGACTGTGAAAGATGCTTAAGGAAATATAACACCTCTCCACTCCAGCATGACAATATTGTCAAGTGAGCAACAGAGAAAGGGCACTAACCCTAGATGCAGATGTGAGTGTTTGGGATACAGAATTTTATTAGGAAACATTATCTATGAAAGAACCAGGGAATGTATTAGTCTAGTTGGACTGTCTAAATAGAATACAACAGAATGGATGGTTTATACAGGAGAATTTTTTTTTCTTTTCTTTTGTTTTTATTTAGCCCTGGAGACTAGGAATTCAAGATTAAAGTATTGTTATATTGTGTTCTGGTGAGATTGCTCTTAATGACTTGTAGATAAATAATCGCCTTTTGCTGAACCCCATGTATAAACATTTCTTCTGCGAAAGGCAGAGAGAAAGTGTTCTTTCAGTCTCTTCCTCATCAGATTAGGGTTCTACCTCTCTTCCCCATCAGATTAGGGCTCCACCCTTACTCTACCCTTACTACCTCATTAAATTTTGATTTCCTCTTAAAAAGCCCTACAGGTTGAGTGTCTCTCATCCAAAATGCTTCAGAGAAGTGTTTCGGGCTTCAAATTTTTTTCTACTATTAGAATATTCTTATAGAGAGTGAGACATCATGTGGATAGGACTCAGTGTAACCACAAAATTTATTTATGTCTTATATAAACCTTCAACACATAGCCTGTAAGTAAATTTACATAATGTCTTTAGTAATTTTGTGCATGAAGCAAAGTTTCATGATGTGAAGGGTGTGGCATCCCATTGGTACTCAACATGTTGGATTTTGAAGTACTCTGGATTTTTCAGTTAGGGATGCTCAACTTTCATCTCCAAATATAGTTCCCAAAATGTGAGTTAGGACTTAAGGGATAGTAAATTCATATAATCAGAAGGAAATACAAATGCTCTGAAAACATGAAGTACCATATAGACTTTACAAAGCCACCTGGGTAAGAAAACTCTGGATTTTCTACCAGAGTGTCCCCCAGTGAGCTGAACAGACTTTGACTTGAAGAACAATTAAGATTTTGTTACTGAGGAGAGAACGTATCAAGACCTTCAATCTTCTGATCACTGTAGTCACTCTCTCCCAATTCTCTTTTACTTTTTTGTCTCAAATCTAATGCATGGTCTGCAATCTATGATTGTAATAATTCACAAATATTTTGATTCCATTGGTTCTTAGCCTCACCTCTAGCCTGAATATCAGACCCTGGAGTAACTGCTATAACTAATTTATTTCAGCCAAACTCAACTGGATGCTACTGAAGACAAATCCTGGGTGGTTAGTGTCAATAGCTTGATTTGAGCATTCGTTGCAGATGGTTGGTCTGACTTAGCTTTCTTTTTCCAGGGTCCACACACACCATTTCATTGTTCCTCAAACTCCCCATCCCTCCCCCAAGGTTTTACCTCAATCCATGGGTCTGTCTTGAGGAAACAAACACCGTTACATGGGATCTCTCCTAACTTTCCACTGTAAAACCAACAAACCAAATAGCATCAACAAACATTTTTCCCCCCAGTTTTTTTTTTTTTTTTTTAAAGAAAGTGCCTTCTCTCCTAGGCCAGTGGAATTTAATCATGTGTGCTTTGGTCACATTCCCAAGACCTTTGTCCTGGCAAAATCTCTCTGTATTCTGTATCATTTATCTTTTCCTTTATCTTAGATCATAGTTATCAAAACACAGAATCTCTTATCCTGAAATATCACCCCTCTGACTCCACTTGCCATAAAGAAATCGTTTTGTTTTTCTATGTCCTTTTATGTCTGAACTTCTGAAATTAATATGCCAAACTCTACATGGACTTCCTCACCTCTCTTTCCTCCCTTCCCACCCCAGGCTGGAGTCTGCCTGCATCAAGGCATTGAAGTGGGTTTTGTTAAGGCCACTACTGAAGTCACCTCATTAAATAAATATCTTCTTGTCCTTATCATGTTTAACCTTTGTGACAAATTCATATTTGCCACTTATTTAGTTATTTATTGGTGGTGCTGAGAGTGGAATCCAGGAGCACTTGCTAGACACACACTCTACTGCTGAACTGAACCCCAACTCTCCCTTCTTCTTTAATACCCTCTTCTCCCCACCTCGGTGACATCTCAATCTATTATTTCTTCCTGAGAATCTCACTTGCTCATTTCTTCAGGACTCTCACTTCTCTTTGCTCCATTCATTCTCCACCTTAGTCTGAGATTTTGAGTTCCTCTCGTTTTAGCCTTCCCTTCCTTTGTTTTGTTTCTCTCCCCAGAATATTTTTTCAATCCCTCTTGCCTCAAATAATGTCATTATTTAATGATCCTCAAATTTATATTTCCACTCCAGAGCTCTGCTCTGAGGTCAATTCTTATATTTTCAGGTGCAAATGATTTCTCCATTTGCATTCTTCAGTGACACCAGGGATTTCACACACCCAGACTTGGATTCATGGGTATGCCCGCTGAGCTCTCTTCTCCTCTTTTTCTGTTTGTTTTCTATTCTTCACTATTTCTATTCTCAAGTCACTGGTTCCAGAAAACTGGAAAACATCTTTGATCAATCTTGCATTATCATCATCTCCATATCTAATTCAAGACCCAGCCTGTTAATTCTCTCTCTGACATTCTACTAAATCCCTCTACTGCTCTCTATTTCTACAGTTACAAACCTGAGCTGTCAGTAGTACAGCTACTAACTTCGGTCACCTGAACCACTCTACACGCCTCCACACTGACTTTTTCTCACATCCAGATTTATGCTTTTGAACAAGTTCCCATGAGAGTAACCCTTTAAAAGTATAAATTCTATCAAGTTACACCACATACATCCTTGCTTAAAGTTGTTAGCAACTAAAAGTGATCTACAAAATGGCCTTTGACAATTGAAACTAAAGATCCACTTATATCTTCTGTAGAATGAGTTCTGTCCCTCTGAAATTCACATGTCGAAGTCTTAAGCCTCAGTGTGATGGTGTTAGGAGATGAGAGCTTTGGGAAGTAACAAAGTTTAGATGAGATGCCAGTGTAGGGTCCCCATGATAAGTTCATCTCCTTTACAAGAGGACACACCATAGTGTGTGTTTCTTTGTCTCTACAGTGTGAGGACTTAGCAAAAAGATAGTTATATTCAAGGCAGGAAGGGAGGCCCTACCAGGTAATGAGCCCATACATAAATCTCAGATTTCATAGCCTCCGGAACTGGGAGAAATATATTTCTGTAATTTAATAAATATTATGGCAGCCTGAGTTTCTACATATAGTATATATGTATACAATTCTAAATTTATGTATATATATATAATATATATATATATGTAACAGACAATTCTAAATCTAAATCTATACTTATATAATCTATCGTATATTTCCAACACTAACAAAATAAGCATAAACTGTGCCTTTTTTATTCATTTATTACATTCCCTTGTAGCTAGGAACTCTCTTGTGTAAATGATTCGTGACCATACTAGTTATAAGTACTAAGTTGATTCCAGGGGTCCAAAAACCCAGGCCTTGCTGTCAGGCCATTATAATGTTAACAACCCAGTCATGGAGATGTTCCGCCAATAAATAACTACATGCCCAAATGTAGTAAGTGTTGGGGGAAGGAAGGTAAAGGTGTATGTCTGTATATTTGCACATGATTATATCTATATAAATATGACCAGGAAAAGAAGGGTGGGGAGAGGATTTCACAAGGGGAAAATCTTCTGTTGCAAGCCTAGTGTCTTAACTAGGAATCAGAAAAGATAAGGATGAAATGCAGTAAGTTCTACTTCCATGCTTGTTCCCAAGCACATGATTTGAGTCTCTTTCTTATCAACTTTGATTCCTAAGACTCTATCAAGAGTCTGCTACTTAATTTACATATAGCAAAGAAGCTTGAGTTTACTCCTTTATAACTTGAGGGCTTTGCTCAGGGATATTTGTTGACCACTGATATGAGAAAATTTTATCATATTTTGGGGGAAAAATAGTAGGAGTATTGCACATTTAATATTGTCTTATATATAGGGTGGAATTTTATTAATAAGATATTTTTGTTTAACATCTAACACAATTCTGATTGTGTTGCACAGTAAACATACTGTTTTAAGTGATTCCAGGCTCTTCGACACCACTGGAGTACTAATGCTTGCCCCAAAGAAAGCAAAGTGCTTATCAATGACTCCTAGAGGAAAAGATAATATTTTGTATTTTTTCCATATTCTCTCTTTAACTAAGAAATGTGTTGAATATATGAATTTGTAGTGATTTTACAGAGTCAGAACATAATATATTTGGTGAAAGAAAAACTTTCTTCATTCAAGTTAAAGGCATTTTCCCAAGACTTTAGAATCTTCATAATAAAAACAACATCAATTAGGGAGGTTTTTATTGTTTTCATTGGGTTGGATCCAGTGATTCTCTTCAAGACACAGATTGAGAAAGGAATGTCTTGAGTTGGGGCTTCCTGGTATAAACAATTTAATGCTTAATTAGACAACTGAAAATGAGAAAAACACAGTTTAGGACCCTAGAAAGGTGATTAGTTACAGTTATGCATAAAGAGAGGAATCAGGGAAAATATTTATGGAACCCTCAATGTCTCATTTAAATATTGCTTTAACACTAAAAATACCATTGCTTATGATATAGGGAAATATTTAAATCATTTTTAGATACATTACATTGTGTGTGTTGTGTGGTGTGTGTACATTAAAAGGTATGGGAAATGTTCTCTCATCCTCTGGACCTGGCTGCATTCTCCCTTAAATGTGTCTCTGCTTTTCTAAATAAATATGTCTGTGTCTCTGAAAAAATAAAATAAGAAATAAAAGGTGTGGGAAATATATGCATGTAAACAAAGATTAAAGGAAAGCATAAAGAAAAACTATATGCTCGCAGTTTTATTTGGCATCAGATTTATAAAAACTGAAAATGTGAATCACATATTTTGCTAAAATATGCAAATATATTTGTAAGAACATTTATATTCTTATGCACAAAAATTATGAGAAAACAAAAATGTGTGTATGTTTATCTATAACAGCACTTGTGACTTTTTGTTTGTTCGTGTTCTGCAAACTTCTCAGAATATCTCTAAAATCCAGGCAAGTGGGCTTGTTTTCAGACATAAACACCCACTGTTCAATAGGATAATGTATAAAATCTAGGCCAACTGTTTTTGATTGCAGGGAAATAATAAGGCATCTGTACGTCTGTGAGATCATTAGGATCACTTGGTAGACAACAACGATAGCACTGGCTAAAATTCTCTGAGTAGCAATGCTCATGTGAAAGCAGACCAGGGGCAAGAAGGTAAGTGTCAGTCATAAAAAACAAATCAGATAATATACAAAGACATAACATGATATAGAAAAGGCAGGAGACAAATTCAATCTGAATTGTATTTGTCATGCTTTCTTATGGTTATAACAAGATTAGTAAATACTATAGCTTTAAGAACATTCTAAAGTATAGTTAAGTACAAAAACACACCATAATCTACAAATAGATGAATTATTTTTCTTAATGCCTAACATGTATTAAACCATTAATTCCTATAATAAACTTGTGTGTGAAGTTTCCATGCCATTTCATGGATGAGAAAGTTGTGGCATAGAAATGATGAGAAACTTGACTGGTGCCATGCCATGTGTTTTGAAATTGGGTCTTGAATTAAGGTGACCAGGTACCCAAGGCTGTGCTTTTAATATTGAACTTTAGTGTATGGCCTGAGAAGAAGATCACATATGGTATTTTATGTATAATGTGGTACATAAAATTAAACTGAAAAAAAATTCTAGTAGCTCATAGATACCTTTGTGACTGGCGTCATTCAAAAACTATGGGATCAGATTTCAAATGGCAGCTTACTAATCACCATAAACTGATTACAAAGAATGTGCCGATTTCCTAAAACTTTGCAAAAATGCATTTGCTCTTGTAGAAGCTCTTCAGTTTTTATTCATAGTCTGTTGCAACATTCTGCTAAAACACAGTTTCCGGTATTTTTTTATCTTACAGCAATCGTATCAGAATATAAGGGACAACAATATAATGGAATAGAGACAGACACTCCAAAAATAGATCCATTATTAAGCAAAATTAACATTGTCCCTTTTCTCTGCAAACAGGGTAATTTTGGAGGACCAAAGTCCCCACAGACCCTTCTTCATCTGCTTACTTGTGCTGAAAGCACTATCACAAATTTATAATTTAGTTTAATATTTTATACTGTTTTGCTCACTGTTAATGTAGCACCAGTTTCCTCAACCTATTATTCCCTCTCTAGTTTCTGGCCTGAGAACTTGAGAACTCCATTTCCCAGAAGCCTTGATGACTGAGTTCTTCTGCCAATGAAAATCATGGAAAATGATTAGCAGAAGCCATCCTTGCTCCCAAGACAGGAGCAGATGAGCACAGAGCAGAAAACAGGGCTGTCCAAAAGACTCCAGGTATCCTGCAATTTAACCAGTTCTACTGCTACAGGCATTTGATGTCATAGCCAGGCTTGCTCTACCTCCTGTACCTTCTGGTCCTCCTAAAGACTCCAGGAGGCTTTCCTGGCCCATGATCCCTTCCCTTCAAAAAGCCTCAACCCACTAATATTTTGTTTCAAACTATTTTCTTAAAATATATCTAGCATGGTTTGCATTTTACTGATTGATCCCTGACTTATAAATACATTTGTTCATTAAAAAAATAAAAAATAAAAAAACCAAAAAACTAGTATTCAGCAATTTAGCAAGGTCCTAAGCCACTTAGAAAGACTGTATCTCAAAATAAAAAATAAAATAGGGATTGCCCATGTGTTCAATCCCTAGTACCCCCTGCCAAAAGAAAAAGACTATTATTATTAACTCATCTTTGTTTCTCACATATCCTATCAGCTTTCAAAGCAGTGTCACATACATGTTTTTCCCTTAATTCATCCTAAAATAAGTATGTGAAGAAGATATTATCTCCAATGTATAAATACTTTATATGAATTTTGGTTTCCCTGTTAATTATTTTAAGAAATGACTTAAAGCTAGCTAGTAACAAAATCAGCCACAGTACTTGGTCTGGCCAAGGAGCAACTCCATGCTCTTCATTTCATATTCAGTAGACTCAGAATGGTCTTTCTTAAGAAACTGAGTTCTAAGTTATAATAATAATAATAACAATAGCAACAATAATAAATGCTAGTACTAGGAGGCATTGTAATTTGAAGATGTCATAAATATGAAGTCTAGTTCATTTCTCCACCCCATACTGACCCTTTCCAGAAAATTTAATCACCATTTCTCAGCATGAATTACACTTGTTTTAATCCAACACATACAAACTAGTATTTTAATTTTTTTGCATTATATACATTTATTCTTGTGCAATCCAACTTCCCTTTGAGAACAAAAACAAAATAAATAATTGATCATCAAATGAGCAGCAGTAGCATTCCTCAAATGTAATATTTTTAAGTTCCTTTTTGTAAAAATAGTGTTTGATTGTTTTTCTCTTCCTACTGATTTAAACAGAGAAAACAATGAAATTGAAAGCTTAAAAATGGCTTTTAATTAGCGAACCTTTCTTTTTATCATACTTAGCATTTCCATTAGAAGAGCAAGGCCCTGTGGAAATATTTTTAATGCATATTTGTTTTTCCTTTGAAATTTATTTGACTATTACAGCAAATGAATTTTTTATAATAGCATTGCTTTTAAAATTATAATATGCTGTATATCAAATGAGGGAGTTGACACCATATTAGCTGCCTTGTGTTTGGAAGAAAATGCTTCATAAAATAGATTATCAATTATCTATAAAACTTTCTTCATTTATTGGCAGAGAAAGCAAGCACTTTTTTTTTGTTTTTAAATTCATTATGTCCTGAATCATATATTCTTCCTTTCTATACCCATTTACTTATGATAGATCTATCTTTTCAAAAAAAATTTATATGAGCTAATCCCACAAATATCCTGAGAAGCAGCAGGAAAGGAAACATGTTTTTCTTTTGTTTTCTTTGATTCATTTATTTGCAGATGGTGCAGGCAAGAGTCTTCATTAATAGGCAGTTTTAGTTCTTTTAGATCTAAAAGTTAAAAATAATTTAGAAGTAAAATTAAAAGCATCAATGATTGCTTCAAATCATTGATCTCTCTTAGAGTGATACAATTTGTTGTTCTTTATCAACCCTACTGATTTTGTCCATTAAGCCTATGCTGCTATTGGCTTTGACCAACATCTTTTGTCTAGCCCGTGGAATCACAAAGTCATTGACTGTTAACAGAAAAGGTCTGATATGTGAGGAGCATATTTGATGAACACTGCAATTACAAAGAAAGACTCAAATGGGCTCCAAAAGCTCCCTGATTGTATTGACTTCTGACAAAAATTGATGCTGCTGTTTAGAAGACATTGACCTGAATAATTATTAGAAACCACAATAAAAACAAGAACACCACTTCCTCTTCTACCACTCAAACCCTACTTAGATGTATTATGTTCCTCTTGTCTTTGACTAAATGTTTTACACGAATTTACACATACCTCGTGTATTTTAAAACAAACTGTAAAGAAGATATTATTATTGTCCATATTTTATCCTTAAGAAAACAAAGCCATAGGAACATTAAGAAATTTTTGCTAAGTTCTTTCACTTGATAGTAAAAGGGGGATTTTAGTCAAGGTGCCTGATTTTTCACTTACCTGTTCTACCTTATCACCATTCAAACAAACCATTAAATTGTGGTTTTAATGATCAACTGAATGGTTCTGGTGTCAATTATAGATGATTGTCATTTCCCCAAATTAGGGTTATATTTTAAATTATCTATTATTTGTAAATTTGACCAGGGTAGTGAGATCAATATATATGCTGACTCTGATATATTCTAATAATCCTGTGAGGTCTAGCTCACACATGACAACAGGAAATTGAACATACAACTTTTCACATCTTATAGGTCCATCCATAAACTAGGGCAAGTGAGTAGAAGAAGAAGAATGGCATGAATGTATTAGTTTTCTAGGCTGTTAGAACAAGTTACTAAAAACTTGTTTTATATCAGAAATTTATTCTGGCTTATATGAAGGTCCTAAACCAATCAAAGTGTCAGTAGGGTTGGTTTCTTCTGAAGCTCTGAGGGAGAATCTGCTCCATGCCTTTCTCCCAGCTTCTGTCAGCTGTCAGCAATTCCTAGTGTTCCTTGGTTTGCAGCTGCATCATCCCAGTCTCTGCTAACATTGTTATAATGAAGGCAGCCAACATTCTCTTTCTGTGTCTTTGTGTCTCTGTGTATCTTCTTTTATGTGTCTTGTAAGTTCCTTTGACATTGGATTTGAGGCTCACCTGAAATCCACCATGATCTCATGTCATGGTCTTTCATTTTATCTGCAGACAGAATTATTTCAAGTAAATTCACTTTATATGGTTCTGGATGGGTAGATGTTGGGGTAGGTACTATGCAACAGACTGCCATCAAGATCCAGCTTCACTGACTTGACTTACTCTTTGTATTAGAAACAGCATCAACTCAACAGAAATCATGACCCTCCTGAGTACCACTGTTCAAATTAATTTCTTTTCCTTATTGATATTATATTCCTTCTCTACCTCACCTCCTTTGAACATAGCATAAATCGTTCTCAAACTTCTCTTAATCTCTTAATCTCCTCAAATGGCGCTATATGAACAAGCGGTTTCTGGCCTCAACTCTAGTGACTCTTTACCTTATTCAAATTCTTTTTGCATTGGGAAGGATGCCCTATGATTGTTGTCACTGAGCATGCAGTTTGCACAGTTAAGTTTGAGTTGGCCCTTCTGCTCCATTTCTTTCCACACCAACTAGACTTTTGCTTCCTTCCATGTTTGTAATCAAACAATGTTAACAGTCTTCAAATAGACACAATCTGTGAGCTGATCTCTCCATATGCTATACACATTGCTTTATCTTTACTGACTTCCATGTTCCTTATCTACTAAGGTAACCTGCTTTCCTCTAAAACAACAGATTCTCTGCTTAACAACAGTGAAAAATCAGTAGTTTTCTGCACAAAGATGGATGAAATAGCAAAAAATAACACCTTGTATTTGAAAATGTTACTAGTTTTAGATGCTATTGTGTCAAAGCACAAGAATAATGTTTCACTATATGAAAATAATGACTTAGTTCTGTCTCTCTTTAAGTATCAAGTGTAAGTGTAAAAAACATAATCACCAGTGATTTTATATTGCAATACTCATAAAAATTACATTTTCTAGGTTTCAGTGAGAATTTGGTGTTCCTTTTATTTACTGTTTTTTAATCTGAATTTCACATCCATTTAGAACGCTATTTTTAAATTTATTGTTTAGATTTTTCTAGTATAGTAGTTAAAATTTGAAAATTCCAACTAGAAAATAAGAACTCATCAATTTATCAATTAGTTCAAAATTCGTCCATCAAAGTAAAAATGTGTAAATGTTGAATAATTGTTGATCAATAATTTATAAATTGGATATGAATTATACTTGATTTCTGATATTTTTTAATATATATATACATATGTATGTATATATATATATATATATATATATATATATATATAAAATTGACATCTTATTTGATTATACTTCTCAGACTATGACAGAATGAATAGAAAGACACTGATATAGAAAATGAAGAAAACATGGGATTTAATATTCCTCCTTGTAACAAGGACTACTAGGTGAAAGAATGACTGTCATACTATTTATTGATTGCCAAAATTGGGTTGTTCCAATTGGGATCAAATGGATCCTCTTTAACTTCTACCAAACAGTGTGATACAATTCATTGCAGAAGATGACTAAATAAGGCCTACATTATGTCAAAAAGACAAAGAAGGTAAAAGAGTATATAGATGCAGCCACTCACTTAGAGACATTGGAAAGCACAACCAATAAAGGAATGGAAGAGACTCATCCCAGCCGGCATTCTGCAAACTAGTGACTGCATTTAGTGACTGCAATTTCAGTTTCAGTTATTCCAGAGAACTGGTAAACCATGTTATTTTATTTCACATTAAATTACCTTGCTGTGGTATAATCTGCATGCAGTAAAATGCACCTGTGGACTAATTTATGCATAGGTATAACTACCATCACCATCTAGGTGATTTCTACGTGACAATTAAAACTATTCCTACCATCCCTAAAGAAATTCTTATGACTCTTTGCAGTCAGGGGGCTGAGTTCCAGCACCAGAAAATCACTGATCTCCTTTGTGTCACTAAACATTAGTTTTGCCTGCTGTGGATTTTTATAAAAATGGAATCATAAATTAAGAAGTCTATTTGTCTGACTTTTTTATCCAGCACATTGCTTTTCAGATACAGCTGTGTTGTTGGTTCCATCAGTGCTTTGTTCCTCTATATTGCTGAGTAGTATTCCACTGTATGAAAATAACACACTTTTTTTATCCATTCACCTGTTGATGGGCATTTGGTTTGTTTGCAGCTCACCACAATACTGGAAAAGTCTGCAGTATATATGTGTGTAGGAATATTTTGCAAACATATATTTTGAATTCTCTCAGGTGAATGTATAGCAAAAACTGCTGGGTTATGTGGTAACTATATGTTTAACTTCTTTATTAAACTGTCAAACTGATTTCCACCTTACAATCTTACCAGCAATATATTAGAGTTCTCGTTGTTGTATATTTTTACCAATTTGGAACATTGTATTATTTTGCCATTTAAGTAGCTTTCTTAATAATAGTCTACTTTTAACTTATATTTCCCTGATTACTAATGATATTGACCATTTTCCACGTGTGTGTTTTGTTGTAGTAGTCGTTTGTATATCTTCTGTTATTCAATTTTTTTTTTTTTTTTGCCCATTAAAAAAACTGGGCTGTTTTCTAATTACGGAGCTGTAAGAATTCTCTACATATTCCAAATGTGCTTTCAATAGGAAGAGCTGAGATAGAACATGAGTACAAATTTTCCTTTCAGATTGCTGTGGAGAAAAATCAAAATTGCCATTGTTCAAAGAGAGGCAAATATAAAATAAAAGGAGCAATGTAAAGACATGGCTTCCTTCTGAATAGTCCAATTAGGGCAGGTAAACATTTTACACAAAAATTTAAATTCAGAGTGCTAGTAGACAAAGGTGACAAAAATATGCACTGGAGAAAAGATAGCATCAACAAATGGTGCTGGAAATATGGAAATCCATATGCAACAAAGTGAAATTAAACCCCTATTTCTCACCATGCACAAAACTTAACCCAAAATGGATCAAGGACCTAGGAATTAAACCAGAGACTCTGTGTCTAATAGAAGAAAAAGTAGGCCATAATCTTCATCATGTGAGATTAGGCCCCAACTTTCTTAATAAGACTCCTATAGCACAATAATTAAAACCAAGAATCAATAAATGAGATGTAATCAAACTAAAAAGTTTCTTCTCAGATAAAGAAACAATCAGTGAGGTGAACAGAGAGCCTACATCCTGGGAGTAAATTTTTACCCCTCACACATCAGATAGATCACTAATCTCTAGGGTATATAAAGAACTCAAAAGCTAAGCAAGGAAAAAAGCAAATAACCTATTCAACAAATGGGCCGAGGACCTGAACAGACACTTCTCAGAAGAGGATATACAATCAATCAACAAATATATGAAAAAATGCTCATCATCTCTAGCAATTAGAGAAATTCAAATTAAAACTACTCTAAGATATCATCTCACTCCAGTCAGAATAGCAGCTATCATGAAGACAAACCAACAATAGGTGTTGGCAAGGATGTGGGGATAAAGGAATACTCATACACTGCTGGTGGGACTGCAAATTGGTGCAGTCAATATGGAAAGAAGTATGGAGATTCCTTGGAAATCTGTGAATGGAACCACTATTAGACCCAGATACTCCTCTCCTCAGATTATACCTTAAGGACTTAAAAACAGCATACTACAGGGACACAGCCACATCAATGTTTATAGCAGCACAATTTACAATAGCTTAACTGTGGCACCAACCTAGATGCCCTTCAGTGGATGAATGAATAAAAAATCATATATACACAATGGAATTTTACTCATCATTAAAAAAGAATAAAATCATGGCATTTGGAGGTAAACGGATGGTGTTGGAGAAGACAATGTTAAGTGAAGTTAGCCAATCCCCAAAAAACAAATGCCAAATGCTTTTTCTGATATAAGGAGGCTGACTCATAGTGGGGTAGATAAGAAAGAGGGGTGGGAGGGAAAAGGAAGAGGCAGGGGATTAGCAAGGATGGTAGAATGTGATGAACATCATTATCCAAAGTACATGTATGTACTTTGGAATTGGGTGTCAACATACTTTATATACAAATAGAGATATGAAAAATTGTGGTATATATGTGTATAAGAATTGTAATGCAAAAAAAGTACACATATAAAGGCATGAATTGGCATGAACATAGTCTATATACAAAGATATGAAAAATTGTACTCTATATGTGTAATAAGAATCGTAATGCATTCCGCTGTTGTGTATTTAAAAAATAAAACCAATAAAAATAAAATTATAAAAAAGAGTGCTAGTAGAAAAACTCTTAAGTCTTAGAGATTTCAACCACATCTATTTACTTCTTGTTCATGTTACATGAGGGTAAAAAATATCTGATTCTCATGTTGCCAGACCATGTCAAATTGTGACTGGAATTTAAGCTGAAGGAACATCTTTGATCTGGTATATTCCTCTACACACCACCATGAAATAAGTCTTGTGATTAAACTGATATTATATAAGAGGAAATCAATGTCAGAAAAAGTTACTTATTGGCTCAAAATTCAAAGGAAGTGAGAGTCTGGACCCAGAGTCTCCTCCACCCACTATGCTTTATTTCAAATTCAATGAACACGTGGTGAATATTTAAAATGAAAAAAAATCAATGCATACATCAGGGGTATGTGTGGAGTGAAGTATAATTCTACAAAATGATTTGAATGAAATTTATGCTGTGACACAGTTTTGGTGAATCAGCCTTGCAAATAACTACTTTGAATTTTAACTTTGAAATCTTATCTCCCATTACCCTTCTACTTTTCTTCATTTTCCTTTTTTTTTTACTCTTCCTTCTTTCCCACACAATGCAATTGAAAGGTTTTGCATTGTCATTTGTGAGGCATGCTAGTTTTATGGTTTAGATATGAAGTGTCGCCCAAAAATCTCAGGTGTAACACAATGCGAGAATTTTCAAAGATGGAATGATTAGGTTATGAGAGTCATGCTCTGATCTAGGGATTAACTAGGCAGTATCTGTAGACAGGTAGGGTGTAGCTGAAAGAAGCAGGTCCCTGGGGGCATGCCTTTGGGATTTATATTTTGTTTCTCATCAGCAGAGTTCTTTCTGTCTCTCTTCTTTCTGGTTGCCATGTTATGAGCTGCCTTCCTCTTCCATGCCCTTATGTCATGAATATCTTCCTCACATTAATCTCAGTGCAATGGAGTCAGCCAACCATGAATTAATTGAACCTCTGAAATTGTGTAGCATATTAAACATTTCCTGCTTTATGCTGTTCTCATCAGATCTTTTGGGCAGAATTACACAAAGCTGGCTAAAATACTAGACTGGTGTATCATGGCCTATAATAAACCATATTTTCTGTATTCACACCCTGAGAGATTTCTCCCCATATCAACTCATTTTAACGACATGACTTACCTTGGTCGTGTGGCATTATACTTTGTGATGCAAGTTGAACATCTAGAGTTCTTTTAGGGACCCTGTTTTCCATTACCTTGCCATCATATTAATGGCTAATTTATTCTACTGAATAATTAAGTGATCCCCTGGGAAGAAAGACATTGGTACAACAATGAGTGAGATGCTGTATCAGTCCAACTGACTCCCTGCATGAGCTATAGATTCACCCCACCCCTATTTTCTAAGTTTCTAAGTTTTCTTGCATAAACTCTGTCCTGACCCATCATCTAGTGTTGCAGAAGTCTCTCCCTTGCCACAAAATACAGATGTCCAATCCTCTCAGGAGCACAACACAACACAGAACTTGCTAAAATAAACACACTAATTTGTACGAGAAACACGATTTGGGAGATGATGTCAAAACAAACTGAAGAGTTTTCATCAGTGATCATAGAGGTTTGGTACTGATAGGAATTTCAAACATTTTTCCTTATTCTTGACCAAGTGGGCATTGCCTAATTGGGTATTGATTAATATTTCATGTAATATAGTAAATAACTCTGTAAATGAGAAATAAATCAGAGTAGTGAGAAAGAGGTAGCATCTTTAGATCACTTCTTATTGCAGTACAGAGGCCAATTTTGTCCTCAAAGTTCACATATCAAGAATGAGGTAACCCTAAACTGAGTCTGTACTATACCATCAGTAACTTAACACTGGACCTTCATACATTTTTGTCAATGAAATCAAACTATGCCTTTGTAACCTGAAGCACTGTGTACTCAGGAGTTTGAAACTCCAGGAGGCCTGTTCTTTTAATTATTACTGTATCTAAGTTAAATTCTTGTGAGAGTACGTTGTATGGAAGCAATGTGACTGCTCTTCCCCAGAGCACCTTCACACGTTAAGATAGAGTCATTCTTGTCTCCTCTTTAGCAAAACCTAAGTTTCATCTAGGGAGCTCTTTATAGCCCTGTTATTTCTGGAAGAATGATCTAGCATTTCAGAATATTGGAATTCCTGCCAATCCTTCTGCTGAGTAAATATACATAGCTTCCAAAAGGCCCCATGGCAACAGACTCCCGAGCACAATGGACCAGGGCTGAGCTGTGAGAGAGAAAGCCTCGCACTTCCTTTAGATCCCAAGTTTTAATATCAAGGGACCTGAGTCAAGTAGTTCCCAACTTTATGAAAGGAGGGTAGAGGTTAATTTTGAATAGACATGGATCAAAATTCTTGCCATGCCTCTTCAAAGATGTGCAAAGATGTGTTTCTTTTGGCAAGATACTTGTTTTCTCTGTGCTTCTGTATGCCAAACTGTACAATAGAATGGTAACAGGATTGTGAGAATCAGGTAAGAATACATATGTATATATATGTATTTTTTTCTTACCTGATATAAATTTATATATATATATATATATATATATATATATATATATATAAATTTGATAAATTTGTTCATTCTATACAAGACAGTAGAGTTTATTTCAACAGACGCACACATGGAGTGTAACATTCTAAGTAGGATTTCATTCTTGTATACATATCTGCCATGGAGGTTTAGGTACAGATTCTTGATCAAATTATAGATTAAGAATCATTAGAACATAAACATTATTACAGATAAAATCCCCTCAAGCTCTCAAAATGTCCATATTATTCTGCAACAGACAACTCAATGCCTTTGGTTCAGACCCACAACTCTAGGACTACTGACATTTGCAAGCAAAGCAGAGCTCGGCAATTAAAATAACCTGACTCAATGGTTCTACCTGTATATTTGAATTAAAACTTCCTTGACACCAATATGAAACATTCAAGTACTTAAGTCAGTGACATCAGGCCTCTGGGACTCTGTAGAGTAAATTGTGGTGAAAGTGTCAAGTGTCAAAGGCATTTTTACAATTTTATAGTTTATCTTCTCCACCCCACTTGGATAACATGCTACTTTGTCAATATGCTAGATTTTGGACCAGCTGTAATCTAAGTGTCCCTGGGCTGTGGTTTGCTATTTATTCTAGCATTGCAATGGGAGTTAATGATACTCACTGTTCTTTCTTTATCAAGCTAAGAAGTCACATTCCACTCTCTTCATTTTTTTCTCTTAAATCAGTGTTTGCATATTAAAATCATTTTGGGGACTTGTCCAAGTGTTGACTTCCTCTTTCCAAATCAGTGGATATAAAATGGGGGTCCAGGCATGTGCGTGAAGGAGCTGCACATGTCAATATGAAGAGCACCCCTGATGGAAACAAAATTGATTCAATCCTTGCAAATTATTTTTAAAGTGAAAACTCATTTACATTTTCATTGTTTCCTTCATAATAATTTTATATATTGGAAAGTTCTTTAATTTTCAATTTTCTGTTATATTATCAACTCTTCATTTTTGTTTAACCATAAAACTTAGTGAAAAGAAATCCTATCACTGTGAGAATCAGAGGAGGGGGAAGGTGCTACTAGTCCCTGTACGTTGGATGGTCATAAAACTTTAGACACAAGTTCTGTACTGAACAGTACACTAGTAGCTTAGTACATTCCTCTGACAATGGCACATATAGTGGAGATAGGTTCATGATCATGGCCTTGAGTTTATCTTTTCTCCTTGAGAAAAAAAGAAAAATGGGAAAAGTCCACATGTGATTAGCAGGCTCAAGTCACTATTTTGCTGTTTTTTCTTTTCTTTTCTTTTCTTTTCTTTTCTTTTTTTAAAATATTAATTCAGAAACAATGATGTTATGGTGTAGATATGAGGTGTCCTTCCAAAGCCCATGTATGAGACAATACAAGCATATTCAGAGATGAAATGATTAGATCATGATTAACTTAATGATTAACTTAATCAGAGATTAATTCACTGATATGGTTAACTGGAGGATGTAGGTCACTGGGGATGTGCCTTTGGGGTATATATTTTGTCCTTGGTGAGCACAGCTCTCTCTCTCTCTCTCTCTCTCTCTCTCTCTCTCTCTGTTTCCTGGTTGCCATATTCTGGGCTACTTTCTTCTGCCACGCCCTCCTGCCATGATGTTATGCCTCATGTTGGGCCCAGAGATATGGAGTCTGCTGACCATGGATTGAACTGCTGAAACTTTGAGCCAAAATAAACTTTTGTTCCTCTCTGTTGTTCTTGTCAGGTCTTTGATTCACAGTGATGAAAATCTGCCCCAAACAACTGACTAGAGTTTTTATACATTTGGATCAACAATTATTAGTCAGACAAAACCATCTTTTTTATTTGTATAGACATACTGTAAATTAAACACACACATAGGTATACACAGTGCACCCTTGGACAAAAAGAAGAATAGTTGGACACCATGTCCCTAAAGTTCCCCCACTCCATTCCCAAGAGTCTACTCATGATAAGGGAACAGTGAGAGTGAGCCTGCACCAGAAGGTCCAGATTAATGTTATCTTTACAGACACTGACTTTCTCTAATGTATTCTATTAATTAGGGCATGTTAGTGTTATCTGTAGAGAACTGCTTTCTTTCATACATGTTAAGTTCCTTGGAATACTGATCATACCATGAGACAAAGCAAGCTAAGCTGATGTTTTTCTTAGGCTAACCCATAAACCTCTCCTCCCTGTGTATCTGGTGCAGGTCAGAGCACCATGGAGAGGCATATGCTTATCCAGCTGGCTGGTCAGTAATGCATGGTGAGGTAATGGAGACATTATTTTCTGGTGAAACAGTGGAGGCATCATGTGAAATGGAGTTGCGTAGTTTCACCTGTCCAGCTTAATATCATCACTAGACTTTATGGTGAAGCACTTCAATTTTCCCTGTAAAAGGCCTGATGTTTCACATCCAATCTCTAGATGTCTTCTCTGATCTCTCAACGACCTATTCAACTGTCCTAGCACACCTGGGATGTGGATGTTACATATGCATATCATGGATAAAAAGAAATATTTATATATATATATAACAAGTATTTAAGAAGACAGATTTTAGAATATAGCCACTTCTGGAAGTCTAGAAGTTGAGAGACCTGAAAGATGACAGCTAGGTTGTGAGATTCTTTGCAAGAAATTACTCAACCATTCCCCTGGAATAACATTGGTGTATATACACTATATATTTCTAGGTTGTACAGTTTTATAAGTTTGAAACTATTACCACAAACAAAATAAGGAACTTTTTTGTGATCTGCCCCAATTTTTTATTTTTCCCTTGGATGATGAAGCTAATGATGAAGAGATAATATGTATCTCTCTTTTGAACAACCAGTGATTTATTTTCTGTCAACTGTTTGTTTTATTGTTTTGAAATGATATACACACTCATCATACAATATGTCCTCTTTTTTCCCCCATCTTCTTTAATTTGATATAATTTTGAGATTCATTCAGGTTATACTAAGAATCAATAGTATATTCCTTTGAATTCAAGTTGTATGTGTATGGACATTTTATATTTTGTTCATCCATTCATAAGTTTACTGGCATTAGAATTGTTTTCAGCTTTGGGATACCTATAAAGAAAACCATGAAAAACATTTGTGTATGAATCACCAGACATATGATTTTCTCTGGTAATAGAATGGGTGGACCAATGTATTAAATATGCCTGCAACTGTATAAGAAACTTCAAATGATTTTTCAAAAGTGTACCATTTTACATTCCCATTATCAGTTCATGAGAGTCCTACTCCCTCCACATTCTCACCAACACTTGGTAAGATTGGTATTTTTAAATTCAACTAATTGACTGTCATGTTCATACTGATATCTAATTTGGTTTAAATTTTAATTTCCATAATAACAAATAGTGTTGAATTTTTTGTCAACTTCACACTTGCTATACATATCATCCTTTGTGAACTATCTATTTAAACCTTATATCCATTTTTGAAAATTAAGTTTATTGTTTTATTATTTTATAAATTTGTTAGTATTCTGTATACAAATTTTATACCATATACATGATTGGCAATTTTTTACCCCAGTCTATGGCTTACCTTTTTTTTTTTTGGTGGGGAGGGAGAGATACAGGGGATTGAACTCAGGGGCACTTGACCACTGAGCCACATCCCCAGCCCAATTTTGTGTTTTATTTAGAGACAGGGTCTCACTGAGTTGCTTAGCACCTTGCAGTTGTTGAGGATGGCTTGGAACTCAAGATCCTCCTGCCTTAGCCTCCTGAGCCTCTGGGATTACAGGCATGTGCCATTGCCCCAAGTTATGATTTATCTTTTCTTTCTCTTTATAGTAATTTTTAAAGAACAAATTTTAAATTTTATGTCCATTTTTAAACTTTAATAGACTCTAATTTGTTGTAATAGCCAAGAAACCCTTGTCTAATCTAAGATCCCAAATTTTTTATCTCCTATATGTTTTTATAGAAGATTTTCACTATTATTTTATATTCAGATATTTGATTCATTTTGATTTACTATTTAATACCGTGTCAGATATGAAATAAAATTCAGTCTTTTTTTTTTCTTGGTTTGCATATGATGTACAATTGTTTCAGCATCATTTGTCAAAAGGACTATTCTTTTGCTACTACCAACTGGGGATCACTGGATGATAAAGCTGAAATGTCAGAAGGCTGGAGATAGGAGTCTTTGTCCCATACTGAATTATAGCCCATTTTGAATATCATTCTTATGAATCCCACAAACCCAACTAATCATATGATTTTCCTCCTTGCAGTGTGTTTTGAAAGAATAAGACATATGGTATATGGTATTTCTGGTATGGATATTTCAAGATCTTTGTTGACTATATTGCATTTTTCTATTATGTAAAATCTTTATCCTACCTCTACAAATATGAAATGATATTTCAAATGAAGTGTTCTATTTTTCAGATCTTACTTTATCATTGTATAAATATCATTTAGTATTAAATGCCTGTGCCTCCTTCTGAACACATATAAAATAAAGTATCAAGAAATAAAAGTAGAGAAGTCAACAAAATTGGCATATCTCTAATAATCATAAACATTGATGCTGGAGATTGATTTGAGTCTACCAAGAAAGTTCTCAGTTTTCGCAAGAAGTATTGCACACAAATGCAATACTTACCAAAAACAAACTATGTCAACTTTACCAAAATTAAACCCATCTCCTCTTTTACAAACAACTGTCATTTGTGCATAAATAAGCTATCTTGTCTGATGTTTTTCTCAATTAGAATTTATTTTACTATTGCTGTCTATGATCAATTCTCCTTGCACAAATTCTGAAATTTGCATCTCAAAATCTCCACTAAGCACAGGTACTGTGATAGGAACAATCTGACATGGCATTTACTAGTTTGCCACCTAATTGTATGCACATATTTTTTTATTAGCTTTTCACAATCATGATTCTTCATAACATTGCAGAACAACTAGAATCAAGACATGTTTCACAGGATATCTAGCTGATTCATGCATGGTCTGTTGCATTTCTGAACAATTATAATGATACAGTGGAACACAGTATTCCTATGTTGAAGGGGGGACTTCATAATAATGTAGAGAGTGAAGGCACGTGAATCTCAGGGCTTCTGAACTCTATGAGAATGTCTAGTGATTCAGCAGAGTCCTATGTATCTGGCCAAGGCTTAGTCCAAATAACTAACAACATGAGGTAACTTTTCCCTGGGGTTGACTCTCAAAACAATATGGACTTAGTCTCTGCCCTAACATTACAATTGCTTGCAAATTATCTCTTTAATGCTTTTTATAACTTCTTATACGAAATGTATTATGAACACCAGGCTGTCTTTCATGATAGTGCCTGGCACATAGTGTGTAAATACAATCAATAGGTCTTGAATGAGCAAATTTATCTTTGAAGAATCAACTATTTCAATTCTATATTTTTATTCTATTTTTAGCAAATTTTACTGAATGTCCATGAATATCTTTACTATTGAATCTGATTCTAAAAATGACACAACAACAATAATAACAATATAAGATGTCATTTCTGATTTCAATGAGTTTATAATCAATTTAAGGGAATATTTACTTTAAGACGATTTTAGAAGCAAAGCATAATAATTCAACATCAACTGGCACATACTGGGAATTTTTGCAGTTTGGTAGATCCATAAAATGTTAGAGTTCTTTTTTGAATTTGCTAGTATTATCTGCTATCATCTAGAAACCGGAGGGCTTTATAAAGTTCAGGCTCAAGACAGCCCCATGAACATCAACTTTCTTAAAAAATTTAGATTTTTCACAAACATTTAAAACTAAAGGAGTACAGTGTACATACTTCCAGGGTTCTTTTCTTATTATCTCACAACACAACAGTTTAAAAATGTTTATTTTATAAACTACAGCATGTTGACTTATGATTTCTAGGTGAGTCAAAAACTTATAACAATCAATTGAAGAAAAGAAATATAGAGACCATGAGAATAGGAAAGCAAGTAGCTTTAAGGCAGGATAAAATGGAAGGACTTCCTCACATAACTTTTAATGATCAGAGAAGAGCTTTTGGCCTTTATTTACCACTAAGCCACCTTTGAGAATACCTACAGAAATTACCCTAATTAGTGTAAACACCTTAGTAGCAAAATTGAGGCTGTGTATTACTTCATGCCTTGAGCAGTAGTAGGAGCTAGTTCATGCTTTTAACTTAATCTGATTTTTTTCTTTTTTTTTTTTTTTTTTTGGTACTGGGTATTGAATCCATTGGTGCACTACCATTGAGCTACATCCCCACCCATTTTTATTTTATTTTGAAATAGAGTCTCCCTATGTTGCCCAGACTATGCTTGAACTTGGAATTCTGAGTTTCCCACATTGATGGGATGATACTTGTGTACCACAGTGCACCTGGCTAGTGTGATCTGACTTTAATTCAGAAAATCTAGAACAACCAATCAAAGTCTAAAAATTTTTGTAAGAGACAAAACTAAGTTACTCTTTTAAAGTCACAGTGTTTTGATAGGCTTACCAAAGCCTAGTTTATGGGAAAGACAAAATTGTGAATAGAAGAGGAAAATGTGAAAACAAAGGAAATTCTTTCATAGAAACATAGCTTCAGGAGTCATCTGAAAGATGATTGCAGTTATTCATGCCTTTTCCAATCCATGTAATGATGCAGAGAGGTTTTATAATTTACCAACTTCACAGGGTGATGGATAAAGGTAGAACAAAATCCCAAGTCTTTTAATTCCTCTTCAGGATTTATCTTCAATATTAGAAACTTAAAAATTTCTGCTGTTGCTTTAAATGAAAGTTCCTCCTTCTATACCTAAAACATTACACAGTAAGCACCCTCCCCCAACACATCCGGAGAACTGAGTTTTTATGTCATACATAAATTGTATTCATTGCACCCCTGCTACAAAGAACATTATTCAGGGAAGGGGATAATTATACACAGCTAGTATAAGTTCAAGTTTTTGTGTAAGCAATTTAACATTCTGATACTAATACTGTGAAAAAGAAATTTCAAGATATGTGAATTTTTAAAATAATATATTCTTTAAATCCACCCACGATTTCATTAAATGTTCCTTAACTTGTTGCTTGTGAGATAAATTGAATTTGCCACTGCAATTCCAGCAGAGTCTTCTTTTCTCTTCTCTCTTCACTCTCCATACTCTTTTCGGTGCAATCTTATCAATTTCTATTGACTTCAATTAAACCCAGCTTCATTCCAACTCTTCACATGTATATTTCCAACCACCAATTTTTTTTTTCTTTTGTGTTCCAGGACCAAATGTGTTGTATTGTCCCACCTAGAATACCTAAAAAACTTGAAGAAGCTAAAAATCGAGTACATAATTCCTTTCCTTGTCCCTGCTATTCCTCTCCTCTTTAATAGTATCACGTTTCATTTCTACTATTGCTCATGCTTCGTATCTGCTAAATACAGTTCTCAGTCCTCAGATATCCCAGATTTCTCTTGGCTTTTCATGTCTACCACTCCTTCAAACTCCTGCTGATTTCCTAATTTTCTTTCCATCTTCCACACAACTCTTTTTTTTTTCTTTTTTAACCCATCTTGGCCATGAAACCATTAGATAAATGCTTACTCTTCTGGTGTTATTCTAGACATCTTCATATGGTAAAACAGCCTTCACAGTTTGTCCCTGGCCTTTGAGTTGGCCTCTCTTCCCTCAATGACTCTAAACTTTACAGTAAATTTCCTTTAACTTGAAATTCTACACTTTTCAACAGTTCCCAAACATACATGGCCCCTTCATGTTTCTGATCATGACATATTTCCCATTCTCATGTGATATAATCCTGTACATCCTACATTTGGTTTATCTTTGCAAGAAAAATACTAGAGCAGGTCACCTTTCCTTTCTTGTTCCTGCAGCAATCTTTTCATGTGTCTGTGGTGACACTTATCACCTGGCACTCTAACAAGCTATTTGTGTGCTTATCCCCCAAAATATGAGGTCCTCAAGGGTTAGAACTGAATCACATTCTTCTTTGTAAACAATCAAACCAGGAACAATCATAGTGCTTAGGGACCAAGAAGTATTCAGTATAGTTGCTAAATGAAGGAATGATGATGGATGGTTGAACGCACTGATGAACAGTGATGGGTGAATCAAATGCAACCTCTTGAATTCCTATCTCAGGGACCAATTAAAGTGGAAAATTAATAGGAAATATACCTAAGCCTGACACTGTAGACATAACTATAGATAAGGTACATTATTAAGGAATCAAAACAGCTATTGCCTTCAATACATCCCTGTGAGCCCCATGATATCTGTGTTTTTCAAGTAGGACAAAGGTTTTCTTCAATGCCTCTATCACTAATTCATAATGCAAAGTGAACAAGGGGTCAATGTCATCAAAGTTAACTTCTTTCTCATATGGAGCCTCAGTATAGATCTAAGCTCTCTGAGTTTAACATCCCACTCAACAGTATATTATTTAGCAAGTAATCTTTCTGTGATTTTCTTCTTGGTTTTCTCATCTGTGCAATAGCGGCTATCATATCAGGACCATTATCCTAAGTGTTATAATGCTATAACTCAGTAAATTAATACATATACAATGATTACAAGTGTTTTTTGTACTTAGAAAATGTTTACTAAATTATTATTTTTATTTCTCAATCATTTATCATTGACATCAAGATTGTACTAGAAAGAAACTTCTATTACCAAGTAGGGTGAGGTTTACCAGCAGTTAAGTTTGGATGATAAAAATGAGAAAAAGGGCAAAGGAAGATAAGACTGGGACTGTCCCATGCAAAAGTGACCCTAGTATCTTTGGGCCTTTACCAGAATCATAATTTGGCACAGCTACTCTAATGAATGTCTTTTCTTTTTCAGATAATAATGAGGTGTATTTTATAATAAGATGGATGATGATGGGAAATGCTCAAGACCTAGTTTTTAAAGTAGCATGAATTGTATTTTCTTTATTATTAATATTATTATTTTTTACTGGGTTTAAACACAGGGGTACTTCACCACTGAGTCACCTCTTCAGCCCCATTTTGTATTTTATTTAGAGACAGGTCTCTCTGAGTTGCTTAGTGCCTTGATTTTGCTAAGATTAGCTTTGAACTCTCAATCCTCCTGCTTCAGCCTCCAAAGCCTAGGATTACAGGCATGCACCATTGTGCATGAAAAAAAATATTAAAAAATTAGAAGTCATTCATTTAATGGTGGCAAATGAATTGAACAGAGGAAAATATTGGAAACAAGGAGAAAACGACTAAGGAGTAATTCTATGGAGAGAGGAAAATATATTTAGTGATGAAATAATGTTAATAAATTATGGATATAAGAAAATAATAAAACATTGTGCAGAAAATAAAAGTGGACTATTGGTAATATTAAAATTTTGAGGTAAACTCAGACTTTTGCAGTTGATTGGCCTGACTTGGGTAATGAGGCTTGTAGAGCAATAAAATAGCTGGTCATTAATATGTTACTTCTTAACCATCCTCATTACACAAGTGAAAATAAGACATAAGAGATAATTTTCCCATCCCCTCATAAAAAGATTAAAATACGTGTCACAAAGTCTGCGTCTTAAATCTGTTTTTACTGCCCATCGGAAGTCCTTTCAGAGACAGATTATTCTCTTTTCAGATCCTTGTCATCATGAACATTTGAACTGGTCTGCTGTCTTTTCATCCTATGAGAGGTAGATGAGCAGGGAATTAATGAGCAGGTTGGTAGCAACATAAAAAGTAATTCATGATATTTACTCAATGTGCCCTGTACAAAACCCTAGGTAATAAGACATATATTTAAAACAAAATCTGAAATACATAAAGGTAAAATCCTGACAAATTGATTCAAAGGAAAAATGAAAATCAAAACCATAAATTGAAGACATAGCATCCTGGGCCCGGTTACTACAGGGACACGGGAATGTTAGTACCTTCAGCTCCACAAGGGCAGTGTCATTGCAAACTTAATGGCTATTACAAACTTACATCTTCATGAAGGATTCAGATTACAAAAAAGATTGGCATATATTTAGGAAAGATTTCTGTTTTTCATTGTGAAGTTTTGTATTGTCTGGATAGAAAACTCCCAATATCTCATTTGAAGACACTGATGGAAACATGAGGTATTACTGTATTTATAAATACTATCACAATCATAGAATGACATTAAATTGCCTTTCTTACATTCCAAATCATCAAAAACTGTTGAGCCACTTCTGCTATGCTTCTACTTTGGCTAATTTTAAGGGTGACTGTTACCTTAGGCATTCATTGAAAAACAAATGAGTATTGCAGACTATTACTTCAAAATTACTAGCTCTTTAAAGTCTTTATTAAATTAAATTTAATCCAAACAAGAATTGATTGGTATTAAGTGATGAAGAAGTATCTTTTTGTACCTTCTAAAAATGAAGCCCTTTGAAATTATCAGAAGAAAGTCAAGTAACAATGGTGAGGACAGAGGACATGGTTTTCCACCCCTTCCCCAAGGTTTGAAGATAATTCCCCACCTAAAATAATGAATCTGAGTCCTGGGGATCCTTTTAAATTATTTGAGTCAATCAAGTAATCCTTGTAGGAAAAGGACAGGACAAAGATGGTTACAAACCCACACTGTGGGTTGGGCAGGACTAAGACAATAATCTAAGCCCTGTCCACAAATCACTCAGTGTACAATCAAAAGGTTCCTTATCATTTACAAATCCACAAATGAAGCTTGGTAAACAATGATATTAAAGAGCTGGCTAGAGGTCCACTAAAATCTTTCCTTATCTTTGGTCAAATTGCTGTATTTCCAGATTTCCTTAGTGTTTTATTTCTTTTTTAAATTTTAGTTTTATTTTTTCTTTATTTCAGGTGGGGAATGACTTTCAGAGGTTGGTGAAAGAGTAAAAAGTGACAATGTGACTAAGTTTTCTCTAAATAAACACAAGCAGAATTTTTTTGTTTTTTTTTCCCATATCCTAACCTGACCTATAAAGTCCTCCCACGGGTGTTCCTTCATACCTTCTTCCTCTAGAAATACACTTTCTGGCAAGATCTGTATTATGGGGGAGAAATGAGCCACAGGACAAAGGCACATGGCTTTTTGTAATCCCAAGAGGAAGATCCGCCTGCAGAAATGAGCAGCAGTTTATAACATTCAATTTCTGTTGAACACCAATCCATTGAAACTGTCCTCTGACATTTCCTTGCCTATGTGTCCTCATTGCCTAGCGTACCCTAAACAATGCAGCAGTTAGGTACAAAGGTTGGAGTTTCATAAAGTTGGCTTTCATTCCTTATTCCAACTTATTAAATAATGACTATGCTCAAATGTCAAACTTGGAAAATTTCTATTTTCTCATACTACCCTGTATCCACCCCCAAAGGTGCTACTGTGGATTTTAAATGAGATAATGTTAAATAAAATACTTTAACTATTTATCATAATGCCCAATGACATATTTTCCAAAATGAGAATTTTTATAGTTTGTTTGGCAAACAAGTTCTTAATTTAATATTCTGCTATAGAAAATGTTTACTGTTAATAGGAAAGAAAATGAATATCTGAAACACTTTTAAATGTCATTTTCTTAAGACTAAATATAAAAGTGCAGATTTTCACTTTATTATAACCCAAACATCAATTCAATTTCTATGCTGGCCAACTGCTTGAACTAGAGGATCTTTACAAGTTAACAGGTTTAAATATTTTTAAACTTGGGGCTGAGGTTGTGGCTCAGTGGTAGAGTGCTCATCTAGCACGTGCAAGGCCCTGGGTTTAATTCTCAGTACCACATAAAAATAAATAAAGGTATTGTGTCCAACTACAATTAAAATAAATAAATAAATAAATATTTTTTAAACTCAAATATACAAGATCAAATGTCATGTACACTCCTGAAAGAAAGAAAGTTGGAGACATCTTTATGAGTTACCTTACACAAATGCAGACACACACAAACACACATGCACATCACCCCTATAATTAAGATTTTTCCAGGTAGGCAGTGATATTTCACCCATTGTACGTGACACATATTTTGCTCAGTGAAGGTAAAGTGACTCAAAACTGATCGAAGAAGACAATTCCCTCATTGTTCCTACAAAGAGAATCCTGTACAAATGATTTGAAGTTTATGGAGGTTAAGTTTTAGCTTCTCTTCAGTGTTTTCTTTGGTGTTTGGTTCCACAGATGAACTTGAAAAAAAAAACTGGAAATAAGTAAACAATTTAAGGCAAAAAACATCATCCCACATCAAACTCTCATTGGCAATACTTTAACTATTTCTGTAAAAGAGAATAACAGCATTAACATTTTGTCACTGGTAGGTCTCAAGTGTACCAGGATTAGAGTCAATATCAGTATGTTGGAAGAGGAAAGAAGCAGGGCCTTTCTCTTCTTTTTTCATACCTTTCAGTAATAAATTGCAGCATGCCTTTTTCTGTGTCCTTCTTTAGTTTTATTAGTGCTATTTTGGATGGCAAGATCCATGTTCCACCCTCCCAGCTGCCCCCACCCCCACCCCTTCGCCTTTTCTTTCTTCACCATTGTTTCTCCAAACTACAAGACCATCTGTTCACTTGGCAGATGCAAGTCAGTTCTATAATTGTTGTCATTCTTAGCATAGTGCAAACCCCGCACAATCCAGAGGACGAGAAGTACTACATTCATGAGTTAGCCAAATGTATATTGTTGTCGAAATTACTTGTCAAAACGTCAAAGGGAACAATATTGGATTTTCAAAGCGCAGCAGACATCTACCCAGATTACAATGTGAGGGCCCTATTATGTTGTTACTTATGCAGTGCGTCATTCAGATTTTGACGGAAGTAAATGGCACAAGCTCTTGCAGGCTTTGATTTCTATTTTGTAAAAGGAGGAGAGGAGTTAGTTACAAAACCCTTTGTTCGAGCAGTGAATTGAGAGGTTTTCTGAAGTATATCAAATACATAAATTTAGATAACAGACATCTCTGGTATGAATGTGCCTCACTTTTAAATAGCTCTGATATATGACAATCAGGATTTAAACAAAAAATATAAACACATATATATCCAAAGGAGGAATTACAGTTTTGCTTTTTTGTTTTTATTTTAAGACCAAAGGCAATAAAATATCACACTAGTTGTCTATGGATGCGTAACAAATTGCTGTAAGTTCAGTGGTTTCAAAGTATACCAATTCATTAGTTTACATTTTTGGAGGTGAGAAGTCCATACTGGTCATGCTGAACTAAATTCAAGGTATTGGCAGGGCTGTATTTCTTTCTGGAGTCTCAGCAGACATTTATTTATTTTTTTTCCAGCTGTTGGATACACCCTGTTCCTTGTCTGTGGTCTCTTTAATCCAGCATCAAAGCTTGTGTGTCTCTGCTCATTCCTGTGCAGTCCCATCACCCTCTCTGACAATAATCAGAAAAGGGTCTTTGCTTACCAAAAACCATATGATTAGTTTAGGCCCACCTGAATAAATCAAGACGAAAGGCAATGAAATATCACACTAGTTGTCTATGGATGCTGTAACAAATTGCTGTAAGTTCAGTGGTTTCAAAGTATACCAAATCATTACTTTACATTTACATCCCCACTCATTTCCACTACCTTAACTTAAATTACACTCATAAAGTCCCTTTTTTCACATAAGGCAACATATTCACAGGCTAGAGTATGGACAAGTTTGGGATTATTCTTCCTACTTTACACATCATCCATCTCAAACTCTTATTTTACCAGTGTCAATTGAGGGAAATAAAATAATTTGCATTAGTTGAAAATCAAATCATGAAATATTGACTATAATGCCAAGCCCTTGCTTTTGTAACTAAAATATATCATTCTTTTCATACTTTTACATGACTCTTCTTGCATTTAAAAAAATTGAATCAAAGGTTTCCCCTTAATAGCATTCACACATTCTAGCTCTAATACAGACTTAAACTATTATGTGATGATACCAATCAGTTACATACACGACTTTTCAGCAATGCATATACCACCCAGAGTTAGACAGAGTAGGTGTTTAATTAATGTACATATTGTTGATGACAACAAGATGATGCCATTTCACAACACATTCCTGAAGACTCAAAAAAAAAAAACTGCTTTTAATTGCTAGATGATGTATGGAGTAATTTAAACACACACATTGAAGATAGATGAGTAAGAAGCCCACCAATTAGAATGTCTGTTCATGAAAGACGTCAATGAGCACTTATTAAGTGGCTACTCCCGTCTACATGCTGAGCTAGATGCTGAAGATAAAGGATAAGTAGGGCATGGAATCTGCCCTGAATTAACTCACAGTGTGGTTAGTAAAACCGACATATAAATTGCCATATACTGTTACATATGCTCTCATATTCATGAAAGGAAAATAAAGGGGGAAGTAGCAATGCTAGAAAAGACTGGTAGAGAAGGTAGCATTTGGAGTTGATTTTAAAGGATAACTTGGATTTCAAATATTCAGATAAGTGGTGTTAAGATTTTCTTCCCTCCCCCACCCAGGAATCATAAAATGGTATCAGATCAATCAAATTGAAAAAAGTCTAGCAAAATCAGTCTCTAGGAAACTGATATGTGAAACATCATCATTCCCCCATGACCCTTGACTTTCCTCCTGCATTTAAAGACATACAACTGAAGACAGATAACAGTGTACCTCACAACCAGGCCGTGGAATTTCTCTCCCCGGGGAGCAGTCTTGAGCTCTGGAGCTTAGCATGTGGGTGTCTTCTATGTAAGTGCTTTAGTGATGATTTAAGGCCCTCACACCTACAACATGCTGTCAAATAAAATACAAGCTTTGTCTCTGGAGAATTTCCAAACAGATGCCCCTCAATAAAATGCTGAATTGTTTTCAAGAACTGCTAAACCACATCAAAAGAGGTATTTTAATTTGAGAATATTAAATTCTTGGTAATCTGATTTTAGACATGCCAGAAAGTGATTGTCTTTATTAAGGTAAATAAAAGCTGTGTTTCTCGTCTCAAATCCATGAGGATCTTAAATTCTGTAAATCCCTTCCTTTGGCACTCTTGAGAGCTGTCCATTAGAACCAAGTCATAAATTAGGTTAATCCAAGGTGAAGATCCTTGGATCCTCTTATTGTAAAATATGTGTTCTCCCAACTTTCTGACCTCAAATAGGAAAAGCAAAGGGTCCTGGGTTGCGGTGTATTACTGGAATTACAACCAAGGTACCACTGATAACATATGTCTACAAAGTCAGCCACAATTTCAGGAACTGCAGAGCTGAAATTTGATAATGACTCATACTTACAGTCATCAGAAAAAAGGAAAGTAGGCCTTAGGATGGCTTCTACAACCACTGCTATGAAAAACCAACTTCTTTGTAATCTTACAATATCCACAGGTGTCAGGTGCAGTGGTGCATGCCTGTAATCCCGGATTCTCAGGAGGCTGAGGCAGGAGGATCACAAGTTTTGAACAGCCTCAGCAACTTAGCAAGGACCTAAGGAACACAGCGAGACTCTGTCACAAAATAAAATATGAAAAAGGATTGGGGATGTGGCTTAGTGGTTAAGCACCCCTGGATTCAATCCCCAGTACCAAAAAATAAAATAAAATAAAATAAAGATACCCATGGGCTAACAACAGGGCACTGTAGTCTGAGTCTGTAGTTCATTCTTTCATTCAAAAGTTCCAAGCTCCAAGTTACACTTCACGAATCTATTCACTCACATATATCCTAAGTGTTATATTCCCTGTATGAGTATATATGTGTATGTGTTTCCTATATAAGGATTTTCAGAGGTAAACATTTATGTTAAGATATCCTTGCATTGTGAAAAATCCAGTCCATACCTCCCTAAAACCTCCCCAACTGTTTGCCTTCTTAAAATTATTAGCCATCTCTTGATCCTCTTTAAAATTCTTCATTTCTTGGAAGCAACACTTGACCCAGTTATTCCACTTCTCAGCATATACCCAGAGGACTTAAAAATCAGCATACTATAGTGATGAGGCCACATCAAAGCTTATAGCAGCTGAATTCATAATAGCTAAGCTATGGAACAACCTAGTTGTCCTTCAACAGACAAATGGTTAAAGAAAATGGGGTATACACACACAATGGAATATTACTCAGCCACAAAGAAGAATGAAATTATGGCATTTGCTGGTAAATAGATGGAAGTGGAGACTATCGTGCTAAGTGAAATAAGCCAATCCCCCCCCCCCAAAAAAAAAATAAAGGCAAAATGTTCTCTCTGATATGCAGGGAGTTCACCTGACTGGATAGGGGGAAGTATGGGGAAGAAATGAGGAATGGGAATGGAAAAGACAGTAGAATGAAACAGACATAACTTTCCTATGTTCGTATATGAATACACAACCAGTGTAACCTCACATCATGTACAACCCCCAAAATAGGAAGTTATATTTCATGTATGTATGATATGTCAAAACACATCCTAGTGTCATGTATAAACAAAAAGAACAAATAGTAAAATCAAAAGATTCCCTATTCCTCAGGTATTGAACCCAAAGCATATATACTTCATTAAATAAAATACATTTTTAAATGTATATTTGGAATAAGAAAAGGAAAAAGAATCTGTAACAACAAAGTCCCAAAGGATCCTTTTTCCTTTTCTTATTCCAAATTCATTGCTTTCATAGAATTTATAAAGCTAATATGTTCAGTACATATGTACTTTAGATTTTAAATATTAAAATATGACTTGGAATAGTTGATATTTTACTGTTTATACTATTACAAATTTAATTACACAAAGCATTCTATATTAAAAGCTACATAGGAAAGAAAATATAATACACATATAAATATGCTCATTTTGAATATTCTTATCTAAAATGTGTGTTGAAATTTAATTTCCATTATAACATTATTAAAAGGCAGAACTTTTAAGAGGTGATTAGGTCATGGTGTATAATGGAGTAGGCTAATTAGCACAGGAGTAGCCTCTAGACTACAGAATAGATTTTGCCCCTATTCTCTCTCTTTTTTTTCTTCTCTTTCTCTTTCTCTGCCCCCTGAACTGTGAGGCAAATAAACTTCTGATGTTTATAATTTATTCAGTCTGTGGTATTCTATTTTAACTTCAGAAAATGAATCAAATACCTAAAAAATGTAAAACACAAAGTACATTCTTACTAATTTAGTTGAATATGTTGGGATGTGTGGAACAAAAATACAAATCTGCTTAACAAATGTATGTTAAGAGTACAAACATGTATTTGCCTATGGATTTATATTTAAGAAGATTTACTTCCCAAGTATAGACACACACACACACACACACACACACACACAGGTACGACATGAAGAGATGTGATGTTATCACTGGGCCTGGAACATGGAAAGCCAAGCTATAGTTCTGAGGTCCCTGTTGAGGAGATTGGCCCAGGCTAGTCAGAGTAGGGTGGGCCTTGTGCCCTACTTGGCAGGCTGGGTGAGTAGAATCAGGCAATATGGAGCAATCTTCCCCTTTCTTACACATGTTATGACTTGATGGTATTTCTGTGATTATGACACTTGCATGCTTTATTTCTAGGGTAGATGGAGGAGAGATTATTTTGGTTTTTGGTATTGGATTACTTTCTTATTGGAGCAATATTTTCAGATTTGAACAGCATCTAAATTTCATTATTGAGCCTTTTAGTAGAAAAATACATTCATAAAAATGAATATATTTAATTAATGAGTGAATATAATTAAGTGATATTTTTGTTGCAATCACTGGTTATAACCAATGACTAGTTATTGTTATAATGCATGAGCTGCCATCATATTATGGAATCTTAAATGCTTTTGTGATCATAGTGTTAGATATGAAAACACATACGTGCAGAATGCTGTTCTTTGCTTGGATGTCAGATTTCACTCAGTTTACATATTTTTCTGATTTGATGAACATTCAATAAATAAAAACTAAAATTCTGTGGAAATTTTTGGAAAGTATTGCTGTCTCTGTGAGTATTGATGTATTCAATAAGTAGATATCAATATGTTATTAATATGCATCTATTGTACCAGAAATTCTTTTATGTACTGATAAAGTAAATAAGTCAGAGTTTCTACTCTTTGGGAGAGTTGAGTATATATTATATAGCAGATGCTAAAAAGCATTACAGAGGAATGAAAAGAAAAATAAGGTAATAGCAAAATGTTGTTAAGTGATGTGATTATACGTAGGATTCCTATGAAGGAATTTTCAGGTAATGTTTGAGCACAGTACTGAATGGAGTGAAGGAAAAAGCCAAGCAAAAAGGAACAGAGAGTACAAATCCTTGTAGGAGAGACAGCCAACGCAATGCTTCTGATGAGCACCAAGAAAAGCTGGGAGACTCGAGAAGCGCGAGCAAGGAGAAAATTGGTAGATGGCCAGGGCAGAAAAGTAGATGCAAAAGGTTCAATGTAGGATCCTTATGGATTTTGTTCTGAGTGAATTAGAAAGCTACTAGTATGTTGAGTATGTTGAGTACATCAGAAACAGGATTGCATCATGATGTGACTTACATTTTAAAGAGAGGAATCTGGGTTTTGTGTTGCAAATGCACTACAGGATTGCAACAGGGCAAGAAGGAAGGCCATGGTCTGATCCGCTATAATTGTCTAACTGAGGCATGAAGATGGCTCCTTCATCAGGGGGGGAACTCGCAAACTGCTTACTGCTGCAGTTTTTTCAAAATGTAGACTGTAGACATTTCTGTGTACTGAGGTGACATGACAAATATCTTAAATCCCTATAGCCAAGAAAAGTTCTAAAACCTCTGGAATTTTGAGTTACTAGATACTGAAATTCACAAATTTCAATATCTTGAAATTCACAAAAATATTGAATATCTTTTTAGATAAAAGCCATTGTAGCCATTATGTATAGGACATTGTTCAGAAAATGTTGGTCTGCAGTCAGTTAAGTGTGAGCCATTTTAAGTCTAACTCCCTCCCTTTAAATATTTGTCCTAAGTTGTTTTATTTTGTAAGCATACGTTTTAGTCCATTTATTATATTTAGTAACATATTTACCAAAAACTAATGTTTTAAAAATTATTGCAACTTTTATAGGTTGCTAAGTAACATTTTCACATGTGACCATCAGTATTTGAAAAAAAAAATGAAGATTAGCCAGCTATTAACATAATGATTGAAGCTAAGTTATAGCTAATATTTATTTATAGAAATAAAATAACATACAAACACATAAACTTTGAAGTTACTAAGTGTTCAATAACTCTATACACTTAATGTTCCTTTCGGATTCTAATGAAATATTTGTGATACTTAGTTTGTGGGCCACATGTACAATTCCTTTGAAAATGTCCTGGTGACATGGATTACGTTTTTGTGCAGTATTAGTATTGTTACTGAGATTGCATAGTTTCTCTTTGCTCTGTTATTAGCAGACCACATCAGGTCTGTAACATGAGTCTCCCTAGCACTCAAAACCCGATCACCCCAAGTCTCAGTTTCTAGGCTTTCTTTGTATCCAATGCCTAATTTTCAAATGCCTGCCCTTGTGTCAGCTGACACTAGTTCCTTTGCTAACTGTATACACCCTTGTCCTCCGTGAATAAGGGCTTGATTGTGCATTGATTAAAATGGCTTATTTTACTGTTAAAGCAAATTACACAGAAATGGCATTTCCTACCAAACAAAGAAAAATAATACCATAATAACACAAAGTTGACACTTCCCTAATGCTTTAATCTGACAATCTCAGTGCACTTAACAAACAGCAATTAATTAACCCTTACAACATTCCTGTCAGGAAACCCTGATTATACACATTTACAAATGAAACATTAAGAGGGAATGTAAGTCAGACAAGGTTACACAGTCTGCTTCTGACAGACCTATGACCCACTCAGCCTTGGCCAGAGTCTCAGGCAGTCAACAGGTAGTTGACATATACTAATCAGGAGAACGTGTTGCTTCTACGTATGCCACAAATTTCCCCATTACATAGGAAGTCCCTGAATGGCTATTCAAACAAAGACTTTATTATATTCAATCAAAACTCTCATACAAGTCTACCGCCAAGAGGAAGAGAACTCAAAAATTCTATAAGTACATCTTGTCCAGAACACCACCCCTACCACGAAAAGTAATGTTAAATGTTATCTAGTGAAATGTGCCCAAGAAACAAGTTTCCGAGGAATGTAGATGCCTGAGGGTGTCATCGGGGTGAACTCTGAAGTGCAATATTCAATATTTTCACTGGCTCTTGGTTTTCTTAACAGATTTTCATCTGTGTTTTATAATTCCAAATAGAGAAAAATTTTTCTTATGATTCACATGCACAATCAGAGCCAGTCTGTAAAGACGATATAAAACCATTTGGGTATCCTATTTGATGCCTACATCCAATTTCAAATTATTTTATTGAAAATGATAAATTCAGTGTCTCTGTTTCCAGTCATGTGGCTTCCTCAAACTCTGTGCCTGTCATTAAATTGGATCCCACAGTGTCAGGAAGTTGGCTAGTGACACATTGACATAGTACCTTAGTTTGTAATCTTCAAACTACAGTCAGCTTTTGACATCAAGGGCAGAAAACCTATAGCTTTTCCCTTCTCATGCTGCTTCAGAGAATATAAACTAATCAAGCTCCTCATTAAAAGTTATGTTTCCTCAGAAGTGTCTTTAATGAGAATTTGATTTCGGCAAAGTTTACATATGACTTCCACTGCCTGAGACTCCATGCTTGTTAAATCTAGGCTAGAATGACCAATAGGATGTGCACTGGGGCCGTTAGCATAAATAAAATGGAGAAATATAATCAGTTGCTGTCCTTCTTCTTGGCCACAGCTCCTTCAATTGCTATCTATGCCTCATGAGTTCACTCTTTCAGAACTCCGTGATTTTGATTCCCATATTACATTCTGATTTTCCATGTTCATCACCCTCTGCTTTGGATCATGCTTTCAGATCATTAAAACCCATCCACTTCAACAAAAGCCTATATTCTATCATTCCCTTTAGATTATCCCTACGGCCCAAGGAAAAGCCTCTCAAAAAAAAAAAAAAAAAAAGAAAAAGAAAAGAAAAGACTCATCTCTTTAACCTGTTCATTTGTGATTTCTTTTATTATATTTAAATTGACAGAAAAAAAATGTATGTATGTCACTCCCTTAGCATTTTCAAGAATTTTATATATTTTTATAAACTATATTTGCCTGTTTTGAGATAGATCCCTTGAACTTATTCCTCTTGAGATTCTGTATCCCCTAACACCAAATTAGCAACTCCACTTTCCCCTGACCATATCAGCCCTTTGTGACAATGATTTTACTCTCTAGTTCTATGAGATTCATTCCTTTTTAGATCCCATACATGAGTGAGGTCATGCAGTATGTGTCTTTCTGTGTCTGACTTTTGCAATGTCTTCCATGTTCATCCTTAAGATACAAATGGTATGGTTTCTTCTTTTTGCTGGTTGAATAGTATCCCATCATGTGTAAAGGTCATGTCTTCTTTATTTATATTATTTATAGGTCATTATGTCTTTATCATTGATGATACTTATGTTAATTTCATAGGTTGGTGGTTGTCGGTACTGCAACAATTCTAGATATCTCTTCAATATGCTGATTTCATTATCTTCCTTTTCAGCATAGGTTTATTTTTCAGGCCCTGAATTTAAAAGATTTAATGGTGCATCTATCACAGACTGTAGTCTCAGGTAGCATAAAGTTCAGTGGCTTCCCAGATTAGGGAATAGTCCGAGATTAGGTTAGAATAGTTACAGTGGAATGGAAAATCACAAAACAGGGCAAATGATTCATACATGGGAGAGTGGCAGAGGGAGGAGGTAGGGTGGAATCCCCATGATATTCTGACTCCATACTGGCTCTTGCAAATATTTCCCACTTGGCTCAACCCTTCTTCTGCCTGGTTACAAATGTTTCCTGCATGTTTGTGAAAAACCAAAGCCATCCAATGTGGATTATTTCATTTTTTCTTCTATTTTATAATTTCTTCTTATATTTATCTTTGATTATCCCATTCCTTTGAGACCTCCTAGTCAGTACCTTGTACACAGTAGGATATAAATAAGTATGTATTGACATCACTTTTTGGGCGAACTTTCCTAATAGTACTAAAAGGACATGTAAGCACTCTCCATCCTTCATTCACTGTTGTTTTTACCTTGATCCCTCTCACCTTCCAGCATACTGTGTCAGTTAGCTTTCCATGACTGTGACAAATGCCTGAGATAACAAACTTATCAAGAGAAAGGATTTATTTTAGCTCATGGTTTAGCCTCCATCCTGCAGTCAGATGGTATGACTGCTTTTGGGCTTGTGGCAAAGCAGCAGTAGCAAAACCACTCACCTTATGGTGGAGAAGCCAAAAGAGTGAGGAGGGTGTTGGTGTCCCACCAACCACTTCAAAGGCACATCCACAATGACCTGAAGACCTCCCATCAGGTCCCACACTTAAATGTGGCACCACCTCCCAATGACACCATGTTGGTGAACAAGCATTAACACATGGACCTTTAGAGGTTAAATAGTAGTAGCATGTACCAAACAATCCTTTGGCAGATCATTTATTTGCTTTCACTAGAATGAAAGTTTCATGGGGATGGGAATTTTGGACTAATTTGTGCACTGTATGTACATGGTATGTGATGATAATTAAAATTAAGTATTTGGCATAAAAATTGATCCTATTTTCACTTGTGACTTTGACCCAATTTTATTTCTCGGTTATGAATCCTGAACACTTTTCAAAACAAAGATAAACCTATTTGCTAAATTTCTTAAACTCAGGGAAAGCAGAAAATTAAACAAAGATATCCCAGAACATAGTCAACAATTAATAAATATAAACTATAGATCTGATAATGAATGTGTTATGATGAAATAGATTTAGGAGAAAGAGAAATGGCTATTTTTGTTTTTCCTGGGTGGTCAGGACAAGCAAGGGGTGGCATTTACATTCACACAAGTAATCTGATACTTTGCTAAAATGCAGATCTTTGATTAATTAAATCTGATGGGGGATCAAAGGTTCTGCATTTCCAAGATACTGCCAAGTGATGTCCATGGTGCTGCCTGGGGAATCAGGATACTAATTATTACCTGGAAAGAAGTAGATGAAGAAAAAAAAAGGGGAAAAAATGTTTAACATAGTAACTGATATTCTCACTGGACACAATACAAAAAAAGGAAATATATTTTCAGGTCTGTTGGAACAGATACGTTTATCCTGTTTGTTTTTTTAATCTACTTTTTAATGATTCATTAATGGGTACAACTTTAATAATAAAATAATTTAAAAATGTGATCAAATGCCTATAAAACCAAATAGATATTAAGTAATTGGAATGCTTATTTCTGCTCAAAAAGATTTCAAGTTATGTTTCTTTTTATATTGTACCCAATGAGAATATCTATTACCAAACTACATAAACCAAATGTCATCTATAAAGGATGAATGTATACATATAAATATATAGAAAACTAGGTTACATTATTTAAATATATATATATATATATATAT
>NW_025999900.1:50898413-50953427 GCF_001458135.2 Marmota marmota marmota
ATATATATATATATATATATATATATATATATATATATATATTGAATATCCTGATTCCACAACCAGCATCATGGGAATGCCGAACCTTTGGTTGATGAATCAAGAATCTGCATTTTAGCAAAGCATCATGTAACTTGTATGAATATTAATTGCTGTGCCTATATATGTATTTGAAAATTATGATTTATTTATATGTATATGAATATATATATAATATATATATCAGAATAATGTTTAATAATCGTTTGAAATTTAATAGAGCAAGCACAATTTAATGTCAATAAACATTAATCTTCATAAATTCATTTTCTATAGCAACTAGCATTTTAATTACCCAACAAATGCATGCTTATGATAGGAAAATAGAAAAAAGATAAATAGCATATCAATCATAATGCCTCTGCAAAAATATATAGAGATATGTAGTATTTTATTTGCATATTTCTAGATTTTTTTAATGGGTGCATCTACCTAATAACTTTAATTATAAATAAAACTAAACTTATATGTGTGGTACTAAAGTTTGTTTCATAATTCCTGAAATATCTTTTTTGGGGGAAGGGGGTACCTACCAGGGATTGAATTCAGAGGCACTTAACCCTTGTGCCACATCCCCAACCCTTTTTTATATTTTATTTTGAGACAAGGTCTTGTTCAATTGCTTAGGATCTTGCTAAGTTGCTTATCCTGGCTTTGATCACTATCCTCCTGCTTCAGCTTCTCAATTGAGAGGCTGTGATGACAGGTGTGTGCCACTGTACCCAGCCATTGTGTTCTTAGGAATGATGTTTTAATTGATTAGGATGGCATGAACTTGTAAGCCTTGTTTCTTCAGAGGCTGAGGGAAGAGGATCTCTAGTTTAAAGCCATCCTCAGCAATTTATTTAAGCACCTTACCAAGTACCTGTCTCAAAATAAAATATAAAAAAGGACTGGGGATGTGGCTTGGAGGTTAAGCATCCCTGGAATTGACCTCCAGCACAAAAATAAGCAAAAAAAAAAAAAATCACAAAATACTATTTTGGAAAGTTACTATTCTTTTGTTTTTTTAATCTCCAAAAACTTTTTTTTATTTATACATGACAACAGAATGTGTTATAATTCTAATTACACATATAGAGCACAATTTTTCATCTTTGGTTGTATACAAAGTATATTCACACCAATTCCTCTCTTCATACATGTACTTTGGATAATAAAGATCATCACATTCCACCATCATTAATAACCCCATGCCCCCTCCCTTCCCCTCCAACCCCTCTGCCCTATCTAGAGTTTGTCTATTCCTCCCATGCTCCTGCTCCCTGTCCCACTATGAGTCAACCTCTTTATATCAAAGAAAACACTCGGCATTTGGTTTTTTGGAATTGGCTAACTTCACTTAGCATTATCCTCTCTAACTCCATCCATTTACCTGAAAATGCTATGATTTTATTCTCTTTTATTGCTGAGTAATATTCTATTGTGAATATATGCCACATTTTTTTATCCATTCATCTATTGAAGGGCATCTAGGTTGGTTCCATAGTTTAGCTATTGTGAATTGTGCTGCTATAAACATTGATATGGCTGTGTCCCTATAGTTGCTGTTTTTAAGTCCTTTGGGTGTAGACGGAGGAGAGGGATAGCTGGGTGAAATGGTGGTTCCATTCCCAATTTTCCAAGAAATCTCCATACTGCTTTCCATATTGGCTGCACCAGTTTGCAGTCCCACTAGCAGTGTATAAGTGTACCTTTTCCCCACATCCTTGACAACACTTATTGTTGTTTGTCTTCATAATAGCTGTCATTTTGATTGGAGTGAGATGAAATCTTAGAGTTACTACTCTTATTGAAACTTTCAGTTTCAGGTTGTCAGAGTAATTCTGGCATTGAAGGAAACATCTCCGCATTCCAGACTAAGTGTTTTTTTCTTTTTTTGAAGAATAAATTCTTAAAGGTAAAATGCTATACCATACTCATTGGAGAAGTTTGTTTATTTTTTTAATTTTGAATAATGTGGTCAAAATTGCCTTCCACAATTTTATTTTTCTTTTTCACATCTAGAGTTTTACCTCTACACTCTCCCTACATTCTCTATCACACTTATTATTCTTTTTAAAATATTACCCAAATCATAAGAAAGTTGCATATTTTATGAGTTACATTTGTAGGCTTCCTTCTGTGATTTAAATGGTTTCATATTTATTAGTCCACTGAACGTGCTCAATGTTTTCCTTGTGGATCTTAATTGCTATCTTGTATGACAAATTACGTGTCTTTTATTAATTGATAGTACTATATTATTTCTAACAAAATAGTAATACTAGCTTAATATACTGAGCAATTACTATTTACAATGATAAACTGTAAAATACATCATTTTTTTAATTCTATGCAACATCTAATATTAAAACTTACAAATTTAAAATATCCTTTTACTTAATAAAATATTTATCATTTGTAGATCATAGGTGGTATTATTTCCATACAATTTGGGATTTTTACTTCATTGCTCTGATAACAGTGGCTCATTCTTTCTCTATTTTTGTAATTAATACATTTTAATAATACATTACATGGATTCATCTTTCAATAATTACTTACTTTAATAGTAAACACAAAAGAACTGTTCCAAATCCTGAAATACATAACTGCTAAATATGGGGTTAGAATGTCTCCTAGAAGGCCCATATGAAACTTTTGGAAAATGGTAGAAATACAAAAAGACACAGACTAGTGGGGGTTCTTATGTCATAGGAAGCCAGGCATCAAAGAGGGTAATGAGACCCCATCCCCTTCCACTTGCTCTCTTTTGAGTTTTATTCATGAAGTAAAAAGCTCTGCTCTGCCAGGTGCTTCCCACCATCATGTGGTACTGCCACATAGACCCACAAGCTCCAGAGACAACCAGCCATAGACTGAAACCTGCGAAACTGTGAGCAAAAGTCAACATTTCTTCTTTACAAATTGAATCTGTACAGTATTTGCTACAGTCACAGAAAACTAACACAAAATATTTGTGACATTATCTTTTAGCTCTTTAAATGTTTTTTTTTACAATTACATTTTTATTCCACTAAGAATTTATTGTGGTATATAATGTGAAGAACATTCCAGACTTTTTATTCATAAATAATAATAATCTATTTGCCCTTGAATCTGGTTTTTCAAGTAATCTCTCTGTTCCCCATTTTACGGAGGAGATCACTCTTATTATAATAATTTTACTAAGAATTATTCATTGTTTTTTTAACTTTTTTATCTATCAATCATTGTTATTTAATAAACAGAAGAGCATATTCATAAATGTTACTTTTTCTGATACATTTTTAGTTATCAATTTTAAATGGGAAAAATGGAAATGTTCTAAATTTATTCATTATTTTGGAGTAAAGTGATAAATAGTTATTATCAATTTTTAAAATTCAAGAATGTGATTTATCATTCTACTTATCTAACTTTTTATTATGAAATACAATGTTATAATTTTATATAAAAATATATTCATATTTTTCATATAGATTATTCATAACTGTTTATACTTGGGTTAGTATTATGACCAACTTATTCTCTTTATTTTTGTATTGGTATATCTGTTCCATAACAAGAGGGTTCATTTTGTTCATAAATCTTAAAATTAGCTCTCATTCAAATTTTTAATCATGAAAGTTTTCAGTTTATTATTTCTTGTTCTTTCAAAGTAGACCATAATAATTAAAAATAATGACAAAATACAATTCTCATTTTTTTTATTGCTATGTCATATCATTTGTTTTTCTCCCTAATGGTACAGTATAGAATTCTGCCACTTAGCCAATGGTAGATAATTTCGTTTAGATGAATAATCTTTATTATTTAAGAGCCATTCCATTTTATGATAGACTAATTAACAGTTAATTTTAAACTTAAGTGAATGTCTTTTTTAGCACTGAAAACATACATTTTTCCCATGATTCATATGATACAATATACAATACATTTTTCCCATGATTCATCTGATACAATATATACAGATATTTTCTACCATAGAACTCATAATATAAATTGCTTTGGCAGTGCTTACTGGAACTTAATTGAAAGCATTAATTTAGGTATTCAATAAGTTCACTAGAAATATTAATCAAATATTAGCAATAATGTGTTACTAATAATATATTTAGCATCTTTCCATTTATATTTATAGGAGGTTGTTTTGGTTAGGTTCAGTTTTTTTATATTATCAGATTTATAAGATAAAATCATGTAAAATATTTTATTTTTTCTGAGGCATTTAACATATTATATGACACCAACTCTTGAAAGATGATTAGAACTACTTTGTGTTAGTGTCCTGAGGCTGCTATAATAAATCATCACAATAGGTTTGGTTCAAATCAAATAAGAGTGGAATGAATCTTTCTATTTATCAGTAATATAGCTACTATTCATTAAATTGCATAGCTTATTTTTTAGTGAGTTAAAGGGTTAGATTGACAAACATAATTCGATGAAACTCTTCCTAAGAGAAACAATATAGTGCATCTGCCTGAAATAATTATATTAAAGTTTATTTATCTATATGTTTGTTCATTATATAACCATCCCTTTAGAAACTGAACAAATTAATCTTGCCTGTCCTAGATACAGAACTCTTCTTCAATTCATTTTATCACTGATAAGGAGTGAAGAGACTCAAATCATCAAAGAAATTTAGCATCTTTCTTTGAAGACTTAACTGGAGGAAGTACAACTACCTTGAGCAGAAGAGGAACTCTCAAAGGTGACAGTTTTTGGGTTGCTTTCTTGGTTTTTGGTTTGTTTGTTTGTGTTTGGGAGGGTACCAGGAATTGAGGGGCACTCAAACACTGAACCCCAGTCCTATTTTTTATTTTAGTTAAGACAAGATCTCAATCAGTTGCTTAGCACCTGGCCCTTGCTGATTCTGGTTTTGAAGTCATGATCCTCCTGCCTCAGCCTCTTTAGCTTCTGAGATTACAGATATGTGCCCCCTGTCTGACTCAAAGGTGACAGTTTAACTGGGTGTATTCAAATCTTAACGGGCTGTCAATCAAGAGAGCCTAAGACATGGTAATTGTGTTGACATTACCCTTCCAACCCTTCATGAACTTGGACATGAACATAACCTAGGTAAAGAAATCCTATTAATTTTCAGATGTCCACTAGTCTATAACATGAAATTACATTATCTCCCATTTAAAAAAAATGGCTTGCATTTAGATAATTTTAAACACCCTTGGTCAATTTTTAATATTGTTTATAGATGTACTGGCAGTGGAAAGGGTCAATAAACTGAGGAACATTTGTTGAAAAATAATCACTTAATTTTGGAGCATATTTTTTAAATAAGGAAAGTTTAGAAATAATCATTCAACAGAATCTCAAAGATAAATTTCAGCAACTCTAATGTGTATTTGTATTGTATTGTTTTATATTATTAACATTTAGATATTTTAAACCATACAGTCTAGTTTCATCAGTAGAGAATATCAATCAATGCCTATAAGAAAGGATATGAACTAACAAGTAACAGGAGAATAAAATGACTAAAACTGCATGCAGATATCTTCAAACTTGTATGTAATCAAATAAATGTAAACTAACCTGAATATGATATTTTGCCTACAAACTGATAATGGTACTCACTATTATCTGGGGCTATTAAAAGAACCATTTTTATGAAATACTGAAATAGATATAAGTTGATAAAACTCTCTTGAAAAAAAAACATTATCAGTATATGCCAACATAAACTGAAAATTTCAAACTTTTAATAAATTCTTTTCCTTGTAGGAAAGTTCCTAAGAAAACTATGCAAAGAAGATACATACAGATTACATACACAGAATGTTATGACTTGGATAAGTGTCTCCCCCAAGATCTCATTTGTTAAAGGCTTGGTTCCCAGCTCAGGGTTCTGTTGGAAGATAGTGGAACCTTTAAGAACTAGAGCCTACTAGGAGGTTTCTCTGTCATTGGGGGTGTGGTCTTGAAGGGTATATTAAATGACAATCACTTCTTCTCTCTCATTCTTTGCTTCCCAGGCAACATGAGGTGAACATTTTATTCCATGGTCTGATCCCTATAAGGATGCATTGCTTCGCCACAGGCCCAAAGTAACAGGGCCAGATATGAACTGATACCTCCAACACAAACTTCCCCTCTTTCTAAGCTTATTTTCTGAGGTATTTTTTTTTTTACAGTAAGAGAAAACTCACCAAGAATATCTGATTCAACACTTTATAATGATAAAAATATCTAAATGTTTAAGAAGATTGAGATTAAGGTAAATTTTACACATCCATATGATAAATATGCATCAAATAACAAAGGAATTAAAAATATTTCTTGAAAAGAAATAAAGTATTAACAGAAAATGTAAAATAAAAATTGCTTTAAAATGCAGTTTCATATTTGCTAAGAAATTTACCTTTTAAAAAATTCAAAAGGAGACAATCAAGTTTTTATAATGTCTCTGACTTACAAAATTATAAAAATGTTTAAATTTTGTATTTTTTTAAATTTTACAAATAAATACAATGATGTATTAGTCAGCTTTTCTGTTGCAGAGATCAAAATACAATTCAAAGGAAGAAGGATCTACTTTGGTTCAGTTTCAAAGCTTTCAGTCCATGACAGCTGGTTGCATAGCTTTGGGCCTGAGGTGAAGACAACATCATCATGGAAGGGTACTGCTGAGCAAATCCAGTTACCTCTTTCCTGCCAGGAAGGAGAGAATGAGAAAGAAATGGATGCACAAGAAAATCCTCTTCCAGGGCACACCTCCAGTGAAGTACTTCCTCCAAATGTCCCCATCTCCTAAAGTTCTCACCATCTGTCTCTAACATTATCAAATTATTCATTCATCAATGGATAAATCCAATAATGAGGTTAGAGATCTCATGATCCGATCATGGGTGGAAAGTCCCTCCTCTGAACATTACTGCATCAACAACAAATCTTCAACACATGAGCCTTTGGGGGACATTCCAAATCTCAATCACAACAAATCATCTAATTTTATTTTTATCTTGAAAAATAAAGATTTGCCTATAGACTATTTTATTTGCTGTCCTTTCATTTTGCAAATGAACCACCAGCTCAACCAAATATCAAAGGTATCATGAGACTTTGAAAAAATACATACATAGCAAAGGGAGAAATGTTATCAAAATTGGTTGTGGTCTTTTGCACACGTGAGGGTATTCTTCATTCCCCACCCTTCCTTAACCTAAGAATTACGTAACTTATAATGAGCTTCTACTGTTTCTAGAACAAAGATGGCTAATTCATGACAGAAATGAACAGGCCCCATGATGACTAATTCAACTATGTATGTTTGGTTGGGCATAGGACAATGTTCTTCTCATGTATAAGAGGGTATATTGATAATATCATTAATAAATATTACTATCCATAATTAACAATGCCACAGCACTAATTATAATGCTCATAATAATAATCTTTTATGCTTAATTGTGAAACTAAGACCCAAAATGACATGTCAGAGAATCAGAGTGAAAATACATTCAAGTAAAGGGCTGTATAATAACTATTTAAAGAAATAATTTTTATTCCATTACCCTTGGTGACTCAACTATTATAAATAGTAAACATACAAGATGTGTGTCTTTTCCATATTGAGAAAGTGGAAAAGTGAAAGTGGCATTCACTTTTCCCCCTTTTGCAGCAATACTTTGAGAGCATGGATAAATGGGATTGAATAAAGATGAGGCTCCGTTGTAAAACAAGTGCTAGGAAAAGGTCAAAAGATGGGCTCTTCTGGAGAGAAGAAGAATGGATTTCTAGTGTATGCATATTTGAAGAGCCCCCTTTATCTTCTTGTACCTGAGAGGGCTTTTCAAACAGCTTGAGGAGCTGCCTGTATGCACTTACTGGGTAACAGGTGGACAGCATTAGGTCTCAGTCTCAGAATGTTACTGTGTATTATGTTTCCAATATGCTCTTCTAGTTTTAGCAGGTCAGCTGCAATGAGGGTGCAAAACAAACACATCTTAGTCTGTCTCTGATTAAACTAATGATAAACCAATAACTGCTGTTAGAAAAAGAAAAAAAAAATAAAGTTCATGCTGTCAGGATGCATTCTATCTCCAGTTAAAGATTTTCACGCCTGATAAGATTTCATTTAAAGCAAAGATTAAGCCATATGTCACGTTAGTCATTGATATTTTAATTTGCATATGCCGATCTCATGTATAGGAAACAGTTCTAAATCAGTAGAGTGGGTGGTACTTAGCAATTCGAAGGAAATGCAGGCTGGGAATCAAATGATTTGCACCAAATTGATTTTACAGAAACCCAAATGTTATTGTGATTGATTTTGCCCTTCTGTTACATACAGGTACTCTTTTTCTTTGAGTTTCCTGACTAATCACTTCCCACCAAAGTTGATGAGATGGAAGAATAAGTAGCAGCCTTCCTATTAAATCATGCTCACTCCCTCTTTTCTCCATCCACGCATCCATTCATCCATGCAAACAAGATGTACTGAAAAATTGGTGCCAAACACTGACATTGGTTTGGGATAGACATGGATAAAATGAATGGTACACAATAAAGAACTCTGAAGTTTGAAATTTACTATATATATATATGTATATGCACACACACGCACACACACACACACACACCAAGGGTTGAACTTAGGGGCACCTTACCACTGAGCTATGTCCCTTTTTATGTTTTTACTTTGAGACAGGGTCTCACTTAGTTGCTTAGGTCCTCACTAAATTGCCGAGGCTGGTCTTGAAACTGTGAACCTCTTGCCTCAGCATGCTGAGCAGCTGTAATTATAAGGCATGTGCCACCACTCCTTGTGCTAAAACTCACTTCTAAAACAAGCCAAACAATATGAGAAAAGAACTGTGGCACACGTAGACCATCTCCTCATCTGAGACTTTCCCTCGTGGTAGTGAACTTCTAATTATAGATAAAATAAACTGTTCTCTATTTTCATTTCAATAATGTGATTATACTGTTGGCAACTCTGTTATAGTTTGCATAAACATAGACTGGTGAAAGTATGAAAATTTATAGTTTACGTTCTCTGAATTTTGGAGAGAAATCTGTTTTTCATTCTCTTGCTCTATCATAAGAACTTTCTCTCATGAGATTAAGAAGCACCATGTTTCTCTTACTTCTTGAAGCCAAATCTTATGTCAAAATCAATGCCTGCAACCCCAGTGACAATTCATACATTTAAAATATACATATACTTAAAATATACATGGATATACATATATACATACAAAATATACAAATGTTCATATATTCCTGTATCTGTGTGCATATATAATATATATGCATATATATGTGTTTAAATGTATTAACCAAATATTTATATGCCTACATAAATATAATAAATAATTCTTGTTCCCCAAATACCTTAAGGCATAATTTTAAATTGTTAATATTGAGGCAAAATGATTACTCCTTAAAATTATCCTTAACTAAGTAAAAGGCTTTTTCCCTTCTCCATACTAAGTTCTATAACTAACAATGGACTTGCTCATTCACTTAGCTGCATATTGTTTTATTGATAGAAAGCATATGTTGTTTAAAATAATAAAATTATGTATGCAAACTTCCCAATATCTACATACTCATAATTCTTTTTATTTACTTATGTAAGTGAAGGCACATGCAATAAAAAAGACAAATAAACTGTCAATACTATCATAGAACCTACAAAATGTGATATTTTCCCCTGAAGAAAACATGATGAGAAACATTGTTCACATTTGCTGAATGAGAAGTAAACTAATCCCTTTCTGTGTAGACACCTGCATTTTTCTGTATTTACACAGCCTGAGCTCTTGTCCTTGATGCTAAGCAAACTTTAATTTAGTGTGACCTCTAGCTGGTCTGCTTCATAATGGGAAAAAAAGTCCAATTGTATGATCATTTACTGAAAGACCTCTGTATGGGGAAGGAAGAAGCACTTCATAGGATACATAGAGCAAGAAGATTCCAAAGATGGCTCCAGTATTTCAAAGACAAAGTAGGCTCTGGAACATTGCAAATATCTGCTCCAAATCAGGTCCAGTGGTCCTGCATTTATAACAAGAATGCTTACCATTGCCATAATTGCTAATTCATCAGATATTTTCTGTAGTTCCTCCAAGCTCTCAGTTAGTTAGACTCCATTGTCTGACTATTACCTTCAAATTTAGTTGTAAAAGAAAATATCCCTTCTCCTAAGGACCGAGCAATGCAATTTGTTGAATGACCTTCAAATTAATACTACAAATAAAATTATACTTAACTCTATGATGTATATTTAGAAATATAAATGGGCTGAATGTTGATTTCTGTTTTTAATATTTACATAGTAAGATCTATTAATGGCTCAAATCCTCAAATCTCAGTTACAGCAACATCATCTGCCTTCTTAGTGATGACTACTTTCCCAGCATTTCCTTCATATCCAATAGTCCTTTATTATGGTTGTAAAATAGGTTGTCTCCATCAAAACTATGTACAAGTTTATGTTTCAATTTAATAGCATTGAGAAGTATTGGGCCTTTAAAAGGTGTTTGGGATCCTGAGGGTTTTGCCCTCATAAATGGATAAATGTTCTTATTCCAGGAACGACTTGGTTATTGTGGGAGTTCAGCCCTCTTCCTTCCCCTCTGCACATTCTGGCTTCCCCTCACTACCAAAGGCTCTTACCCAGAGCCAAACAACACCAGTGCCATGATTTGAATTACAGACCTGGGAGCCAGAATAAATGTTTTTTTCTTTGTAAATTATCCATAGTCAGGTATTCCATTACAGCAACAGAAAGCAGACTATGACATCCTTTGTGTCTTGAATTATGAACAGGTAATTTGGCATCATTTTAATTCATCTCATCAACTAATTTCAGTTTCTATTCATGCTTCATTGGTCTTTCTGCAGCAGACACTTGCTCTCTTTATCTCCTGTGTTTTCTTCACTGGATTACCAGGGTGAGGAAGAGAACATTTGAAAAGATCCTTCTTAGAGCATATCAACATCTGCTCATTTTCAAAATGTTAAGTTTCTTCAGATGACAACAGACCTCAAAAAATCTGGATTATTTGAGGATTATTCCTTGAGTGTAATTCTTTGAATAGACATTGGGCTTAGAGACTCAGACATAAATGGCCATCTCCCTACTCACTGTTATTATTATTGTTTTTACTATTATTGCTACTTATCTTTTCAGAGTGAGCTGAGAAGTAAGCCCTGTTTGGTTTCCTCATCTTAAATTTTAGTTACATGGCCCTCCAGTGTACTACCATGATGCCAAGTTTATCACTATCATATTTGCCATGCTGTATTTTCAGCGTGGATGTCCAAATTTTTGAAGACATGGATTATCTTTTGTCTTCTTAACACCAAATATATGCTTCTTGAGTGAGACAATTTCCCTATTTCATACTTTAAAAGGTGGGTTTTCTAATAATAATTAACAAATAAACAAAATTAATAGAGAGAAATGTACTTGTAGTCAAAGAAAGATCCTAGCGTTCACTACCTGAAGTTAAAATATGAAATATTACTGGATATCTAAGGGAAATATGTGTTTATATATAGTAGGGATTTTTTTTTAATAAAACAAGGCACTGATGTAGAGGGACAAGAATTGGAGCATTCATGATCTCTCAGAAGGAAGAATGTAATTCCTGGAGTTGTCTTTTGCCAGTGGGTTGATTTCACATGTGTCTGGCTGTCACTGAGCAGTGGGCATTTGGAAGTATCATTAACTATGTGAAGTTGTCACTGTGGATTTAAATTTAAAAATCTGTAAAATGTGAATTCTGTGCATTACCTGTTGCCATGGCCCAAAGACAACCAGCCTTTTTTTGTCTTGAGTAGACAGATATTTAATTTTCATTATGGAAAAATCTTTTCTCACATCCATGCACCTGCTTAAGACTATCAAACCATGTGTTTCAGGGTTCTCATTATAGATTATTTTTAGCTATCCATGTACTGCTCCCTTGTCTGCTTTAGTAAAATCTCCAAGGGTAACTAAGTGGGCAGCAAGTAGCACTACTACATTTACAGAATATAAATAATTCATTCACAGCTAATTCAAGTTACCTCCTCCTCATTACATATTATGATATAATGAGGTTTTATTGGCCATTCCATTATTGTTGATGGATTATCATCCTCAATACAGACCTCTCTTTCCACTTGGTTCAAAATTTTGCTGGCTACCTACAGGCGAATATACATGCTTCTTGTTCCTGTCTTTTGCTTTGCTATATCCTCCATGCCAGAATGACCAATAATTCATGTTTTCAACTTTTCAAATTCAAACATATGATTCTGTTGGGAGGTTTTCCAAGTTTGAGACAACTCAACCATAAGAAATGCAATGTTAAACTTTCGGTAGGGAGAGAAAAACAGAAGCAGTGATAATCACATTTGAAATCATTCTGCAATTGGAAACTTTAGACAATGCCAGTATTGCCATTTAGAATTGCAAATTCAAGCTGTCATAGGTTCTAGTAAATCTTTTAGTTTATTATTCTTAAATTTATCATTTTATTGAAAATATTAATCAAGACCTTTTGGTTGTAATATGCAAATAAAATGAGAATTTAGAAAAAATAATTGGTGGGAAAAAAAAAGCTGAACTGAATCACGTATTTGATTGGGGATGTAGCCCAGTGGTACTGCTCTTGCCTTGCTCACCTGAGGCTTTGAATTTTACTTCCATAACCAAAAACAACATAGCACAACTTATGTTTTCCATTTTTGCACCAATTTTTCAAATACGAACAATGTACTTTTTATGTATAAGGTCTAGCTGGATTCTTTCCCCTCCAGTCAGTTAAGACTTAAAAGATTTTTTCAACCCTGGGTAACCAAAGTATCTCAAACCAACTTCCAAAATATAAAGAAATTGCGTTTACTTAAAACATTTATTCCACTTACTGAAATAAGAATTCCAACACAAAAAATCTAGTGCCTATTAATTCATAAAATCTGTTTTGTAATTCATCTAACTGCTGAAATGTGTGTGGTCTGTCATGATTTAATTTTCTTTTAAAGTGAAAAAATTTTTACAAGAAATGAATCAACATATTTGCCTTATAAAAAGTATCTAGGAGCAGTTTTGAGAGTGGACGCCTGTTTCTCTGCCTTTTGGCTTCTCTGGGGAAAATGCATGTGAAGAAAACAGAATTATCTTTTGAATAAAATGTGAACACTATTGGCATTTTTCTGTTCCTGTCGCTATACTAGGATGATGGGATTTGACTTTCATAGTCTTAATCTCCTCCATATGAATTTTGATGGTTCTAACTTTATTTCTTTTCCTCTGTCCTGCATGAACAAAGAAAAACAGCAGAATATTTGATAGCAATTTAATGAAATAGTTAAAAGAATTTTATAGATTTATCCATGGCACTGGTTGATGAGTTCAGAAATGTAGGAGCTACATCTGTTACGAAAAGGAGGCTAAAAGTAATTTGATCACATAAATTCGCACAGTGCTTCTCTTCCTTGTCCAGAGCACAACCCCAAAGGAAAAGCAAAATATAAACAGGCTCAATACTGAGTGTCTTCAGGAAAGACTACCCAAGGAGCAACTGGATGCTTCAGTTTGTTCCTGTTATTTTCCCACTGAAATGCAGCACAATCTTCAATGCATGAAGGAATGTCCCTCTGCCCACAATCCTCACACATGCTGTACCCCAAGGAGCAAAGATGAAAAGCAGGATGGGGAGAAGTCCAGAATCCCTTAGCTCCCTCATGCTGAAAAGCCTCAAATCAAGAAAATGACATGTAGCTTCTTTTACAGTGGGATCAAAAGAAACCTACAGACAGCTGTGTTGTGGAGTACATGTATTTTTTTAAGCAAGTTTACAGTTCAAATTTTAGGTCTCGAACACCAGATGTGGATGATAGTGAAACTCTCATATGCACTTGAAAAGAATGATGAACACAGGAGAGGAGGTACTTTACCAACCCTTTTGTTGAAAAAAATAAAACCTAAACCACAATACCAGACTTTTACACAGTAAATCATTTTAAAGAACCAAGTCTTGGTTTCAGAAAATCCAGAGAAAGAATCACAGATCCAAAGATAACATCTTAAGCATCACTTAAGCAGGTGAGCAGAGTTGTGGGTGAGGCTGGCCTTGGACTTCTGCATCCATTTAGCTATATATGCATCTGTGTATATCTATCTATTTATCTATCTATCTATCCATCCATCAATCCATCCATCCATTCACCCATCCATCAACCTGAAACTTCACATAGTTCTTGATGTTCAATAACATAGGAGGTATTCAATACATATCAGTGACACACTAGTTTTATTTGTACATCTGTTCTGGATTGGTTCTGGGTTATAGTAAGGAAGAGGAAAAGAAGACTTTTCAAGATAAGTTGAACTATTTTTTTTATATTTTGAGAGTTGTACAAAAGAAGTTCAGGAAAGAAAAAGAAAAACAAAAAATAAAAGGTCATATCTAAAATATTGAGGTTGCAAGGGAGAGGGAATGACAGGTGAAAGATAAAATGAAAACAGCGTTTGGAAGGGGGGGTGTCAAACCCTATAAAGGATCAACGATGAGAATAGCCAAAGCTTTGATGTGTAACTATGGTAGTTTTAAAATGGAAACAAAGGAATATCTATTTTTCTAAGCCCGAACTTTTCCCCCCTCTCTCTTGAAGATATTTGCTATATATCTTTACCCAATTTAACCTTCAATACAACTCAAAGATGGAGAAAACGTGTTGCTAAATACATTCCCACAGGTATTATGATTTTGATTAGCATCAGATCCTTAGATCTCCACTTTGCCTTTCACAGTCTTATTCCTTGTATGCATATGAAAACATCTGTTAAAACACACCCTTTGGCAGACTCAGATTCAAAAACTGACATTTAAAACTATTTAAAAAAAATATAATATTTTTGTTGAAGGTCTACACACTGGATAACTTTTCTTGAAAAATGATGTCATTATTTGACACGGGAGATAGAGAAAAAAATACTACTCTTCAAGGAGGGCGAGCAGTGCACTTGACTTCATATGCTTCCAGCATCATTAACTTTTTTGTAGCCTAAAACAGTTGCTACAACTCTGTAAGTTTCAGTTGTTATGCTTCTCAATTCACTTAATGGGTCCTTTATACAATAAGAAAGGTTGTTGCAAAAACTAAATTAAAATACCTGTGAAAAGACCTTGAGAGCAGAAACCACTGTTGATACATTATCAACCTGATAATATATAGAGAGCACTTTAAAAGTAGAGTGGAGAAAGTTCACTGATATGTATTGAATACCTCCTATGTTATTGAACATCAAGAACTATGTGAAGTTTCAGGTTGATGGATGGGTGAATGGATGGATGGATTGATGGATGGATAGATAGATAGATAAATAAATAGATATACACAGATGCATATATAGCTAAATGGATGGTGGATGGAGGAATAGATGAATGAATGACTAAATGGATAGATAAGGTGATGAATAGATAAATATAGACAATCAATCTATATGCCATTTAACTCATATATGTTATCTAGAATCTTAATTGGAAATCTGGAATGCAGGGAGATTCATGTAACTTGCTCAATATTCTACAACTGTGGAATTAAAAACTGTCACTAAAGCCTACTCTCTTCCCTTTAGGTTATGTGAATCATAAGTAACTGAACAATAATGATTCTCATGATTCTGTAGTCAGCCAGGTAGTTCTCCTGGACTGGTTTCATTTAGCTGGCATTTCTCTGGGTTTAAGCTGGCTGACTGGGCACACTGGGCCAGCTGGAAGATCTGGATATTCCAATGGAACAACCTGGACTCATTCACATGAGGGCAGGAGAGTTTCGTAGAAGAGCAACAGAGGTTAAGTCCTTGCTCAAGCGCTTTTCAAGATCCTGCTTCTGTCGTATTTGCCAACATTGAAATATTCAAACAAGTCCATAAAGTCAAATCCAGATTCAATGGCAAAAACAAAGACTTCACTTTTGGATGGAAGAAGAAAATGAGTATGTATATGTATATGAGGATAGGAAAAAAATGTGGTCACTTTTGAAATTTACCACACTGTGAAATCTACAACACCATAGAAACCACACATAGTATTTGGATGTATATATGGATATGGATGTTCTACATTTGTGTTTACATATTATGTATCTGTAAGTGTTTTGCCTTGGAGCTTAGGAAGCAATAAAAGAAAACAAGGAAAATGTTTGTAATATCTTCTTAGATTACATAAAATAAGTAAGAGCCATTAGGAAGCTCAAACTAAAACCTCATGCACGGTACTTGATATGCGGTTGCAAATGCATATGTGCTGTTTATTTTTGTAATTTTCTGTTTCTTTATTTTGTTTTTGTTTTTGTGGTCTTACCTTCACAGTACTGCTCCGCTTATTGTTTTTAGTCTGAATTACTGTGGATATTTAAAGACTGTGAAGAGTCCATGAAAAAGTCTGGGTTCCTGGCTTTTCTTGAAATAGCAAAAGATCTGGTAAGGGTAAAGGTAATTGTCATGTGGCCACGTGACAGTTTGCTGAGGATAAGAATCCTTCCAATGGGGTGGGAGTTCCCAACTTAACCAGTATCTACATTCATTTCCTTGAATTCCTCTCCTCACACTGAGGCTGAATGTTGTAGAAAGATAAGGCACAAAATGGATGAAGAGACATTATTTTTTAAACTCAGTATTTCTACCCTCAGTGATCTTACTATAATTATTATTAAGACCGAGAGCCTCTAACCCTTGACTTATAAAATATTACTATATGGTTAATAATTAACATCATTAAAATATCTTGAACTTGACATCACCAATTAATTAAAGGTAAGGTTTTGTTCTCTTGGGAATTTATTTAATTGCACATAATTACTCTGGTGTGTATATGTCAGCCATCGGGGTAGGGCAAGGATCTCTTTGTAAGGAGTTAGAAGATGAGAGCTTCAACTAAATTCCTTCTCTAAGTGTCGAATTTGAGCAAATCACTTAACACCAATGTACTTTCCCGCCCCTTAAGGAGGAATAATAAAAGAGACTTTATAACCTTCCAGGGATACCTTTGGTATTTAAAAATAAGACAGATGGAATGCACATATTTTTGAAGGGGAGGAGGGAAGGGAACTGGGAACTTTTAAAGTATGTCTTAGATTCTGCTAGGTTTAGTCATGCTGCTTGGATTTAATAGTACAATCAACACTAGGAATCTCTACCAGCATCTTGGCTTGTCAAACCTGTACTAAGCAAAATAGGCTTATCTGATTGCACCTAGACTCAGGTGTACAGGAACCAAATTGCCAGACATGATCAAAGAGTTTTTTTTTCCTCTTTTTAGGCATCATGCCATATACTTGGCTAGACAATTTCCCACCCCACCCGCATTTTTTAGCTCTACTGTTTACCATCTTGGTATTAAAAAGAGGTGGCGGCATTCTAAGTCTAATGCACATGAGCCCATCCTCAAAATCTTTCTGAGGGAAAAAGCATGCATATGGACATTTATATCATATTTTTTAATGCATCTTTCTTTCATTAAAGCAAGCCCCTTAAAGGTAGATGAGACAAATAATATTTCTTCTTTGAGTATATTTATGTTATGATGCTATAGGCTCTCTTGTTCTTTATTGTGGACTTTCATACTTTATGGAATATTTCTTCTTGAAACTCAGCCATCATGCTTTAAAGAATCCCAGGGAGCTGTAGAGAGGGCTGTGTACAGAACACAAGGCCAGACTGTACTGCTGACCAGTTACCAGCACCATCTATAAGGTGTACAGATAAAGCCATTTAAACCTTCCACCCAGTCCCATGGCATGGCTGACACTAGGTAAAGAAGATGATCCACATGGTTGAGCTCTGCCCACACTCTTGTCCTTGAATCATAAACAAATAAAACAACCATTGTTTTATGCCACTCGGTTGAGGAGTCATTTGTTACACAGCAATAGATAACTGAAATACTCCTCAAAGCATATGGTTGGTACCAACTGGAAATGGGTGGCAAATGTCTTATTCTAATTTCTCTAAAGGTGAATGGCTATGGGCATTTAGTTTCCAACTGGCAGATGTTCTTAAGAATTGGATGATTCCTGCATGCTCTGTATTAAACTTAAGAGCTGGTCCAAGAGAATTCTTGAATTATGAGGGATGTTTGTATTTATTCTGTCTTCAGAAAAGGCATCCTTATGTTCTTATGTGAACTAGTTTGGTTTAGGGAGACAATGTGTGGATGAGTGCAAGAAGGGAGTCAGCTCACTTGTTTCCAAAGAGAAGCTCATTTTCAAAGAACTTTCTGGGATCCAGCTGCAGTATCATGACTGGAACAAATAAAAAGTGAGCCATCCCATTTTCCTGTCCATTCTTTTGGCTGAACCTGATGTAACAAGGAGACTCATTAGCATCTCCTGTCTGAACTGTGCATGTTTACTACAAGAAATTCAAAGCTCAACAGAGGTGTGCAATAGCTTTATGAACTCACACATTCTTTACCTGCAGCCAGTAAAGGAGTCACATAGTTATCTTTCCTTTTATGTGAACATTTCAATTGAGAATAAAACACATGGTGGGAAGGGGCAGTTGGGAATTCAAGATGTAAGTATATATGTATTTTCAGAACTCAGTGTTTTCAGCCCACATTATGGCATCTGTGTTCACCAACTCAAGGCAAATATGGCAGTGAGCTCAAGTACATTCACATATGCAGAAAAAGCCACAAGTATGAGCAGGCTGAATTAAAAGCAGGGGTTTTGTTTAATGGATGTATTCGGCACAATGTTGGTATCTACACTGCAGTAGAATTGGTGGCTTTGAAATGACTTTGCTTCTGTACTACTGTAAACTATATTACTTTGAAAAATCCTCAGAGTGATGATATTTCTAAATATGTTTAAGATATTTATATGTCTTGTAAATGATGGAAAGTAGAATCATTTGCTAAATCAGAAGGCTAAAGTACACAGAGACACTTGAGACAGGAATTTGCAGCCACTGGAGCAGACTCAGGGTACTAATGATAATTCAGATTTTTTTTTTACTTTATCAACCTCAAAAATTTCTTCCTAGTCAATTATTTCTTTAAAATCAAGCAAATTTTGATTGTTTATAAAGAAGTTTCTTACTATTTTTTTTTTTCCTTTTGTAGAGTAATAAACCATTTTATCCTTTCTACTCTGGGTGCTGAAAATTTGTTGTTGAGCCATCAAAATTAAAAAAAAAAATGAAGAAAAAAAGAAAAGAAAACTAGAGTTAAAAATCAGGGATATAATTAATCTTCAATTATGCTTTAATTATAAAATAATATATAATTCAAAAGACATAGGAAAGTTTAGCCTAGTTTTTACCTGTTTATGGTTTTAATTTGTTGCTGATGAATTAGATAAAAAAATTCAATCAGATCCACGAAGTATTTCATTGTGTTTATCAGGAATAATTTAGTTAAATATTTTCTAATGGCATTAAAGTTTTCTGACTATTTGCTATGTACCAAGTGCCTTATGTGCTGTTTTTAATTTCCAAGGTGATCTCTCTTATTGAGATATTATATTTTTCCCTTCTTACAGTTGAGGATGCTGAAGCTTAGCAAAGGCAAATAGCTTGGCTAAGTTATATTTGGTAAACCATAAGTTGGAATTTAGACCCAGGCTCCCTGACTCCCTATTCTTAGCTTAATATTTACTGTTTTTTCATTGTTACCATTGGTGTCATAAGTCATAAAACTTCTCCAGGTATAGTCAGTGAAAGTATCATGATTTTCTACCTAAAATAAGCTAAAAGAGGATTGCAGATTGCTTACGAAGACTAATCAATAGGATATCATGCAGATATTTGGACGTAAATAATTCTACAGAGGAAATCTTAAATTAGGTTGTGAGTGGGATACTAAGGAATGTGGAGACATTGGACTTTAGCAGTACAGTTCCAGTAACTGTTACAGCAACAGAATGCCTACATACCAGCACAGATGGTTTTTTCTGTGTGATTTCCAGAGCTCATGTGGAAATGTCAAATGATGGAAGGGTTGAAGCCAGCTGCTAGCATCCCTTCAGACACTGTCTTCGGGCGCCATCTTGTCCGTATGGACATCATTCTAACAAGCTTCTGTGCTTGTGCTGGACTCCTTGTCCCTGGGGCTACTTGACATCATTGTTATTTTAGGATTGGATGTTTTCAGAATAATGGGATTAATTTGGGAGAAAAGTCAGTTGGGCATGTCAGGAATCCTAGCATCTTTAGGCACTTGAAAGGAAGAAAATGGAGCAGCTTTGTGAAATCTGTCTGTCTGGGGAATTTCTCTCTTTCTTAATCTCCCTTTTTCTGTCACTCTGTGTGTGCTTGTGTGTTTGCGTGTGTGTGTGCATGTATGTCTGTCTGTCTTTCTGAAGTGGGATACTTGTCATCATTTGCCCCTTTAATTGCTTCTCATCAGAAACACAAGCTTTTGTTCATCATCCTCTTCATCCTCTTCTTGTTATTGTCCAGAAGTAGAGCATCCAGCTGATGATTCCAGGCACTTGCTGTTTATAACCAAAATTGTATTGCTATTTGATAAGAGACAAAAATAAATATAATAAAGCAAAGATACTTAAAATGGAATGTTGGAAACCAAAAACTGAACAGAAGTGACATCCACTTTGGTGAACAAATTAAGCCCAGTTTTTCGTGTGTAGTTAAGGTAAAGGTAAAACAAGGTCCCAAAATACCTAGTTAAAAGTATATAATCGCACACCACTTCTCCTGTGTTGAATGTTAACATGACTTTGGTGTCACTCATCCTTAGTCTCAAGACAAAGAGTGCTGACATCCCTCTTCCTTACTTAAATACCATTTATGTACCTAAGGTGTCTCTGATCCCACTCTCATTGTCATCCCCAAACTGGCAAATAAACTTGTGACAGTAAGCATGAGCCCCTGGTCAAATGGTTTTATATTTGGGAAAGTCTGCAATTTTAGGGTTTGCTATAACACTATATCATTTTTGCTATGTTTGTCTTTGCTTTAGACAAGTTCATATCTATGATCATCTAGGTTTTGTTTGCTCAGTGCTTGGAGTACTGGTTTAGGTACTCAAAATATGAAATGCCAATTAGCTGATTAACTACTAACTCACAAAGTGAAGAAAAACAGATAGGCCTTGTCACAATCCCTGATACAAAAGTACAGGTAGAGAATAGATGGATTTATAAATATTTATAAATAACTAAATAAATTGTCATTCATTTTTTTCCTAAAAGTGAAAATGGAAAGGAAAGAGTGTAGGAAAGAGTAGTAATGAATATTTTGGTGAACTGCGGTTCTGGAAGAACAGAGAGGTGGAAATAATTAAGAGATGGATACAATAAGCTCTGTAGTAGGGAAAAGTTTATCACTAATCCCAACGAATGGTAGAGTAGTTTTGCTTTTGCTTATTGAAAGATCCACTTCCAGATAGGATCACAAATAGGAAACCACATTTTTCTTCAATTCAATACAAGAGGAGTACTGCTGAATCTAAAAGTATCTTAGAGACACATAATGGAGTACAATGAAAGGACTTCCTTAAGTAGCAATAAGTAAATGTTTGTGATCAATCAAGCATATAAATTAAGAGGGAAACTTACTAATATGGAGCAGTTAGAAAAGGATGGTGGACATTGGAATAAGGTACAGATCCTTTCCTTATTGTTATCATTGGCTAGACTGACTAAGAGATACAAGAATTCCATAGATAGGTGAACCTAGAAACTAATATCAACGTCCATTGATGGCCTCATTTTTCTTTATGTATATGTAAGTATTTGATCAAAAATGTATATGTTGCTCTCATCTCAGATATTGACTCTGATGTTATTCAACAAATCAATTTAGCACCATTCTGATATAAAAAAAAACGATTCTAAAGACTTGGGTCTGTCATATATATTTACATTTACATATATATATTTTTTATTTTTATATATATTTATTTTTTTGTAGTTGTAGTTGTACACAATATCTTTACTTTATTTATATGTGGTGCTGAGGATCGGACCCAGGACCTTGCAAGTGCTAGGTGAGGCTTCTACACTGAGCCATACCCCCAACCCCTATATTTTTTCTTCTTAACAACTTAGTCTAAGTAGAAGTGAATTCTACCAGCAGCTAATGAGCCAAGAAAGGGATCCCATGTGTCCAATGAGACAACAACCCCAAGGAACACCTTGACTTAGGTCATTTAAGACCGTTATGTGCTCAGTTGTGTCTTCTCAGAATACATGTTAAAGCTCCAACCCTCAATTCCCCGGAATGTGACTGTATGTGGAGACAGGACTTGGAATAGAAGATTAAATAAAAAATGAGGCTCTTGGTATAGTCCTCAATTCAATCTGAGTGGCATTTGCATCAGAAGAGGAAATTTGTACACATGATCAGACACCAAGTAGGAGCCTGTACAGAGGAGCAAGTGAGTGAAGACAGAGAGAAGACAGTCACGTGCCAGCCAAGGAACAAGGTCTGACTAGAAGCCAGACCTGCTGACCCCTTGATCTCAGACTTCAAGGCTTTAAAAAGGAGAGAAAACAAATGTCTGTGCTTTAAGATTCTCAGTCTGTGTTGCTGTTTTGGAAGCCCCAGAAAACTCATATGTACTTTAAACAGAGTATCCAGTTGAGCCTTACACTAATGTCTGACCTACAGAAAATGTGAGATAATGAACTGGTGTTTGGGGAGGCCATGAAATTTATGGCAATTTGTTAAAAAATGTTAGAAAACACAATATGTAAGTACAACCATGTCCTCTTGGGACTTACAGTTAAGGATAGCACACTAAGTTAACAGGGTATGATTAATATTCACTCCAGGACAAAGACAAGCAAAGAAGATTTGGTAATATTATTTCACATATATAATACTAGTAGAATTTGGACCTTACCTCCTAACTGCAAAATCTTAGATGCAAACTGGCAATTCAACCTCTCTATGTGCTCATACATTATAAACTGTGTGTATGTGCGTGTCTGAGTACATGTGTGCATACATATACATATACATGTATAATCCTGAAAGACTGAAGATGTACTCATTTCTACATCTTTAAAATAAGGCTAGATTTTATAGCATTATTATTATTTTGACCCTAAAATACTACGTAGGCTACTTTGTCATAAAGCTTGCTTTGACAGGCAGCATTCAAAAGTCTCTAACCATCTTTCTACATTATTAGACCACAAATACAGATATTACTTAAATGTGATTCTGTGGCATTGCACTTTTTTGAACTCAGCGGCATTCAACCCCTGAGCCTCATCCCCAGCCCTTTTTTGTGTTTTATTTAGAGACAGGATCTCACTGAATTGCTTAGCACCTCGCTTTTGCTGAGGCACATTGCACTTTTTTAATTACGTACGTTTTAATTATCATGAAAACATACAAAATATATTGAGTTGAATTTGCATGTATGTATATGTGAATGGTAATGGATCATCATTAAATCTATGGGCATTATTTAATTCATTAGAATATGAAATTTTATAACTATACTGGTTAAGAAAAAAATTTCTGTAGCTGTCACTGTCTTGGAAGAAGCAATATGAAAGAGGATCACATTTTGGGAATGGCTTCAATACAAGCCATTCTACATAAATTTCGTATTCTGAATACAATCCTTAGGAGCATCTGATACCAACAGCCAACAGGTACTGAGTGCTTCAATGTTCAAGTGATGTGCTGAGAGTTTGCCTTTCAGTCCTGCCCACATACACACAGGTTTGACATCCCCAGTTCTCTAATGAGAAATAGCTCTTGAAAACTTTAAAGTTGCATTCCTTTTAGGTTGCCTTCCATGTATTCTGTCTATTCTGTCCAATTCCAAATACTATGATCCTAATAACAAGGTATTTGAAAATTGCAGGCATCTGTGCATGATACCTGAAAGCTATCAGAATGTAGAAAGTACAGTCAAGTAGAAGTTTACACATTATCCAGAGTTTGAACCTAAGAAAAAGACCTGGGTGAACAGCTGATGAGTTGTTCCAGATTTTACTAGATCATTGGCATTTCAAAAGCCATGTGTAGGAACTCTATTAACCCAAGGCCACACACCATTGCTGTACCTTTGAGGAGAAAGGTGAAGTCTGCCTGGAGGAAGACACCACCATCTGACTCACCTCAGCTCATCAAAACAGGGTCAGGCACTGCAGTGGCAGGTACCTGGGGCTGTGGTGTTCAGTCACTAAGTGGAACGGACTCTTCTCATGGACTATGATACTGAATATTCTATATGAAGACTGGGAGTTCTGACCTTGGAATTGAGGGTTTTCTTGTAGTGCTTTCTCAAATTATTTCTGTTCTTTCTTTTGTTTGAAAAAGGCAATGCATGTTCTATTCTACAGAACTCATTTTTCCTCCGAAACTTATGAATTTTTACCAACCAGAGGTATTTGAAGGAAAGGTCATTTTGTGAAGAAATAATTGTTCCCTGGGAATATATATATTTTTTTTTTCAAATTTTTTTACTGTTAAAAAAAAAAGTTCATTGAATACTAGCTTCTCTCTAAAGAAATTAAGCTCCTGTAGCTTTCAAATTCAAATGCGAGACAAGGAACTCTGAGACGTTTTAAGATCCATTAGGTTCTCAAGGCATCCTTCTGTAGCCTACTTTAAATGCTATTTGCAAGGTGATTAAAAGTAACATTTAATAACAGGTCAGTTGACAAGTAATTATTTAGTGGCCCCAGGGTATGAAGCTTTACACAAAATGCTCAGAATTAAAAACCTTTAAAGTTACATGATGGGAAACGAGATAATAATGTCTTTTTCTGTGAGCATTAGAGCAATATAAGTCCTATTTTCTTCCATATTCTGGAATGATTAGCAATCAAAACATTATGCAAAAATTTAATAATAAGCTACATTTTTGTGGTTTTCCTGCCTCTGTCAAATTTCTTTTACGTTCTATTATAACATCAAAACACTCTTCCTGTGAAGTACAGAATGCATTGTGTTCCCATATTTCATATGAGCAAACTGAGACCCAGAATCACAACATAACATAAATACAGAGTTGGGGGAGCAACCTTGATTCTTGTCCCATGTTGACTTCTTCAAATCTCATTGGATGATACAAGATGATACTGTCACAGGAATTTGCAGATGCAGTAGAAAAGTCTCACTTTCCTTTTGAAATTCTTCTGGGTCAAGATGTTTGATCTCCTCTGCTCCACACAGAACTCCTGAGTAATATGCCTCTGACTTTGATTCAACATTGTCCTGTGAATCTCTTTGCTGTCTCATATGGCCCTGGTTCCCATGACTGCCTCCTTCCTACAACAGTGAGCCTCTTACAACAGTCTCCAGCCTGCACTCTGATTCCACCCTCCCTTCCCTTCATTCCATTCTTACTGCCATGGAACCAAGGCACTTTAAAATACTAATTAGATTTACAAATCCTTCTTCACAAAGGACTTCTAAACAATTTTAAGAGACAGACCAAGGCCTTTAAGGTGGGCTTCATGGCCCTCCCTTTGCCTGAGTTTACTGATACTCTATTGTCTTCTCCCATCCCACACTTTAGCCAGTCTCCATTTCTAGAGCAATCTCTTCTCTAGGACAGAAATCCCCTATTCACAAGAGCACATTCAAGAATCTTAATCTAGTGAACTCTTACCCAACCTACAGTCTATTAAATTCCAAAAATGAGGTCAAATATCTCATAATTAATTTTCCAACAGCATTTTTCCCTTAAAGTATTGATCACTATAGATCAATTTGGAGTTATGTGATTAAGGCCAGTCTAAACCTCTAGAATGAGAAAGCACGGATATTTTATGCTATGCTCATTACTGTCAGTGCCTAGTACTGATTGCTTGAATCATCTTAAGATTTCAGTAAATACCACTGAAATGTTAATTTTTTGGCTTTCTTGACTCACATTACAACTGGTCATAAGTTATACAAGTGAATAAATGTTTGTTTTGTATGTTCTGTTGTCACATCTTATGGAATTCAGCACACAGAAAATGTTAAATAAATGTTTATTTAATGAATGAATGAATGGCTACATTAGTCAACTTTTCATCACTGCAATCAAAATACCTGACAAGAACAACTTAGAGGAAGAAAGGTCTATTTTTGGCTCACAGTTTCAAAGGTCTCAAGTCATTGTCATATTTGGTCCTGAGGCAAGACAGAACATGATGGTGGAAGGGCATGGTGGAGGAAAGCTGATCAGCTCATGGAAGCTAGGAAACAGGGAGACAGAGAGAGGAACATGAGACAGAGGCACATACCCAGTGACTTACTTCTTCCAACCACACCCCACCTGCGCAGTTCCCACCTCCTCCCAGTAGTTCAATGGATATTTCATCAAATGGATTAATCCACTGATGAATTAAGAGTCCTCATGATCCCATCACTTCCTAAAAGCCTTTTTCTCTGGACATTGCTGGGTTAGGGACCAGGTCTTTAAATGCACAAGGCTTTGGAACACATTAAAAATCCAAACCATAACAATGATGAATGCATTTTTCACATGTTACACTCAGATAATCCTATCAAAAATGACATGTGATGAAAATTGTGGACAATTCCCCTGAAAAGTGTTGTTTTCTTGATTTAGTTTACCCATTTATTCATATTGGTTTGAACTAATGAAATTATCTTTGTGGTAGATAAAAATTGTTGAACATAATCAATTTCACATAATTCATCCTAATACTTTATGCCAATAACATCCACTATTATAACACGTTTTACAATAAAATAAAGAATCATATGTCACAGACTAGTTAAAACTTGAAAAAGAGAAAGTAAAAAAGTATGGAAGAAGTGAACTTCTCCAATGTGATAATAGACTTGACTATTACATTATCATTAAGATAGAAATGGTCTTAGCACAATTAAATCTAGCTCCGACCTTCCTGATGAGTAAGGTAAGAAAGAAGAACGTGACAAATTCAGCATTATTTTTTTTGCATTCAAATTTAAATGCTTATAATTAGTAATCCTTTATAAAATATTGTGAAATTGAATGTTAAGTTCTTACGGCTATGACCTGTTCTTTTCCCTTTGGACTTCCCCCAGAAATCAGGACTTTGGTTTAACATATACAAAAAAAACTTTATACTTGAGGTAGTTATCTCTATCAATTAATGTGATTATCACTGTTTTATTGAGAAATAGACATTTATGGATGAGTTGATTTAGCCTCCCCATCTATAATTTCAACATTGACTGGACAACCATTTAATTCCATTTTTGTCTCTTTATCCTAATACTTTCATGCAGCTAGAAAAAAGTATCCCAGCTTTCATGAGACTAATTACTAAAAGCTGTGGTTGAACTTCTCTTTCAGTAATCCTGAGGTCTTTCCTTCCACAACATCCAACACAAACTCTTCTCTTCTTTCAAAATAGGCTTAAACTCTGTAATCCCAATCTCCTTCCACAATTAATTTTTACCATAACACATTAAAAGAGGTGGTATATTTCTAAATTACATACTTTCTAACAAGAAATTCAAATTTTTGCTTTGCAAAAATAAGACAATCAAGAAAATTAAAGAAAATGCGGGGGGAGTGAATTGGAATATAATGGAGCGAATACCACCCCTCCAAAGTTTTTTAATATGTCTATACTTGGAAATAGGCTCTTTGATAACAAAATCAGGTGAAGGTGAGGTCATGTTGGATTAAGATGGGCCCTAACTCAATGGTCAGTGTCCTTACAAGAGAAATTTTGATACAAATACACAAGAGAAGACAGTCAAGATGAAAGTGGAAATTCTGGGTAAGGGCCACAAGTCAAATTTAGGAGCTACTGAAAAATGAATAAGCTAGAAGAGAAAAGGATGACATTGTTTTATGCCACCCAGTTTGTGGCACTTGGGTTTTCACTGTGTTAAGAAAGTATAACAAGGACGAAAAAAATAGAAGTTGTGCTTTTTTCCTTTGCATTTCTCAGAGACATTATTCTCAAGTGTGAGGGTTCTTCCCAATCTCCACACACCAAAGGGAACATTAACAAATAGAACATGGGAGGGTAAGACAAAAAAAATGTTGGCATTCTTGTTGAGAAAGTGTATCTCTGAAGTTGTTTCTTGGATTAACATAATACCTTAAAATTGTGAGGCACTTTCTCTTAATTTGACCCTCAAGGAACCTTTGAATGTAGATAAAGCAAATGATTGAACCTTTAAGTGGCAAATGAAAAACATTAAGCTCAGAGAAATGAAGTGCTGTGTTCAAGTAGTTTCACAAATCAATATCGAAGTCTGAATCAGATCCTAGATTTCCTCGCCCACACTTTATTTTGACCTCTTCTTCCGTGAATCACACGAATAGGTGTGTCTAGCTTATTTGAATTTCTGACATGGTCAACCTTCTGTTTAAACCTCAGTATCACTAATCTGGGGACTGAGATATTTAGCCATAGAAACATTCAAGGGGCCACTGTGTGGATTCTAGTTCTTTGTCAACTAATGGATGTCTAGTAATCCTATTAAAATATTACTTGGAAACACTAGAGACTGTAAATGGGCTGGGAATAGATCTCTATGACAAGCAAAGAGCACAGAGAAAAGGAGAATTTAAGGAAATGAAAGAATAAAGTCTAAAAGTTGCTCAAACTGGTCTTGGGGATATGGTTTATCATAGGAATCATAACAAGTTCTGTAAAAAACAGCAATTGGAATTTTGGGACCAGTAGAGTTGTAAGAATATATCTTTAGTATACTAAGGTGGTTCACTAGTCAAATTCTTCCTGCCCTCCTTAGTACCTATTCATGTTCGCTAATGCCCCCATCAAAGGGGTCCCAAGGAATGTTAGATTCATAACATGGAATGATGGGAGACTGAGGCTTGCAACTTAGTCTGATTCTTTTCATGGAGACAAGGCCTCTATTTTTTTCAAATTATTTTATTATTTATTTTTTGAACGTTGGCTCTATATGCTTTCTTCAACTAGGACATTCTCTGTTTTATCAGAAATAAGTTAGTTGGCCAAAATGTAAAACAGGAAACATGCCCAGTCCAGGACCCCTTGTTCATCTTTCAAAACCTTCTGCAGCTGAAGTGGAATTCCAAAATTCCGTGTGACAATCCACAGTAGAGCTATTTGGGGGGCTTTTATGGTTTAGATAAGAGGTCCCCCAAAATTCCTGATTGGATTGTGATAGCAGTAATCCAATCAGTTCATCCCAGTTTAGGAGAGAGGTGGGTAGAAGAGGTGGGTCACTGGGGATGTGCCAGGATGGATGCATATGTCCTGGGGCTCCTTTTTCTTCTCTCTCTCTCTCTCTCTCTCTCTCTCTCTGTCTCCCCTCCCCTGCCCCCTGTCCCCGTCCCCGCCCCTGGCCTGGCCATGAGCTGAGCAGATTTTCTCCACTGGGCCCTTGATGTACTGCCTCATCTCAGGTACAAAGCAATGTAACTATCTGTCTGCGGACTGATACCTCTGAAACTGTAAGCCCCAAATAAACTTTTACTCCTCTAAGTTGTTCTTGTCAGGCCTTTTGGTCACAAGGATAAAAGGCTGACTAACACAAGGGCCTTGTAACTTTCCAAGCTCCCCATAAGTTACACTCAAAAATGGCCTCTGTTTTTGTTATTCTGGAAGAGAATTAGGACCCTGCTGTCAACACAACAAAGCAAGAACAACAACAGCGAAACATGCAGCAATCACAAACACAAACAGGAAAACAAAAAACATTGACCATCTGATATTCTGGATTTTTTTCCTCCAGTTTAGTTATTCGCTGTTTCCAATGAGTGATCCAACAGCTTTAGCTGTTCATTGGTTTATTAAATGCTTAACTTGCTGCAGTTAAAGCTGTTGACTACACTGTTAATTATTAACCTCCTTCAAAATTGCCTTTTCAAGGGTTTGAAGTGATTCCATAGGAGTTCAAATAGCCAGGGACATCAAAATCTTCTGAGAAAACCCTTTGATGTTCTTCAAAACTTGATGTCTGCAGAGCCCATCTCCCTTGTAATTTCTGTGGTTTCCACAATCTTATTGGAAACCAGAATAGTTTATCTTATAGATTTTCATCACATCTGGCTGTTGGCTTCAGTTACATCAGGAAGACAATGAAGAGTAGATTTAATTTGGTGTTAAGAAGCCCCCAGGGCAATTGGTATGAGGTAAAAAGAGTCAAAGCTCTTTTTTCTTTTGTTTTCTTTCTCATTTTTTTTTCTTTTGCTTAGGCACAAACACATGAAGAGGTGATTTTAAAACCTGGGAAGAAAGCAGTTAACGTCCAACTATTGCATGAACAGAAAGTCACTGTAAATATTAATAAGAAAATAAAATTTGTATCCTGCATCTTCAGATTTTGGACTCTGTCCAAAGATACAGTTAGCAAGAGAACAATAGGTAATTCTCTAATAATGCTAATTAGCCGCTGCTTTGGAATTTCAGCTCCCATAGGGTGTCTCTAATGATTATTTCCCACTAGTGTACCTACAGAGGCTTGTATAACTTGAAGGGCTGAATGTGAGGAAAATAGCTCCTTCCAGACTACCCAACTTGACTATTACCACTGGGTGTTTTACAGAAGCAATGAGCACCTTTTTCCAGCTCAAACTTGAGAGAATATAACAAGGTGTTTAAAAACATACACGCAGAGGTTCCCTCTAACAAACACATAATTGGAAAGAGTTAACAAATTTCACCAATCTACAGCCTTCCATAAAGAGCTTTGAACAGCCTTAAATGCAGGGAGGACAGGCATCTATTTTGCACAGTATATGCAATAGAATTTGCATCTCTAGATCAGAATGGGACAAGCTAGTTAACCAGAGACCCTATAATTTACAGTAGTTGTCTTTAATGAGGCCACTGAGAGATCAGGGAATGTATGCAGAAAGCAGGGAGAGTGAGAATTGTTCTATAATAGAATATGGAGGTTTCTAAATGTAATTTGGGAAGACAGAGAAGGGTATAGTAAGAATTAGCATAACAGCCATGTCTATGGAAACATTCTTTATTCCTAAGCTTTCATTAAATCAAATACTAAGTGGCAATTACTGAAATACAATAGGCACATTCAGACTCTGACAACCCTTAACCTTTTTGAGTTTTATAAACCATTTGTCCCTGTTCACATGATGTCCCCATCACATGAGGTGACTGTTACACCATAGGCTTCAATGCCATGAGGAACAATCCAGCATTCTCTGAATGGTTCAATTATTCCAAAGTAATTTAAGACATCTCTATTGAGGCATCCAGTATTCAGTGTGTGTTTAAAAGACTCTTGGGTCCTGAAAAAGCATAAACTTAGGCAATGTACAGGCTGTCATCTGCTTAGGTAGGAGAAGGGCATACTTCCTGAAGCAGGACTGGTAAATTGGGAGACCATACTCAGGACTCCATAAACAATGAGGCTCTGTAAATATTTATTACACATTGGGGTTTAGTAAGACCTGTTCTAAGGAGCAGAAACATAGGGAAGACAAATCAACTGGCAATATTAACCTCTTATATTTTCATTTCTAGTGAACTCTGCCATATTATTAAATATATAGTTATTTCAAATGATTCTTAAAATATCCCACACTCATTATCAGGCTGATCAGCAATTACATTTGTATTTGACTGATTTGGAAATTGATGCTGAGGCATAAAATTGACTTAAAGAAGACTTAACCCTAAATTGATGACATTTATTGGACGTTAGGGAAAAGAAAGCAAGCTGGAGTAGTGGAGTAGGTAAGCTCTTTTATCAGATCACAAATCACATTAATATTTCTGCCCTTCATCTGTTTTATTAAATGGGTTGATCTGCATGCTTTTCCTAGAAACAGGAGATGAGCCACATTGGACTGTGATTCATAGAAAATGAAAAGAAAGAGTACTTTCCAAGGAATGGCCACTTTCAACGTCCAGAAATAATCTTGGATGTCTTCTCCAAGGCACCTGTGATTTCTTATTTATAAACACCTGCATATGGTCACAACAGATTTCAGACTGTTATCATCATATTAAACCAAATTAGAATAAAGCTATCCATAAGTCTGGGAAAAGCTGCACCCATGATATGGAAAGTCATGTCTAATAGCCAAGGCTTCCTGTATCTTATGATGATTTTTGATTTTAGACAATAAAGAGCTATTTGAAAGTGAGGCAAGGTACGTTTGGGGGATGGTGATGGTTGAAAGTGAGGTGAAATAAGTTTGGGGGATTCAGAAATACCATGTATATAGTTTCTCTGTCCTAAATGGGGATTTAGGCTGAGGAGACATGTGCCTCCCAGCAGAGTTTTCTACCACACCTCCTCCCTGTGCACTAACTAGTCTAGTCAACTGTTCTGCTGATAGTTCTCTGTGAATAAGGCTTTTACCTTTATTATAGACCTCAATGATTACATAAAATTGTCTTAGAGACTTGAGAAGAGTTATGAAAAGGAGAAAATTAAAATCTGATTGGATTTAGGTTTTGCGGCACTTTAAAAGTTTCTGGATTCCAACTGTATCTTCCCATTTTTCCTATGGACCCAAGTTACAGGTCCCTGTTCTTTTCTTTCCTATATGTCTTCATTTATCTCCAATCAAATCTAAATTAATTAAGCCCACCAAGTCTCTCAAGTAGTTATTGAAATGGGGGTACTGTATCAATGGTACGATGAGGGAAGGGTGGTGAGGGGAGATATAAGAAGGTTTACAAATAAATAGGTAACATAGCCCTTGGTAGATATGTAAGGCCGTAGAGTATCAGATAAAAATATAATTAATTGCCAATATCGGGTTCATATGTGTCAATGTGGGTGTGTGTACATGTGTTTACACACCTACATTATGTTCCTTGTTGATTAGATCAATATATAACAAAGCATCTTGATGAGCCCTGTTTTACAGATGGTTGAGTGCAAACCTGGAGCCCTTCCTATTCAGAGCTTCCTCCAGCAAGCCCTGGAATTATACTATGGTCTGGCTGCCTCTTCACCCCCAGTAAACTGCTGATGTCAATCTTAATATAGCAAGTATTTCAGATCTTGCTCATCGTTTTAGGATTCTTACCTTTCTTTTTTATTTCAACTCTTCGGTGCACCAGTTATAACGTGCCATAAGCATGATCAGTTGAGAAGTTGTAACAGTTTATCATTATGAAAATTTCAAGTACATAATAAAAGTATAAACACCAGTAAAATGAGTCCCTACACACATCATGGTGTTTCAGTGTTTTTCGGTGCATGGCCAAAGTTGTTTATTTTAAATCCCAATTCATATCCCATCACCCAATTCAAAATCCTTTCTCTCTTTCTTCCTTATTATTTATTTGTTGATGAAACTAGGTTGTTTTTTCTGTTTCCCACAATCTAGACTTTGCTGATTGTATTCCCAAGACAATCAGGTGTTATTTAATAGTTTTCTCTGTTTCTAGGATTATATATATATAATCAGTTTCAAGTTTGAATTTTTCCAGGGAAGCAAGAAGCTCTGTCATATCAAGAAGCATCTCTCTTTGTGATGTAGTGGTAAGTAACGACCACTGCCTACATTCATGACAGCAAAAGGAGATGCAAAGAGATGAGGGTCTGATTCTAAGACCTACTTTTCACTTATTAGCTGGACTATTCAGTATTAAAACCCCTCCTTCTAACTGATTTCTTCTCCTAGGGTACAATATATATGAGAAAGGTAAAGAAATAATCTTTTTTTTTTTTACCAATTCCTTTCAAAGTTGATAATTCATGTGTTTATTTTGCTTTATAATTATGTTCTTTATTTTTATATTTACCTATTTATATACTCATTTACTTAGTGATAATAAATATTGAATGGTAGAGGGGCACTCTACCATTGTGCTACAACCCCAGTCCTATGTATTTTGAGATAGCGTCTTTTAAGTTGCCCAGACTGACCTTGAACTTGCAATCTTCCTGGTTCAGCTTCCTGAGTAGCTGGGATTTACAGGCATGTGCCACTGTGCCCAGCTGTAATTTTCTTTTAAATGAGGACTCAAAAAAACAGATTTGGATTTGGACATTTCTCCATAACGTCTTGGTTTCTTTTTCAGGAAATTTATATTGAAACACCACAATTTGGTTTAGGTAATAATAATTTCAATTGTATTTTTGTGCATTTAAAAAATGGCACAAAACAGAAAATGTATCATATATGTGTATATAATATACACATACATATACACACACATACTAATACACACCACAGATAGATAGGTGAGAGGGAATTTAATAGGGGAATTGGTTATTGAAATTATGGAGACTGAGAAATCCCACAAAAAGCCCTTTGTGAACTGTTGAACTAGAGAAGGTATCTCAGTCCAAGTCTGAAATTCTCAGAACAAGGAAAGTCAATTTTGTAATTCTCATTATGAAACCAAAGATTCAAGAGTCTGGTGGACCATTGGTGTAGGCACTGGAGTTTAAAGGGAAGGACAGCCTGGATGTTCCCATTCCAGAAGACAGAAGGAGAAGAATTCTCCTTTCCTTGACTTTTTGTTTAACCTTGGCCCTAGTTAACTGGATAGTGCCTGTGTAGACCCAGGATAGACCATCCCCCTCAGTCCACCAGTTGACATGCCACTGTCTTCTAGAAACACCTCACAGACACACCCAGAAATAAAACTTTACAAGCTATCCAGGTAAATACTGTCAAGTGATATCTAAAATTTATCATCCTAGGTGCATTACTTAATTTTGCCTGAAAATTTTAAGAAATGCTGTTTTATTTAATTTGCTTTGTAAATATGTAAAATATTTTTATTAATTCAAACTTCCACAAAAGGAGGTATCATCACAAATTAGATTTTACTCCTGCTCTTTCTACAATATTTTCCCTCCTTGTAGGGAATCATATCTATCTATCTATATCTATATCTATATCTATATCTATCTATATCTATATATATATCTATATATCTATATATCTATCTATATATATATATATATAAAATGCTTGCTTATACTTCTAGAGAGAATATTGAGAATACTTAAAGGGATATGAAGGAATAGATTTCTTAGGACCTACTTTCAATCTACCAAATTTTTAGAATATTCCAGATAGAGGTCAAAATATGATTATGCATACTCCTAGTTACAAATCTAGATGCTCTTTTTTAATTATCTCATTCATTTCATGCTCTTAGCTATACCTTAAAAGCTAGTGATATACTGGGCACTGAAGTCCATATCTGCAATCCCAGCTACTCAGTAGACTGAGGTAGGAGGGCAAGTTCAAGGTACACTTGAGCAACCCCTTCTCAAAACAGTTTTTTTCAAGAAGCACTAGGGTTGTAACTCAGTGGCAGAATACTTACCTAGCATGCACACAAGGCTCTTGGCTCAAACTTAGGAATTCAAAAACAAACAAAAAAGCACTACTGACAGGGCGTCATATATTGAAATCCTTAACCAGATAACATAATGCCATTCTATTTTATTACATTCAAAATAATCATATGTTAAGGTCATCTAAATACCTTAGGGTAACAAATTTGTAGAGGTTTCTTTTCATTTGTTTGTTTGATGTTGATGTTGTTCTTTCCTTCACTGAAATTCAATATCACTCCTGAAATTTCTTCAAAATATTTCTTAAATTCAGTGTTTTCCCCTATCATTGGCCTGTGTCTGATGGAGGTTTCCAGGATGTTTCAACTTTGCAATATTGCCATTTTAGACTAGAACATCATTTATTATGATGGGCTTTATTTATATGAGGGGCTTAAAACAGTAGGTTGAACATTATCCCAGGTCTCTACTCCCTGCATGTTGTTATTGACTCCTGAATTGCCCAAAGTGAAAATGTTTCCAGACTTTTGCAGATGTCTCCTGTGTGGGTGTGGGAGTGAGCCCGCCCTTAATTGAAAATCCTTGGTCTAATCATTCATTATACTGCTGATAGGCTTCTGCATACACTTGAACCACATCTCTGCTTCATTTAACATCATCAATTCTCCTCACTGCTGTTAAAGTTATTCATTATGTTATAAGGTATTTTCTTGTTACTCATATGTTTTGATTTTTTTAATCAACATTAAATACACAATTCCATATTGGCCAATAAAATTTTCTTCAAAAAGAATCCTTTCCACCATCATATTCTGGTTTCACTATTTCACTGTACTCTATATTTTTCATTCACTACTGTAGTGAATGCTTACATATTCTATTTCTCTAAATCTCCCATTTATATCTGCTATATTTTTCATATGGATACTGCTTCTTTTGCTCTATGCTACCTCTTTGCTTAAGATAGAAAGCCCTAATCACTCTTCAGGACAGTTCTCAAAAGTTGTAGGCAAATGAAGTTTTACTGACACTCATGTTTTAAAGGCAACACCAAACATCTTGCATTGGAATTTGTTTTAGTCAGTTTTTCTGCTGCTGTGACTGAAGAACTCAACCACAACATTGGCAAAGGAGGAAAGGGTTATTAGGGGCTCATAGTTTCAGAGGTTTAGTCCATAAGTGGTTGGCTCCATTCTTTGGGCTTCAAGGTGAAACAGGACATCATGTTGGGAGAGTGTGGCAGAGGGAAGCAGCTCATGTAGAGATCAGGAAGGAGAGAGAGAGAGAGAGAGAGAGAGAGAGAGAGAGAGAGAGAGAGAGAGACTCCAATCTCCAGATATAAAATACATAACCCATAGCCTCAACCCCAATGAACCATTCCCTCCAGCCACACCCTGTTTCCAGTTACCACTCAGTTAATCCCATCACCTATTACAGATTAGGTTAAGGCTATAACCCAATCCTTCTCCTCCAAACCTTCTTGTATTGTCTCGCACATGAGTTTTGTGGGAACACCATGACATAATTTTTTGTTATAGTCTGTCTCCCTCATATTCAGTGGCCTCCTGGAGGACACCTAGCTGTTCCTGGTGCTTGTCACAGTGCCCAAGGGAGGCATTCACGTGTCTTTCTACCCACACCCCTTTAGGGTAGTCCTTGCCGGTAGCTGTAGAGAAAGAACTTGAGCCACAGAATTATTCCTTTGAGGATTGAAAGCTGCTAAGCTAAAAGGATGATGGACTGCATGTGATCCCAAGTACAAATTAAGAGAAAAATAACACTTCTTTCAGGGCTACACTTAACTTTAAAATCTGTTTTATTACTGGGAGAATTCGAAATAAAAGTTAGTAGTCCTTTATGTGAGAAAATGGTACCCGTGGCATTTCTAGAACTGATTGCACAGTGCTCCTGTGGAGCCAGGAAAGGTCTTTTCCTCCTGAAGGCACAGCATCTGATCTGTAACACTGAACCTCATTACTCACCTGGGCCTTTCTGGGGTGTCTGCTGTCTGTTGACCCATGAGCTCCCCGGCCAGGATTCAGAAGAAAACCTGCATAATATGGAGACCTTGGCTCTGTTAGCCTAACTAAAGAGAAAGTCACACTTGATATGATGATTAGGTAAAAAGAAAGACAGAGAAAAGGGGGGGGGGATAAGCTACATTTGAATTCTTTGTTAAGCTTCATAAAGAAATAGAATATTTGTAAAACTCAGAAAAAAATGTAAAGAAATAGCACTTGTAAGAGCTATCTTTAGTTATGTAAGTTTATTCTAAATTTGAGCCTTTACTATTCTTAGTATAACAAATTATATAAGTTTCCCACCTTCTAGATAAAATGGGAAGAAAAATAAGAAAAATGAACATTAACTGAATATGTATCATAGACCAGGCTCCTAGTTCCATGATTTTTTCCATGTATGAATTTACAATAAAGCTGCAAAGTCCACATTTTTGTATTGTTCTGTATGGTAAGATGGGCTTTTTGAGGAGAAGAATGTGATTGTGAACACAAAACTAATAGATCTTGATGTGTAAAACAGATTTGAATCTTTCTGTCTTTAAAGCGCATTTCAGACGCTCTTTATTTTCCTATATTTATCACTTGTGAGGCTTAAGAGTAATCTTTTATTTCTAGCCTGTGTACAGTACATAGGTCATGTGTTTCCTATGTCATATGTGCTGAAATTCAGAAAAAAAAAGTCATCCTGAATTTGTTGACTTTGTACTTCACACCTGCCTGTGAATGGGGGAAGCAGGTGAGACATGCTGTGCTTATTACCAATTAACAGAACCATTAGGACTGAGAAATTCTTGTTCAAATGCAAATATCCTAGGACTGGTTACATGTAAAAATAGATTATATTAATTGGAAATGAAGTTTGTTTTTGGATTAGGCTATATTTGAACTTTTTGATCACCGAGAGAAGCAGAGGGATATTTATATAAAGGGCAGGATCTAATTCCTGCAAATCCTCTCCTGGTTCTCCAGGTAAGACTAAGCAATGCACAGGCAGCGAAGCACAGAGAGGCAGGGGATCTAAAATCAATCTTTGGAAGAAAATCTTGGCATTGGGGCTTGAAGAGCTGAAATTAATCTGTCTGTAGGGGTCATTTTCATCCCCCATGTATAAAGAGGAAAATAAGGGAGATGAAACAGGGGAGGGGAGAAAATGCAAAATAGATTTCCTTTCTTATTTTTTTAATTTTCCCGAAGCCTGATGAAAATCAATGCCAGAGCTTTAGTAAAAGCTGCCGAATGTGAAGAGTTTGGATATCTCCACCTCCCCTCTCCATTGCTTTGCCAGTAGTCCACATACATCAGTAGAAAGCAGAATAATTTTTTAAAGGTCTTGCTTCATCTAACAATCTGTCCAGAATTGCTCTACCAGCATTGGGTAACCTTCCCCACAAATCAGAATTATCTCAAATACTTATGAAATTTACAGATTCCCACACAACTTCCTGCTGAATCAGACTATCTGATAGAGAGCTCCAGAGCTCTGCCTTTTAGTAAGCTACTCTGTTTTTTATGGTTGCATCTTAAATGTCCCCCAGAGCCCATGTACTAAAGGCCTGTTCCACAGCATGAGGAGCTATGGGCAGGTGGTGGAACATTTAGGAGAGGCTAATGGAAGGACATTAGGTCATTAGGGATAGGTCCTTAAGGGAGATTTCATGTCCCCTGCCCCTTCTTCTTTCTCTCTTTCTTTCTTTCTGAGACCCTTCCCCACTTCCCAGCACCATGAGATAAGATTTGTTCCACCATATGCTGCCCACCATGATGCTCTGCCTCACCACAGGTCAAAAGTAACATGGGAAAATGATCATGTTCTGAAATCTTTGTAAGCATGAGCCAAAATATATATTTCTCAATTATAAGTTGATTATCTCAGGCATTTTTGTCACCATGACAGAACAGTCGATTCTAGAACACAGAAAAATTTTAGAGCCATTAATTCAGAGGATCTCTTCTCTTAGCTATTCTAGCTCTATTATTTCCTTTTCCAGGTCCCAGAACTAAAAATACACATGTGATTCTGAGTTAGTCTCATCCACATATGCCTATTAGGAAATTTGAGAGGTTTGGAAAGCTCTTTCTCTACATTTACATGGAAGACCATATCAGACCTATGGAGGCATTTAGTGGAGTTATGAGTAGTTGCCCATGTCAGTATCAAAGCATGCTTATTATGTGCATAGAAAAGTGTCACACATGTACCAAGAGGGCATATGGAGGAAACAGAATAATGCAGCCTAAGAAAGATCAGGCCATCTCTAAGAGTTTAGTGATGGAATTATAGCAATTACAGTGGAGACTAGGTTTGGAAGTAGGCATAGAGGTGGATCCAAGATCTATTCATGCTACTACCATTAGGTAGTAGCTGATTCACCCAAAATATTCTGTGGGGAATATCTCCTTTTTTATAAAAGCAGGCACAGAAATAGAGCCTCAGAAACAAATTAATCTTCCTAAAATTATATAGCTACAAGGAGAGGAGCCAAGATCCTTTATATTTGAACATTGTTATTTTACATAAGTAGAAAATGATATGTCTTTTTGATATACATCTTCTTTTCTGATGTTACCTTAGGTCCATATTGGCATTCATAGACACCTCTCAGAAACTTTATAGGTGTTAGTCAGCTTTGGATTACTGCAAACAAAACAAAATACAACCTCTGAGATAATCAACTTACAAAGAAGAAAGTTTTAACTTGGTTCACAATTATGGAAGTTTAGTCTGGGTCCAGCTAGTCCCACTGCTTTAGAGCCAGTGGTGGGGAGCAGTGCATCATGGCAGGAGTATGTGACAGAGGAAGCTGCTCACTTCAGGCATCAAATGAAAGAGAGGGAAAGGAAACTCTGGTTCCTGATAGCCTCTTCCTAGACACACCCCCAATAATCTAAAACCTCCCACTAACCCCACCCCCTAAAGTCCCCACCGCCTCCTAATAGCACCAAGCTTGGGACTACGGCTTTAATACATGGACCTTTGGAGAAACTTTAAGATCTAAACTATAGTATTGCAGTTCCCTTGGACTCTATTCTTAGTTTATGTATCAAGAACTTTACTTTCTAAATTACACTTGGGGGAAAATGATGATCAACCTACAAGAAATAGTAACAACAATGCGACATCCTCTGATCATTGGTTGGAGTAACTGTAGTATACTAAGTAACAATTCTTCCTTGATTAAGTCATAATTAAATTTTACTGAAAGTTCCATTGACTTATAATTAATGCTACAAAAGGAAGATTTAACAAGTACTCTGGGGCAGCATATTAAATACACACTAGCTAATTAACAATGACTGCACAATTTACAAACATATCTATTGAAAACTTGAAACTGGTGGATATATCCATCTTCTGTATGCAGTAGCTGTTACATCTTAAAATTGTTTTCAGTCATTTGCTGATATTTTAAGACTTTCACTGTAGTTAAATAATCTGCTTAAGTCAAAATTTTTCTTCCTTTAAAATGACAAGAAAGGATATTTATGCTTTTGATAAATGTTACTTGCTGATACTTGGAAAGTAAGACTGGCTGGGGATAGAAAATGCTTATAAAATTCAATCATTTAAGAAAGTTTCTTCTGGTAACTGGTACTCTTCCTATTGTGGAAATACCAAGTTTTAAGATACTCTGAGAACTTTAACAAAATTTCTGAGAAAAAAAAATGTTAATGATTATTCCTTTTACATGCCAAAACCCACTATATTAAAGAATCTAAGTGTGTGTGTATGTGAGTTTAGTTGCCTACTGTCACTGTTTTCAGCACTTGAGAACAAAGATCAAGCTGGTTTGTCTCTGTGGGCACAACTACTAAATTATATAGGCTCATTCTACATGTTTAGTAAACCTGGGCTGTATGACTTACTCTTCCTCAATTTGACAGCCATTACAGGTCATTGTGCCATCCAGTATCACTCAGAAATTTAGGTCCATGGAGATAGAGTTGATGTAGTAATGACAATGTACAGGCTGATGTCAATTAGAGAAATAGACCTCTAGTATCTCCCTCAAAGTGGCCATATCAAACTTATTTTGTAAGGATTCACATTGGTTTACTGAGTTTATAGTTTGTATACAGGTCCTAGGTGAAGTGTGCTAAATATATTATTTTATTTAAAATTCATAAGAGCCTTGTGTGGAAAGAATAATACCCCAGTTTTATGGATAAAGACACTTATATTCGAAGGGGCTAAGCAATTTTGCCAAGGTCAAAACCACTTAATTCTGGGGAAAAATGACAGCAAGAGAAAATTATGGTTGCAGAGACAGCCCACCGTTCCCTTAACAGTCCATCAACTTCACCTCTTTATGTTAGCATAACATGTTCAGGCTGTGGTACTGAATGAGAGGCCAGCAGAGTTCATAATAAATTAACCTGAGATTTTTTTCAGCTCAGTCTAACTTCATAGAGATTGCTGCCTCTTATTCTCCAATTCTACAAGTGAGTGGAACTTTTCAGGCTATGGGGTCTCCCTTCCTCCAGATTTCTATACTTGTCTTCCTCTCACCTCAAGTAATGCCTTCAGACTAGAATCTCTAAGTCCATGACCTTGCCCACTGCCCTGACACAGATCTATTTTTATGAGTCTTTTAATATTCTTAATATTAATGAATATACCAATAGCAAAATAATAATAATAAGCATTTATCGCAGGAGAGAGTCTTAGAGTCTTTTCCAAAACAAATAATGAGCAAACAACAATAGCGCTCTTGGCCGACACTAGAATTTCATCTCAGCTTCATTTTCAGGGAACTTGGGTTCTTGTTCTTCATATTACCCTCACTTTGGGTCACTGCCATGTCTACCTCTTTGCATTTCTTAGCTCCTTAACATTTCCCAAGTAACCATTGTGTTGACTTACATTTTTATCTTCTTTCCACAGGATGTCTCATCTCCATTTTTTTTTGGTATTATTCACAAGTTTAAGTTATTAAATTTTGACAGCAAAGCCCAAAGTCCCTGGAGAATGCTTAATAAGATAATTTTGTTCCTAGAAAATCCCACTTTCTTCGTATTAAAATGGGAATTTGTGGATGGTAGTAAGTTCATAAATAACAACAAGCATCGATGGAGTGGTTCAGTAGGCACCTGATAATTTGCTAAGTACTTCACATGCATTCTCCATTGTAAATCTTATAATAACTTTTAGATAGATACTACCTCTGATCAAACATGTGGGAACTGTATCTGGAAAACTTTAATTTTCTGAGATCATGCAACAGAGTCAAACCTTGGCTTGTCTTGGATTAAACACAGCTACAGCCACTAAAAGCAATCTGCTTTTGGGTGTCCTTTTCCAAGATTGCACTTTTCTGCCTTTTACTAGAAGAAAATAAGACTTGAGTACTTCTAATAACATGTCAAAGACCACACATCTGGTAGTTAAGATGGCCAAAGTATCACCTTGCCTGTCTTAACCTTTTCATGACAGCAGTTGAGAATGTTCCGGAAGAGATGACACATAAAAGTGTGAAGGTCTTTTCAAATGTGGGAGACATCTCTGTAAGAAATTGCAAGTTCTCTAAGAATGTCCAGCCTTGATTCAAAAAAATAATTGTTCTCACTCCCTGGAGTCACTTTTCTCCACAGGAAACCTGAGTCACCTTCTTCAGGCTGTGGAACCAGGTATTCCCCTGCCTGTCACCTTGTATGAGTGTCTTTTACTGCCTTGCTGAGTGCTGAAGTCAGAACCCTGCCAGACTTGTTAACAGGCAAAGCTTCTTGGGGAAAGCCAATAGGAGATGTGTGAATGAGCCTCAGATTGCTCTACATTTTGTCTGCACAGTATATGCCAGAAAGAGCAGATATAAGACCTGAGAAGAGACTACAGAGGCTCAATCTGCAAACAGGATATGGCAGACTTTGCTTTTAAAAATCTATAATGCTAATTTTATTCCTACTTAATTTTTTTTTGTCCTTAGAACTTCCAGAAAATGTTTTTCCCCCCTAGGACATAGAAAGATATAGTTTTATCTGGAAATAGCCCTTAATAGCAAGTAGCCACTGGCTATGAATCTGGGTAATTTGAAGGAAACTGCCTGCTTTCAGAGAATAAGACCATTCACACAGAAACTGAAAGACAACTGGATCTGGGATTGGATTTGTTTCTTTAAAAAATATAAATACATCTTCACTCATCTCCATATTGAGATGGTTTTATCTAACTGCAATGCTAAAGTATGGCATAAAAAAAAAGTTTAAAAAGCAATGGAGGGTCTTAATTTTAATAAAAGACTTGGCAGGCCCTTGAAAAAATTAAGATGTTTGAAGACCTGAGGCAGGATACTTAATCTCTCTGAACCTCAGTTTCTCTAGATGTAGAAATGAAATATATGCTATCATCCCCTGAGCTAGTGAATTGTCCTTCGTAGCAGGCTATTCTTTTAATGTTTAAGATGATTGGCTCAGACAAAGGTATATTTGTATTACTCTAGTCACAATAAGTTTCAGCATGGGTCTCAGCTACATATATTTACCTAATGATAGAACCCTGAACCAATCCCTTCTTAGGTGAATGACCTTGGATTAAGTACACTCTGTCCCTCTATTTCCTCATCTCTAATAGGAAAGTAAAATTTGTAATTATCACATACTACTATTCTGAAAAATAAAGTAAATTGATATATATTTTTATGGTTTAGATATTGGTGTCCCCCAAAAGCTCATGTTTAAGATAATGCAAGAAGGTTTGGAGGAGAAATTATGGAGTTATGAGAGTCCTAACCCAATCAGTGAATTAATTCCCTGATGGAAATAACAGGGTGGTAACTAAAGGCAGATAGGGTGTGGCTGGAGGAGGTTGGTCACTGGAGGCATGCCATTGGGGTATGTATTCTGTACATGATGGGTGATGTTTCTCTGCTTTCTGATCATCATGTGAGCCACTTCCCTCTGCCACACTCTATCGCCATGACGTTGTGCTTCATCTTGAGCCCTGAGGAATGGAGCCTGCTGTCTACACACTGAGACCTCTGAACCATGAGCCCCCAAATAAACTTTTCCTCCTCTACAATTGTTCTGGTCAGTCCTTTAGTCACAGCAGTGAAAAATCTTACTAAAACAAGTATAAAAGTTCGTAGAAAACCTACTAAGTGCTTTTTTAAATAATAATGTGCCCAGTTTGGGGAGAGAAACTTAGAGACTATATGATCTCTGGAGTTGGCAGAGCCTCTCAGAAGCTTCCATGGGGAATATAGGTTCTACAACATGTAGCTGACTTGACCCTTTACCTTCCTGATGCTGGAGTCCAGCAGCTGGTTGAGTTTCTGGCTCCATCCTGAACTATAATACTTCCCAAAGACACTGTGTTTTAAATAAGATGTTTCAAACTGGTGCTCATGGAAAAAAACTAGGATACTGAAAAAGTACTTTCCAGATAGAAAATAAATAGACCCCCGTCTTTAACTTTGTGCCTCGTGGGTAAATAATAGCATAAGTTCTTGTCATTCCTATTTGTGTTTCTACTTATCATGGAGAGTGTAAGTCATTAGCATCCACCTACATGCCAATCACTGTGAGAAGGAAGGTGGAGATGGGAAGGAGTATAAGAAAACATTAGGAAAATCTCTGAGGGATTGGTAAATAACATTTCCATTCTGATACTCTGGTTGAAAAATCATGATGCCAAACCTGTTATAGCACTTACCAAATGCCTAGCTTCATTCCAAACATTTTTCATAAATTAGTCTTCAGAAGTCCATGAGGTAGGTGTTGTTATCATTCCAGCTTTACAGATAAATAAACTATAGAAGCAATCTTAGAATAACATTTCAAAGTCACACTATTGATAATCTTCATAAGTCAGAATTCGAATCCAGGAATTCAGGTACATGTATGGATACCCCTACATAAACACACACAATAACAGTCAATATATCTAGAGTGGGGTTTACTGTTCCCAGCTTGGACTGGATTTCCATACTCCTGTTATTGGCTATATACCTTGTGCAGGATAAGTAATCTCAGCTTCTTCGTGAGATGAAAAAATACTCTTTCTATGATTATCATTAAAAATGGCGACAATGTGAATAAAGCTCATAGCAAATGCTCAAATAATTTTTATCATGATAGTAATAAAAGTATTAATAAACAAGTTTGATAGCTATGATGTAAGTGAAGTATTTAAAGACTTTCTCAGCCCTTAGCTGGTAATCGATATCTGTATTTATCTTATTCCCTTTCAAAGTGAAATACTCATGAATATTCTCATGACAGAAATATTTCTAACCAACTTTACAGAATAACCTGAGAAAAAACAGACTAAGGATCCCAAGAGAAGGCAAACAGATGGGACTACAAGAGAGATCACTACTCTAGAGAAAAGTTTCCCACGGTAGTGATATTGAATAAAGAAACTAGCTATTCATATTTGCTGGATGCAAACAAATCTTTTAGGGTGATGCAATATTGGAGTCAATACCTCTAATCTCTCAAGGGGTCTGCATTCTTTTCAAACTGTTAGGTTCTGTTCAATTACTTTCGTTTATTTCCAGGGTTGAGAAAAGCTAATAAGATTTCACAGGGTTTGAAACCAACGCTTAACAGAGAAACCAAGCTAAATAACTGTCATATCCCAAGGTGAGGCTGTGAGTCCCAATTAATAGCACAGTTGTCCCTCCATTCTCTTGGAATCAATTTATAGCTAACTTCATTATACTCTAAAGCCCTTTACAAAATGGCTTTCATTGGTAAATGCACTTTGGTGCTCTTTGTTCTCCTTCCTTCCTGGTGCCTATCGCAATGCTTTGTTCAAATAGGGCGCCAATAAATCATATTTATATTCATCATTTTGAAAAGAGCCAAATACTCTCCTCTTCTGATGAAGTAAAAGATCAATTAATCAGAATTTAACCCTCTACCAGCAATGAATATTTAGAAATTATAGAGTAATGGCGCAAGAATGGGTTGCTGAATTGTTCACAAAAATTATAAACAGGATAAGGGTTAAACTTAGTGTAAGATTTCCTAAAGTCAGTCCTCCTGGGCTGTGGTGGGAGCATCTAATTGTTTTTTTAAGGGACAATTACTTTTTCCTTATTTGTGAGGGAAAGGGATCATTTCTGAACCATCAAACACCACTGAATAAGGCTGGAAATAGAGGGAAACAATGACAAAGAGTGAGAAAGGCATAAGTAATCTCAAAGTCTTGGAGACCAGCAAAAGAATAGCTTTCAGCCCCAGATTTACTTTTCCACACACTAAAAGTCGAAGAAAGCCATTAGAGAGTTTATGCCAATAGGTATAGTATGCTCCCCGTGCTATGCAACCAATTACCACAATTTAAAAACCCTATTTGTTTTTGTCAACAACCTCTGGTTTACAGTTTCTGAAAATAAGCTGCCCAGGGAGGGTTTTTGTTTATGTCTCACTGTGCTGAAATCAAGATGCCAGATGCTTGGTGTCCTTTCCCAAATGCCCACAAGTTTTGCCAGAATTCAGCACCTTGTGAATGTAGGTCTCAGGTACCCACTTACTTGCAGGCTGTCAGTTAGAGGATGCTTGCAGCTCCGCATCCTGTGATCCTTGAACAGAAGCTCCTACAGGCCCTTTCCAGAGCCGCAGCTACTTCAAGACCTAAAAGGGAATCAGTGTACCACTAATCTCTGCAGGGAAGGCCTGGACACTCTTTCAATGGATTCATGTTGCTTGTCCAGACCTGTTCAGGGTAATCTTTATTTTATTGCCCTCAAATCAACTGATTAGGATTCTTAATTACAAATGCAAGACACAGTCACCTTTGGGTGAACATAAACTAAGCACAGAAGGGATATTCCATCTTAAACACAAGTCCTGACCATACTTAGGGGAGGAAATTATGCAGAGTTATGTACTCCAGGGGGCCAGATGGTGGAAGCAATTTTAGAATTTGCCAACAAGTACCAATAGAGCTTTCACAGATGAGCTTTTCAGATCAGTTCATAAATATTACTTAAGGATTCCTCAGTGATACAGCTGAACGTTGTCTTTCAAACATTGAGTCTGACAGTAGTTGCACTCTGGGGCTCAGGTGCTTGTTCTTTGTGTACATTCTTAAGATGGACAATTTGCTTATTGATCCTTAACAATTTGTTTATCAATTTTTAACCTTTCTTTCAGTTTCTGTTTTATGATATTTAATCTATATCCAAGCACAGCATTGACTGCTTTGCATGTCATTTGATATTTCATTTTCTCTTAGTTTTCAAATATTTTCTAATTTTAATTTTGTTTACTTGTTGCTCTATTATAAGTTAGAAGTCTATCTTCATTTCCAAACATATGGGTTTTTTGTCATTTATTTCTTAATCTTCACACTGTAGGAGACATACTCTGGTTAATTTAAACTGTGAAGTTTATTAAAATATACATTAGTTCTAGGTATACAGTCTATTTTTGTTAATATTCTGTTTGCATTTACAAAGAATGGCATTCATGGCAATCATACTTATAAGACAATTAGGTCAATTTGTTAATTATACGATTGAACTCCTTATCCTTAATGATTTTTTCCCACCTGTTCTGTCAATAACTGAAAGATCTCCAACAGTGATTGTAGATTTGTCTTTTGCCTGTCATTTATCTTTTTCAGGCCTATCAATATTTACTTTAACCACTTTGAGGCTGTTATTAGACCTATACCAAATCACAATTGCTAAGTGTTCTGAGCAGCTCAAATTTGTGGCATTATTAAGAGTTCTTCATTAACTCTAATAATGTTTTTTGAGATATCATCAATTTTACTTTGATATTAGTATAGCTACACTAACATTTGATTAGTGTTTGCATAGCATATATATTTTCAATTACCCAAATTTTTTATAATCTCATATTTTAAATGTCTTAGTATATTAGTGGATTTTTATTTGTTAATTAGTATTTTTGTCTAATAATTGTTCAAACATTGTAAGTAAATATAAATGACTCATACATGTTTAATTATAATTATAACTCTTTGCTTTTGTAATTTCTACTTGTTTTGTGTGATTTTTTTTTGATTCATTGTGGAGACAATGAGGATGACTATCATAATGAAGACAATGTTAATTCAGTCCCCGAAGTGTACTTAGCTTAGGGTTTTATGTTCTTGTGATTAATTTTAGGGCTAATGTATATTATAATGCATCTTTTTTTTTAATCAAAAGTAAGTAATCCTTGCTGCTTTTACTTTGTTTTTAGATAATGGAAGCATCTAGAACACTGAACTCCATATCCACATTACTTTTGCATTTACTTCCTCACAAAACATTACTGTTGTCATATATAGCAATATTTATTTAAGAATTTTAACATATTTATTCCATCTATTATTTCTTATATCTTGACCCTTTATTTGGGATCACATTTGTTCTGCCAAAAGAAATTCTGTAGTGATTTCTTTAGCATGAATATACTGTTTTTGTTTTTTTTAACCATGTTGGTTTTTCCTTGTGTGAAATGTCTTTATTTTGTACTTATTCTCAAACTATGTCTGTGATGGGTACATTTAATAAGTTTTTATTTCTTTAGCACTTTCAAGATATTCCACTTTTCTCTAGATTTTACTAATTCTGTCTGGACGTTAGCTGGTGGCTTATCTGAATCTTTCAACACATTATGTCATTTTCTTCAGATGCTTTTAATATATTTATCTTTGGATTTGGTTATTAGCTGTTTTACTAGATTGGCAAAATATAATTTTCTTTTGATTTATTTCATGTGGTTTTTATAGACAGCCTTGAATGTTATGGTTAATCTTTCTTAGTTATCCATGATTATCATCACTCCAAATAATTCAGTGTTCAAATATGAACAAATATATGCTGTTCAATATTTATATGTTCAAGAATTAAACATGGTTGAAATATTGAAACTTTTCATGTGGCCCCCTTTTTCACTTTCTTATTTTTCTTTATTTTTTTTAAATTTCCATGATTCATTCTTCAAATTTTTCCTATCTTCTCTTTTATTTTCTTCTTATCTGTGTTCCATCTACTTTAAAATAGATCCTATTTTAAGATTGACAGAGTTACCACATAAAATTAGAAAAATCTTGGTTAAATTTAAATTTGAGGCAATGTATAATTTTTTATAAATGTCTCAAATATTACATGACAAAAATTTTTAGTATATGTATGCACCAAATAATATGTGTGTGTGTATGTGTGTGTGTGTGTATCCAAAGTAATAGGTTGGTTATTTATTTGAAAATCAAATTTAAGTGTTCTAATTTTTATCTATTAGTACTACATTCAACTATTCTTAATTTTTGACCATTAATTTGAAATTTCAGTACCTGCATGTCTTCCTTTCCTATGGATTTCAGTGTTCAAAGTCTCTCATTTGCTTTTCATTTTATAAATTATATTCCAGTTGTTTTATTTGGATTCCCTGTGTGTCTATTTAAAGTTTGTTCTTTTTGTTTTCATTCAAGTCAATTCTTGAACGCCTTGAATCTAATTTTTCTTGTTACCATAAAATTTTATTTTATACTTGTTAAGAAAAACCTTAAGATATTATTTTACAACATGTATCATCATCTGAAGAAAAAGTAAAACTTTACCAAAACAAATTATTTAAGATGTTCCTACAATAATTGAAACTATTTTACTTAAGACCATCCTGATTTTAAAGTAATTAATGTGAAAATATCCAAAAATAAATATTTCTAAACTGACCGTCTTGTTTATGAAGTAAAACAGAGTAGTTCTCAAAACTACAAAAGCTTTTTATGACTTCCCTAAGACTATCTCTCTCTCTCATTTACATCATATATATTTACCTCTAATTTTGCTAAATATGTACCTTAAATAATTTCTATGGCCTTGTTTTTTAGCTATTCCATAAGTGAGATATAACACATGTTCTGTGATGTACATAGATTCATCTATGTCAATGTTTATAGCTGCCACTCTTACATCTGAAAGATGCCACAGCTATAAGTTAAAACAGTGGCCAGTAGCAACATTTAGCCTAAGCCATTTTTAGGACCACAGATGCAGATCTTTACAAACTGCCAAGGAAGCATTCTGACGTGCTGTGAAGTCTGTGTAGGCTTTTGATCCATTTCCTGTTGACATGGCCATGACCATGTCCGGCATCCTCTTCCCAGCAGGCAGCATGTTGGAGCAGCAGTGTGGCATCAAATGTTGTGCAATTGAGGCTGGTGGATACGATGCTCAGTCACCATTTGACACTGTAGTATGACATTAGTTACTAACTACTGGCTCTTTTGTGCCAGAGACCTTCCAGACCACAAAAACTTGGGTGTCATTCTAGACAAATTTCTTGCGGAGCCTGACATCCCTATTCAGTACCTTCTACTTGTTTATGAGTACCTGCTCTTCTTTTTCTGGAGTCTCTAAATCAGCCTAAACCATCCCAAAGAGGCACTTTTAAATGTCCCCTGCCCATTGTGATTGGTCATATTGCTCATCCCTTCCCACCCCTCAGCTGTCCCTTCTGGTGAAGAACACCACCCTCCTCTAGGTCAGAGGCCATATCACTGACTACAATGAGAGCCAACTCTTTTGTTATTACTATTATTATTATTATTATTATTATTATTATTAAATGTAGGATGGACATGGTTTGTAAAATTATAGAAGTAATTCAAGGCTCAGGATTTCATTATATTCCCATAAAGATGATTATGAAGCTTTTCTCCTGATAAGGGTCAGGGTAGGTCAACTTTAATCCTTGCAAGTGGTATCCAACCTCTTTATTCATTTAACCCTTACTTCTATACAGTCTTTTATGATGTTAACCAAAAGTCCAGATAATTTTTCAGATTCCTTGTACTCTTAATGGGCACCAATTTTCTATATATTTCATCCTATGAAACTTGCACTAAAACTACTCAACTTGTACACATTTTTAAAGGTGATATTTTCAGGGTCAGTAAATGTCACCAGAGGGAAAATGCTCCAAATCCTGAGCTCATCTCATTGTCCAACCTTCTCATGGATCTTGACTTGATAAGTTGCTACTACCTTGATTTTCTTTGATGTATTCGAGAACTTTATTTTATATTTGTAAATATTCTAAAGGTTCTCATTAGGAAAAAAATTCACAACTTTTATTTGGGTTGATCTAGTCCAGAATTGGCAAAAAGTAGAAATATGCACAATTGAATATTTCATCTAAGACAAAAAATATATAATATAATCATTCTGCTAATAAGTTGCAGAGCTAATGTTAGAACTAAGGTTTGCCTGATCCAAAAGCCTTTACTATCACACTACACTATAGAAAGAGTAAAGTACAGAACCTGGGAAACCATAAGCAGGTATAATCAAGAGCTCTGAACAAAGTTGTACTACCAAAGATTTCCTTAAAACACTGCATCAAAAAGAACTTGGCTACAACGGTAGTGCTACCTGCAGGACTTTATAAATTCAGAAAATGTCAGTGATTATCCTTGCAGAAGCTACTGTTCCATGGCTGTACTGAATCTGTGGATGATAAGGAAAAACATTGCTTTAGCTAAGGATCCTACAAAGATAGCCGAAATTCAACTTGAACTTCATCCTTCTGTTGAACATAAATGAAAAGATATTCAGGACCACAGAGACAAATGTCAGACTCATAGAAACTATGAGTTAGACTCACCGATGTTAAGGAAAACAGAGATAAAATTTAGACTCATAGAAAACGAATAAGCAGTACGAGAAAATAATCAAACTCAAATCCTTTTCATCTTCAAATTGGAGAAGGGAATTTGGAAAATCACAAGTAAAATATTAAGAAAAGTTGAACTAGCTGAAACTTTCAGGGAAACTAGTGAGCAGTCCACTAACAAAAATCTACAGTGCTCAAGGACCCCGCTGGCTTTACATAAGCAAAAGAGGAATTTCATGATGAAAGATGGTTCCAGAGGTAATGTGCATTGCTATTCAATACATTATTGAATTAATGCAAATTGAAATCCTTCTGAGACACAAAAGGGGAGAAATTGATAAATGAATATTTGCCAAAAAGGAAAGCATTGGATCAAACAAGGGAAGTGATATTCAATCTTCTAAAACTTTACCCTAAACAATGAAAACTGAAAAGGGAAAAGTTTACAGTATAAGAAAGAAAGAAGACTTGGCACCAATCCCTAAGCTTTTCTCAAAACCAGGCTGCACTGAGAGTCATCCTCACAGTCCCACATGTTTTCAAATACCCATTTAAAAAAAAATTACAAAGCATAATATCTTAATATCTTAAGTTTCTAGTTAAAAATAAACTGAATAGATGTAAAGTGGCAGCGAGACAAGATTCCTCTGTGAAGAACAGAAACCCTTGCTTTGTGTGCTCCAGAATAATGAGGGAGAAAGCATCAAAAGAATTTGCAAAGCTAAACTGTCAGTAAAGCATTTCTCATACATTTGTTGTGGTATTTACTTGGCATTTTAAACATTTTCTCTTGGTGTGACACATCCATTTTGCACATATGGGTTATTTTATTATTAACACATAATGGAATAGTTAGACAGGCAGTAACATTTCATGCATAAGCATGTGAAAATTATTCTAGCCTTTCAAATAAAATCTATGCTTTTGCTATAAATTCTGCTTGTGCTTTCTAATTCCCAGGCCTATACTTTATGTTGACTTCAAATCCTTTTTCTCCATATTTTTACAGACTTAACTGAAAGTAAAAATTACTCTATTGCTTCCAATGTATAAAAACCTTTTTATCTATTGTGCTATTCTTATTCTAGAAGCTCAATTCAATAGGCACCACCCAGGCACGAGAGGGAACCCAAGCAAGATGAGCAGACACTTACTCCACTGCAGATAATTGAAGAAGGGTACGTTAGAGAGAACCTGGAGTCCAGATCTTCTTAGCAGGACTGGCAACTGACCACCAGGTTCATGGACAAAAGGAAACATTTGCTATCATAAGTTAGTGAGGTTTTGGGGTTGCTTGTTACACTGCATTATTTTGACTATAAATTATTGCATCATAGATGACCAAGAAGATACTTCTGTAATGGCACACATATGGATTGACTTACATCCTCCTCAAAACACATGCTGAATTTCTCATTTCATGAGTGGAAATGAGAAATTGTAAATATGACCTTACTTGGAAAGAGGGACTTTGCAGATATAAGCAAGTTAAGATGAGACTTGACCCAATATGACCAGTGTCCCAACTGGAAGAGACAGGAGAAATGCCTTGTGAACACTGAGGCAGAGATCTGAGAGGCATGATGCGACTTCGAATCAACAGGTGCCAAAGACTGCCATCAGAGCTAGGAGCCAAGAATTGAGCATGTCCATCACCATCCCGCCTCCTTGATTTTAGGCTTCTAGCTCTTGGAACAGTAAGAGAATAAATTTCTGTTGTCCGAACTCACCTAGCTTGTGGAAACTTATAATAGCAGCCTTAGGAAACTAATATAATATATAATAAAAATCAATAATTTTATAAAAGCCAAGGCTGTATAGTAGAAGCCTAAAGTGTAGAAAGAATACTTGTCTAAGGCCTGGGAATTTCTATACATTATTCTAAAAAAACATTCTATGTGACATTAGCAGGATGGGTACATTAGAGAGAATGGGTACATTCTAATCCCTGTAACTAAGACCATATATGTATCTTTTTTTTTCTGTGAAAATTCAAAACCTGCCCAGAAATGTGATATAACCAGAAATTTCCACTCATGTTTTCCCCTTATTTTTTATTTTACAAATACCCTTTTCTCATCTTGATTTTCTTCAATTGATTGAAGATGTTCCCTCCTTTCATAGAAATCCTTTCTCAAAGCCTGAGTTAGAAGTCACATTTAGGTTTCCATATAATTTTACGTACTTCATAGATTAAGAACTTTATTATTGCAATTCTAATTCATGTTTTCTCCCAAGCTAAACTCTGTGAAGTCAGAACTCTGATTATCTATAGCTTAACATAGTTTAACACAGTTTCGTCACAGAAAAGAGGTAATCAATAAAGATTCATTGTGGGAACTATATTAATTTACAAACCAGAACTGCTCAGGAAACCTTTCAATTTGAACTTGTGCTCTTCTTTCCTAGAATATCATAGTTCTAGTAGATTATAACTGTGACAGGAGGCCACTTGAAAATTAATTCAACTGGTACCTTATCTTGTTTTTAGTGAAGACTTTGACAATCTATCATTTGAACCTCTCATGGACAATCTTTTGTAATGGACAGACACTCATGAATATAGCAACGTGATTAAAAGAAATGTTTTACAGTGAGATGTATTTAGTTTCAATCTTTGGCTTGGTGCCTTATAAATTATGTGAACACAGCAAATTACTTAAGCTGTCTTACTGTCATTTTTAAAGCAAACTAGAATTAATAATACATATATCATAGAGTTATAATAAGAAGCAAATATCAAATAACTTATAATACAAAGCTATTATAAAAGTGCTGATATTTTAAAGATAATGATAGCCCTTATTATTATGATAATAAAATGAATTCACCTTCATAGAAGAGTTCCCTTAGCACAACTGAATGTGAAAAAAGACATATTATCGGGGAAGGAAGATGGCGGCGAGGGGAGTGCATTGCCCCGGTGTGCTGCTTCACTGTGTGGGAGTATGACAAGTCAGGACGGCTAAAGGATATCTTGTTATGAATTTTCAGAAATAGTGGGGTGCTCCGGAACCTGGAGGAAGGATTTCCATCGCATGAGGATCGGCTACGGGGACTCAAACGCGAGAGGTTTGTCGCACGGAGGGTAACACTGCTTATTCAGCAAACCGCCCCGCGGCTAGAGTCTGCAGCGCGCGCTGGGAAACGAGGAGATAGCGACGCAGGGATACAGTGCTGCAGTTTCTGCCAGCCGTGCAAGCACCGTACTCAGGGCTGAATTCTGGGTTCGAGACGGGG
>NW_025999900.1:50955203-51126986 GCF_001458135.2 Marmota marmota marmota
AGGGGAGGGGAGAGGTGGGGAGGGGGGAGGGTGGAGGATGGGAAAGGCAGCGGAGCACAACAGACACTAGTATGGCAATATGTAAATCAATGGATGTGTAACTGATGTGATTCTGCATTCTGTGTATGGGGTGAAGGTGGGAATTCATAACCCACTTGAATCAAAGTGTGGAATATGATATGTCAAGAAATTTGTAATGTTTTGAACAACCCACAATAAAAAATTAAAAAAAAAAAGAAAAAAGACATATTATATTAAGCTGAATACAAAAATAAAGCCTTAAAAATTATGCATGAATCTTATTGTATTCATTTGCTAGGCGTCCACAGTCAAAGTGGCTTAAACAGCAGACATTTATTTTGTCACAATTAGAAAGTCTGAGATCATGGTGTTGGCAGGTCTGGCTTCTATTGGGTCCTCTTTCTGTCTCAAACATGACTGTCTCCCTGCATCTGCACGTGGTCATTCTGTGGTGTGCGTATGGCCTAATCTCCTTATCCAAGGACAACAGTCAAATAGGATGAATTTCCATGCAAATTATCACATTTTACCTTACCTTTTTAAAGACCCTATCTTCAAATACAGTCACACTCTGTGTGCTGGGGGTTAGAACTTCCACATGTAAGTTTGGAGAGACACAACTCAAACCGTAGCATGTTGTCTTGGACCACTTGTGCTGCTGTACCAGAATACCTGAGTTTGGGTCATTTATAAATCACTGAAACTTATCTTCTTCATGTTCTGAAGGTTGTTACTTCCAAAATCAAGGCATCACAGTTTTGATGTCTGGCGAGACATTGTTCTGTATTGATGGTGTCTGGTTAATGAATCCTCACATGGCAAAAGGCAGAAGGGAAAGAGCAAGACAGAGAAGCCTCTTTCATAATGGCATTAGTTCATTCATAAGGGCGTAGTTCCCTGGACTGTGCCACTTGCCAGAAGGTTCCATCATAATACTACCACATCACAGATTAAGTTTTAACACATTAATTTTGAGTGGTATATAACAATCAAAGCATGGCACACCAAATTCCAGTTTCCTGCTGTTGGACCAAAGCTGCATTTCTTTATAATCCATATCATGTTTAGTTTATTGTTCTAAAGTTCAAGTTTCATATTTAAAATTTTCAATCTATCATCTATTTAAAAAAAAACTGATAGGGAATATAACTTTCATTCCTGAACAAAATTCAGCTCTAATCTTCTAGTTTAAAATGGATTTTGACAAAAAGTTATATAACTGTTGTTAGAATATTATCATTTTACTTTATATGTCCCTGTGGAAATGCTGTCTTTCTCTCCCCTTTCTATTTCTATCACATTTTATTTATGTCCTTCAATACTGTGCACTGGCACAATACCCATTATAGGCAACTTGTGTCCCTACGGGCTTCCTGCCTGTTAAATTCTATAGAATTTCTTTCCCTGACTCCCCTAAGACATTCTGAAGACTGTTTCTTTTGGCAGTCAGAACTAGATGCATATATGGATTGTGAATGTCACCAAAGCTGCTGCATTTCAACATTTTTAAACCTAAGTAAATTAACATGCATACCTGGTAGAACAAAATTTATAACTCTCTATTGCTACCTAATAGTACTAAAGTGTAGTTCTAATAAAATAGAAACTTGGCTATTCCCAAGAAGTTTTATTGAATGACAATGGGAATTATTTACCAATTTTTTGTGTGGTTGTCCTTGTGATACTCAGGGGATTAGATCATCACACCCTGTCATGTAAATTCAGTCAACCAAAATGCTGCCAGCATCTACTGTGTTCAGCCTTTCAATTGTGGAGTGTAGGTCACAAGGGGAAGTGACTCCAAGAATTTTTTTTTCATCCTATAAAATTAAAATCAAAGCTCATGCCCAACAATACCTGGACCAATAGCCTTACCTTTAGTACTCTCATGAAATAGTTCTCAAAAGAATGACAACAATTGTTGCATAGGAAATCATCTTTTTCTAGAAAGTAGTAAAAATTTGTATATGGAAAATTTTTGCTGTATGGAAAATATATCTTTTACTAAAATAAATTTACATGTTAGGAATTCATTTGCAAATGTAATAGGAAAGACTTGACAAGTAGAAAAAGTAATTGAAATTTTAGAAATGTTAAGTATTTTTTTGTAATAATTGGATGTTTTTTACACTATTTTATAAGATATTTAGTTTTATCAGTGAGGAGGGATCATAATAACTTTATTGATTAGAAAGCTGTCATTCAGAGTGCTTAAGGAAATTTCCTCACTAAAACACCTCTATTTTCTAGAGAGCTATATAAATGATACTGGAAAACAATTTTTATTCTGTCTCTGTCATGTAGACATCAATTTTATATGAATTAGTAATTTACAAGCAAAAATAAAGCTATAAATAGAAAACAGAATTTTTTTCCTTAATTAACCCTTGATTAGAATAAGGCTTTCCAAACAACAACAAATGACAAATGGCCTAAAGGAATATAACTGGCTAAATTATATAAATATAAATAGAAAAATTATCCTTCTAAACAAAACATCAAAAGGCAGTTGAGAATATCAATGAACTAATTAGTTTTAAAAATCAGAATGCATTTGAAGTATGAGAGTATGATTTTTCTCTCTTTAAAAATAGTTTTTAAATCAATAAAACTGAAAAATCCAAGAATAGAAACACAATGACACTAAAAATCTAGAAAACAAAAGAAGAAATAAAACACATTTTCAAAAGCAAATAAAAATATAATTAACCCATTCTTGTAGTTAAAAAATATTTAAAACATCTACATTTTTTGTTCTTTTAATAAAGTCAAATTTTTCAAAGAATGTAATAAACATACAAATTGCTTTACCTTTAAGAGGAAGTCCTGAGGAAGTAATCAAAACAAATTATATTCCATGCTTTTATAATTATGTCCAAATAAAATCTATTGTTATGTATAACTAAAAAGAAACAATTTTTAAAAAGAGTGAGTTTAATTTAAGTATGAAAAAATCTAAAACACAAAATCCCCTTCAGTTCAACAACTCCACAGCTAAGAATATACAAGTAAATGAGCACATACCATATTCACAAAGATTGTTTTAATAGAAAAATATGGAAATTTTTTACCATAATTAAGTACAAGAAAAAATCAAATAGCTCAAAAGGACTTTAAACAAAATTTAACACAAATTATAAATGTTAATTTAATTTTCTAAAATACACCCGGAGTGAATAATAAAAATCCAAGGAATTTTGTCATTTCTTCAATTCCTTCATATTAAGATGAAAAAAAAATATATTATCTCTTACAACAGAAAAGAAACCTTAATCTAAGAATATATTCTTTTCTTCTTTTGTAGCCACATATAAAATTAGAACTGCTATATGAGTGGGTCATATTTTTGGGCTACACAATGTAAAAAGAAAAAAAGTACATCTATAGCAGTATGAAATATATTTACTTTGATCTGGCTCTGGTGAGAAAGGGCCAGAATGGACCTCAGTTCTCATTCATCATCTCTTTAGGATGAACGCATTAATCAAGATAACACCATGTCTCCCATAGTGAAAGCTATGGATCAGGAAACATAAGGAAACAGTTTCAGAAGAGTGCATATTTTTTGAGTTCCTCTGCATTCAAAATCAAAACACCCCCCTGTCCAATACACCTCGTATATTTCCAACCCAACATCTCCATTTGTGCTTCCCAGAACTGTAGTTAAAATGAAATATTGCTTCATGTTGGATGATGTTTAAGAGCACCCCATGAAATATTCTGGCAGCAGTGGACCTTCTCAGAGAGTGTGGGGAATCATAACATTGGCCCCTGGGGAGTGAGTCAGTTCCAGCCACCCCAGACTGTTTGTGCTTTTGGCAACTCAAAAGATGATGGTTTTACTTACCAACAGTATCCATTTGATTCCTGAAGGAGTGGTTGAAATTGGGATTCTTTGTTCATGTGAATTACTAGACTAAATCATATAAATCATATTCCAAGCTGAAAAATCAGGAACACTTCTTTATCCACATGTCTGTGTTCACAGTTTATTCTCATCTCTGATGTAGCAAAGATGTCCTTCACAAAGTAAAATAGTTCCATTAGTGTAGCATGATCATTAGTTTCTTAGATGAGTTGTTGGTATATTATTTTTCACAGCTTAGAGAAACGACAGCTGTTTACCTACTTGCTTTGCAATGCACTCACTTTTAGCTTTTAATTATAAAATGCTTGTGGACACCATCAGTCTAGGACTATAATCTTTAACCAAAGAATTTAAAACTATGCTTTTATCTCTATTTTATCATCACAACTGATGGAATGGCTAGGAAAAGCTACTTGATTGTGCTGCTTTTTCAATAATCTACTATGAAAATCAAATGCAATCATTTTAAAAGGACTTCAATTTGAAAATAGTAATTGATATTGAAAGTTTAAGGCCACAATTTGTCCTCTTGTTACTGCCTAAGAACAATTAAAAGAGGTTCATCTTGCTCATGCTCTTGACTCTTTTAATTTTTTATTATTAACTGAGAACTTATAATGGTATCTATTTATAAGTTAGAATAGGGTGTTACGTGTAAAAAACATGGAATGATTAAATCAATATAATTAACATACTCAGCACCAATTCTTTTCCTTTTAATGGTGAGAACATTTGAAATTGACTCAGCAATTTTGAAATATACAATACGTTATTATTAAGTACAGTTACCATGCTGTATAGTAGATCTTCAAAAACTCTTCCTCCTAAGTGAAACTTTGTTTCTTTGGACCAACATTTCTTGATTTCACTTCATTCCTCCAGTTTCCGGTAACCCTTACTCTACCCCCTACTTCTATTTGATTTTGTTCAGATTCTACATAGTCAAGAGATCATGCCATGTTTATTTTTCAGTGCCTGGCTTGTTCCACTTAGTATAATGTCTTCTAGGTTCATTCATATTTCTTCTTTTTTAAGACTGAATAATATTCCATTTGTATATGTACCATATTTTCTTTATTCATTCATTAATTGATGGAAACTTAGTTTGATTTCATGTATTGGCTATTGTAAACAATGTTGCAATGAAGATGGGAATCCAGACATCTCTTTGACATAGTGATTTTAAAACCTTGGGATGTATATACTCAGAAGTGGCATCCATATGATGGATCAAATGGCAATTCTATTTCTAGTGTTTGCATAGAAAAGCATGAAGTTTTCCATTATAGCCACACTCATTTCCATTTCAACCAACAGTGTTCAAAGGATTATTTTTCTCTACACACTTGTTACCTTTGTCATTTTCATAGTAATCATTCTGGTAGGAGTATGGTGTTATTTAATTTTGGTGTTAGTTTGCATTTCCCTGCTGATTTCTCGTAGAGCATTATCCATGGGCCATTTGTATATCTTCTTTTGAGTCATGCCCATTTATTAATCAGGCTATTTGTTTCCTTGTAAAACTATTGTAATCAAAATGTAAAGGCCCTGGTATAAAATATTTGTTTCCTTGCAAAACTATTGTAATCAAAATGTAAAGGCCCTGGTATAAAAACAGACATATAGATAAATGGAACAGAATGGAGAGCCCAGAAATGAACACACACGTTTATGGTCAATTGATTTTCAACAAAGTTGACAGGAACACACAATGGGGAAAGGACGGTGTTTTTAATATGCAATATTGGGAAAATTAGATATTTATATACAGAAAAAAATGACTACATTTTTATCTCACATCATTTATAAAAAAATCTTTTCATACTTTGAAAATCTAAAACTATTAAAAGGAAATATAAGAGAAAAGCTACTCAACCTTGGTCTAGACAATGATTTTTTAGACTTGGTCCCAAAACGTATGAGCAATAAAAGCAAAAATAAACAAATGGGATTGCATCAAATTGAAAAGCAGAACAAAGGATAAAATTAATAGAGATAAGACAAAACCTATAGGTTGGGAAAAATATTTGCAAAACATATGTGATAAAACATTCATACTCAAAATATAAAGTACAAGAAACTCAGAATAAAACAAATAGCCTAATTAAAAACTGACTGCTGAGCTGGGCATGGTGATACAGGCTTGTAATCCCAGAGACTCAAGAGACTGAGGCAGGAGAATCACAAGTTTAAAGTCAGCCTTAGCAACTTATTGAGGCTCTAAGCAACTTAGTGAGAACCTATCTCACAATTAAAAAAAAAAGACTTGGGATGTGGTTCAGAGGTTAGGTCCTCTTGGGTTCAATCCCTGGTAACAACAACAACAACAACAAAAAGATTGCTGAAAAATTTTCTTAGTCAAACTGTGTTCAAGTTTCCAGTAAACAATGGGGATTTGCATTAACTGACCTGCATTTAATTGAAGGTTCTACAACTAACCAGCCATGCAAAGCCTTCTTTATTTAAACAGGAAGAACTCTTCTAATTGCATATTGCAAAAATCTAACTTTAATTATACCAAAAGGAGAAGAAATAATGGATGCCATGACCCAAGCACAAAAGGCACAGATAAAGTTAAATTTAGAAATAACGTGTCCATTTCTCTCTTCTTTCTTCTTGTCAAATTCACTCCTTTTAAATTCAGACATGCTTTCTTGAGGCAGAAAGAATACTTCAAATATACAAATATAAGATTTATAACCACAAAGTGTGAAGGGGGTGATCATTTCCCACCAACTCAAGAGAGAGTATTGTAGAAATTGTTCTGATCCATCAGTGTGTAAATGACCATCCATAATAACAATCCAGGGAAATAGAAGTCTATACCTAGGCCTACAAAAATTCCAAAATGCTCTTGTGTCTGTTGATGACAGGAAGGCCAAGTTGAGGTAACTTCCACTTTTGTTTTTCCCCTGTTTTCTTATCTGCAAATGCGTGATGATGAGATAAGGATTTAGGATAAAGAGAGACGAAATCTCAAAGGAAATGCCCATGAACCATTGAGATGTAGCAATCACAGTTGTAAATCTTGCGTGACAAGCCCTTGACTTGTACCCTTATAAAATGAGGGAAATACGTAAGTTTGGGGAAATTGTTTGGCTCCACCCTGGCTCCAATTCCAGTCTGGCTCCTAACTAGGGTCCTTCTATGAATATTGGACCCCTGAATCCAAGGAGGGGCTTCTCACTCTCTAGATAGCCTGCACTCTCCGTTGAATGTATATCTACTGTGTATGTACTTCCTACATGAACCTGTCAGTGATGAAATTCTTTTCCATCACATATGCCAAAAACCTCACTGGTCCTGAGTTCAATTCCTCTCCCTCTTCAGAACTTCTGGGGCCCTTCCAATGGAGACACCTCTTCTCCTGTGACAATAATAGTACTTACTCTCTAGAAATTTCTGTGAGATGCTAAAGACATGAAGTATGTAGTCACTGGAACAATTCTTGAACAAATAGAAGAAGAGTCAATAAGCCAAAACAGTTGTGATGTTTATGTAAAAGAAGGTACATGAAATAATTTTCAGAAGGCGGGTCCTCTATTACATTAGACAGGACATAAATACTTCTGACTTAAAGTGTTCCAACTCAGGATTTTTTAACTTTAGAATGACACAAAAACATATCCATACCAACATTCTGTTTTTCACTTTCAGAAAGATACTCAATAACTGACAGAAGAGACTCAACACACTATTATAAAATAGGCTTTGTGTTAGATGATTTTGCCAAACTGTAGGCTAATATAAATTTCTGAGCACTTTTAAGTTAGGCTACGCTAAGATATGATGTCTGATAGGTTAGGTATTTTAATATATCTGACTTCTGATATTTTCAATTTTTAATGGGACTTTACCCTATTTTAAATTGAAGAGCATTTATTTTATTTTTTACTATATTTGCAGCTTTAAATTTCCATCATAAAATACTCATATTTATCAGCCTTAACTCTTTTGATTTACAAAGAATCTTCATGTATTTTTATGTCATTGGTGAAATTTAATTTTAAACAATCATGACATAGTTGATTATGTTTTTTAATGTGTTGGCATTTATTTGAATAGTTTACTTAATATACTAAATCTTTTAACCATTGTAGAATTTTTTTTAAGAATATAGTTAACACACTGAAAAGAAAAGAAATAATAGTTTTGAAATTAAACATTTATAAAATGATAATATAATATTATTTGTAATGGGGATAAAAAACATCAAATTGACAAATCTTTCAGATAAGGACAATAATGGTTTGCTTATTATTAATGAATGCTGTTCATTATACACAATAATAATTTTGGCAGTAATAAATAATCACTTCTCACCACATACAAGGAAATTATCATAATTAGAAAAATAGAGTCCATCTTTAATGAGTGGGCTATTTAACAGGCCTTATATATATTCCCACATTTTAATTTTTCTCAAGTGGTTTTGTGTATGATTATGTCTCCATTTTAATAGTGAACAAACTGAGGTACAAAAAGATCAATAACTGGTTCAAGTGGTGCAAGCCGGTCAGTACTAGAGCTCATATTTAAACCCAGCTCCATCAGATCTCACAGCCTGTGCTAGTTACTATAAAAAATAAATCAAGGATTGACAGATCAAAACACCAGGGCTGGTACATCTGTGTGCTTTGTGAAGCACCCTCCTTAGAACCATCCTGACTACCTCTTAATTCTAAGCATTCTGGTTCCAGGGAAGGTAATTAAGAGTTATGGCTTCAAGGGACTTCCTGCTAGGTCACCAGCTGGATTTCCATGTGCTAACAAAGATAATGTGAAATGTAAATATACAACATAATCAGGCAAAAATGAGTGTGTAAATTAGGAGCAAACGGCCCACTTTGCTGTGAATGTGCACAATGACAACCAATTACCATGGGGAATGTGCTGACACTCTTTTTTCCCACTATATCAGACACATGCCATTGCTTATAATATTGTCTGTTTCCTAGTTTTACATTATTTAAAAGCTCTCATTGCTGTTTAAATTTAAAAACAAAAAGTCCCAGTAATGTGATGCTTATCACTTCAGATGGCCTTCCACTTATAAAATTTCTGTTTTATCTCTAATCTCTGATTATTAACTTATCTTTCTTCTCCTTATACCACTCAGTAAAGTGATGATGTGTGACCAGTATGTTTTACAAAAAGTGCCGTAGGGTGTAACTGATATTGCATAAGACCCATATTTAGCAAATTCAAGAAGAACTGAAAGATACTTGGAACAAATTTCCAGAACTTCTGAAGGATACTGATATGCAAATAGGAATCCAGAAAGGAGGTATAAAATGTAATGTTTCCTGGAAGCATTTGATCCTGAAACACTGCTTCTTGGAGCATCTCTTGAAACCCGTAATTCATTCCACACCAGGAGAAACACTGACCCGCAACATTTTGGTATGCTGTTTCTACCTCCAGTTTATTCCCTCTTTTCGCACTGTCAATAGATTTAGCAGACTGTAATGAATGTGTGTCAATACTTGTATAAATAACATTTATTACATACTGAATTATGTGATGCATTCTGCTAAGAATTTTTAGTTTATTTAGCTCAAAGCTATCCTTTGAAATGTGATTTTATTTGTTTGTTTGTTTTTGGTACTGAGAATTGAACTTAGGGGCACTGGACCACTGAGCGACATCCCAAACCCTATTTTGTAGTTAATTTAGAGACAGGGTCTCACTGAGTTGTTTAATGCCTCATTTTTGCTCAGACTGACTTTGAACTCTTGATCCTCCCACCTCAGCCTTTGGAGATGAGATGTGTTCCCAACCTTCTTTGAAGGGTTTTTATCAAGTAAATTTTAACATATAGGTAAATTGAAAATCTCAGAGGTTAGAAAAATACCCAATATTACTTGGTTATTCAATGGTAAAACATAGGTACTCAGGCTATCTGATTCTAATGTCATAGTTCAAATTCTAGCCCAGTTTGTAAAGATAGCCTTCATGTCTTAAACACAGCTTACTTTTTGATTTTAATACTGTATCAGCCAACTTCCCTATCTTGTTCCATCCATCAATCATTTGGCAAAGATTAATTTACAGACATTTGTTACCACATTATGAAATTATGGTGCTACTTAATATAAATGAGTATGTAAGCTTTAATAAATAAGTGGCTAATAAAGACTAGTTTAGCATGTATTTTATAAGTACTAATAAGTTTCAGTGTGATATTTTCACGCATACACACCGTGTGCACAGATCTTATCCACCCTATACCAACCTCAAACACAAACTTCCAAATCTCTATTAAATAGTATCCTACTTTCAGGTCAATTATAGCTTTAGCTTTTCATATGAGAGAAAGCATGTGCTACTTGACTTTCTAGTCATCTAGATAATTGACATTCTAAGAATATTCTAAATTATATTTTATAATGAACTTAATATAATGCCTTAAAAAGTAAATTTATACACAGAAGTTTGAGGTTTCATTTTATCTATGTGTGAAGATAAAAATAGTAAAAAAAGGGAATAAAAACATGAAGATAATTTTCTTGATCTCACCATTTTTAACCATATTAGAAATGCAGGAGTTACTGTTTAATCCAAGTTTTCAATAAAACAACTTGAAAAGTTCCCAGTCATTTATTTCCCATGGCAGTTTATGTAGGTCTGTTCATAATATGCTTAATATTGAGCATTGAGAAAGGGCTGGGGTATTTCAGTTTGCAGTAATTTTTTCATAGGAGGCAGAAAAATGATAAACATTATAGTCATATTACTGAGTATCTCTAAAACAAAATAAAACAAAATAATAATAAAAGGTATTTAAGTATAATTCAAAGAAATAACAAACCCATTATACATCAGTCTGTCATGTATTTTCAGTACAGAAAATACATTTATTTTATTGCAATATGTATCTTCTTTTTTCTAATAAATGTATGGGTAGACAATGAGTGAATTATATAAAATAAGTTTGATATAACTTTTAAAAAATCTCTTAGGAAAACACTTCAAATTAAACACAAAATGAAGTTTGGGCATTGCCTACTATAAACTATCTATAAGCTCCATGAGGGCAGAAAGTTTTGTGTTTGTTTACTGATGGATCATAGCACCTAAAATGGCCCTACTATGTTGAAATTTTTCATACATTTTGGAATATTTAAGATCCAAGACCTTGGATCAGAATCAAAATAACAGATGATGTTAGAAATACAGAAATTTTGAGAATACAAATTATATTAGTTATACAGAAACATACCCTTGGGAGTTCTGAGAACCAAGGCTCCCTTCATGCAGTTATCAAAATCCACAGAAGGACAAGTTCCTTTTTATAAAATGGCAAAATATTTGTAATGAACCTACAACCATCCTCCTGCAAACTTTAAGCCATATCTAGATTACTTTTAATACCTAATGAAATCTAAATGCTATGTAAATAGTTGTGCTGCATTTGTTAGGGAATAATGACCAGGGAAACCTCTGTACATGTTCAACACACTTGGAATATTTTTTTCCTAAAATGCCTCATCTGACGTTGGATGAATCCACAAATGTGGAACTTCTAGATATAGACAGCAAACTGCTTTGGTCCCCAGATTGGGGGCATGGACCTGGGGTGTCGGCCATCTTCTAAGCCAAGTTCATTGATAGGACCCACTCAAATCTACTCTGGAGGTGGAGATAAGCAATTTGGTTTTAACAAGCTTTTGTGATTCTGATGCACAAAGTGTGAGGACTATTGCCTGCTTAGACCATAAGCAAAAACATCCCAGGGAACCTATGCTCCTGGTAGAAAGTGCACAAAAGGACACAGCATTATAGCATGTCAGATCATCAGCTAAAGCAGGTATTTGCAGTTGTCCTTAGGAACCAATCACCATGAAATCAACCATGTGATTCAACATTTGACCCAAAGGTTCTATCTTTAATGATTTTGAAATTATGATTTGGATAAGGACCAAAACCCACTTACTATTGATCCATCTAATCCTAAGAAGATCTTGGTCAAAAGAATTATCTCTTTGACCAAGGGGTGTGTGTGAGGTGTGAGTGTGTGTGAGTGTGTGTGTGTGTGTGTGTGTGTGTGTGTGTGTATCAGTTTCTATAGAGAAAGATTCCCCAAAGAGATATTAAATATAACTGCACAGCTGTACTGAGTGCACATGCACTCAGGATGCTCTACTAAACAATTATTCAACCCCATTTGCATTGGCTAAAATTGTTCAATATATCAACTTTACTTTTTTTTTTCCATTCACTCAGTTAAGCAAACAACAAGCAAAATATTGAATGTCTGCTATGTGCTGTGCAAAATGCTAGGTGCTGGGGTTACAATTATAAGAAGAAAAATAAAAAAGCTAACCTTCTCTTTTTCCAGAGAACTTATTAGCCAACGGCAAGACTGATATTAATTAAACAATCAACTAAACACATGTAAAATCTCAACTATGGCTACAAATTACATATGTTACCATGCCATTAGAAAATTTTATAGCTTGATTTTCTGTTTAAAGGTCAGGAAAGACTTTCCTAAAATGAGATTATTATCTTGAGATCAGAAGAATAGTTTTTCTAACGATTTCTGTGTTTGTGACCTCCCTTATTTTTGAACTAATACATTTGCATTAAATGATATATCATTGTTCCTCGACCATTTATTTGTGGGTTTCAAATTATCTAGGGCAGTTTCTTAAGTCTCATTTTTCTTAAATATTCTTCATCTTTTATAATACCAAGTGTATTGCACAGATAGTGTCAGAGTCTCAACAGGAAAGAGATGGTATGCTCATTGAGAAAATTCTAGTAAAATTGAGACAAATATAATGAAAGAAATGATCAAAAATTATTATGAAGTATTTTAGGGTTAACAACAACCAGAACTCTTTCCATTCCTAAGTTTGAAGAAGAAAAGGAGAGATTGATACAGATAAAGAGTGAGAAGACAGATACCTAACAGGTGCCTTGGTCATCCATGGAAATACACAATACCAACCTGTAAGCCAACATGTTGAAAGCTTGTGGAAAAGTTCCCAACATTATTATTTCCCACTCTATTCCCACTTTCCAATTTCCTGCCAGTGCTTCTCCATGACCATTCCCAAATGCAAACTAGAAGACAAGGGATTCCAGTTGACTAACTCCATATAATTTTGGTTTCTAAGAACACAACATGGAATAGAGAAGGGTGGGGAGTGGATCTGGAAGGACAAATGGACAACAACTAGTATGGTCAATACACATGAATTAGATGGTAGGAAAAAAGAGAGAGGAAAAAATAGTTAATTAAATGTCCTGGGACAGAGACAGCTTTTAAAGAAGTCCAAGGCCAAGTGTCAATTAACTTCTCTGAACATAATTCTTAGGTCTGAACTGATGATATCTATGGTGCTAGAAATCGAGAAATAATTATTTTTGACTTTTATCAAAACATACAATAGTTTTCTGTCTCTGGGCTTCAGTTATTTACTCTAAACGAGAAAGTCAGTATTTGTCTTTCAGTGAGGGTGGAAGGGGAGTAATTAATAAGTAAAGAAAGATACAAGAGTAAAAAGAGGGTAGATTTGTTGCCACAATCATCTTAATACACAATAAATCAATCTTACAGTCATTTTAATATTCACCAAATTTCCCATAATTCTTCAGTACCAAAAATATTACTTTATAATCATGCAGAAATTTTCTTCAGAGAAGAAACTTTCTTTAGAAAAGAAGTGTTCCTTTCCTTTTTTTCTTTTGGATAAAACACAGGACCTTGATAAAGAAATATAGACAATCTGCACAACTCAATTCAAGCTGATGAAGGGACAAAGTGTTTTCCATGAAGCTAATTTCTTGTAGGACTTTCTTTCAAAGTAGATATTTAAATTCAATTTTCTAACTCTTTCAGTATCACAGTTCAAATGACATCTGTCTAATAAAAAAAGATGTTTTAAAATTTAATTTGAACTTCGATTCAATAAATACTGACACCTAATATCTGCTAAGCATTACTTATATACTAGACACCATGAAAAGTGCTTTGTGGAGTTCAATAATGAGTGTCTTCAACTGAAATCAGAAATCTGTTGCAATTTTTTTCTTTAGAGTTAATGACAGCTATATAGATATATATATATCTACATACAAGGCAAACGGATATAAACTAAAATATGTGGTTTAATACACTATTAATTTCTATTGTTTTAACAAGTACTTCCAGTTTAAAAATGTTCCCATATTTTATTTGTACTCTTAAGCATTGCAAGATAAGTTCATTGCTATATAATTATTTTTGTTATTTTGTAAATGAAAAGAAAAACTAAGGTTTAGATTACAAAGTCCTAACCATTTGAAATATACTTTATATCCCTACCAAGTCGAAAGGGAAAAGTATGTATTTTGAGAGCAAATATAACAGACAAGTTTGCAATGTGGTTTCTGTGCATGAGTCCATTTGAGGCCATGGATAATGTTATGTGCTCCTTGGATCCTAGTGAACCATAATGCATACTGGAAAGGCAGAGTTTGACTTGGTAAGTTAGGGAGTCCTCACCCACAGCGGACTTAACCAGGTTTTTGTTTTGTTTAAATCTACTGGTTCATCCAAATTCACCATGATACTTCCCCTCACAGAAAAGAAAGACAACATCTATCTGTTTATGGGGATGAGAAAATGAGACAGTGGATACTTACAACGTATGAATTTATGCAAGGTTAAGCCTGCCTACCTGAGTACAAGGCTGATATATTCTAAGTTTTCTAAAACATCAGCCAGTTTTCTTATTCTGTCTAGAGCAAGAAACATTCTCCTATGTCACTGTTCATAAGAATGGAGTGTTAACGTGTGCAGACAAATTCCAACAGTGGTAATTTTTTTTTTTTTTCATTTCTGTGCATCCTCTGATTTGCTGCCATGTTCCCAACCAAACTGGCAGCTCATCCACAGCTGATGAAATGATCACAGCTTTCTTCCTGGGTGTTACCTGTAAAAGGGTTTGGGGCACACTTGTGGGTGGCAAAGCACGCATGTCAGGACAAGCTTACTTATTGTTAGCAACAGGGGCATGAAAGTTCCTGAGCTAAAGTTCCCACAGAGATGCTCTCCTCAGCAACAACCATGCTTTCTCTCCCCTCCCTTCTTTGCTTCCTGTAACTGTCTGGGGAACCTGGCCTCTGGAGCCTGAAGGCTGGGTAAACTCTGAGCTCTCTGGCTGGTGCCTCAATCACACCACCAGTAGAATTCCTGCCATGTTATACACAGAGATCTCATTCCCAACAGTTTTTTGTTGTTGTTGTTGTTGTTCATAAATCCAATTCTCAAGTGGATTTATACACAGAGATCTCATTCCCAACAAGTCTGTTAATATTTCATCTCAAAAAAACACATTTTTCCCTTCTCTATTACTGAATGTACCATGCAGGATTATAAAAATACACCTCACATGAGTTAGTAGCAAATAATTTGGAACATTTTTTTAACAAGATTTGACTGAAATTTAACATACCTATACAAAATTGCTCAACCCTTAATATTGGTAAATTAACATGTAACTCCCACAAAGTTTAAGAAAGAAAAATATCAGGTATGTGCCAGGATTCTTCATGACTCCTCCCAGTAACCCCTTTCCAAGGGTGACCACTGTTCTCCTTTCTAATGTTGGATTTGGTTTTCCTGTTTTGAACTTTATACAAACAGCAATGTTGTATGTCATCCCTATGCGGGGATTCCTTTGCTCAATCCTGTGTTCCTGAGAATCATCCACCTTCTTTTGTACAGTCAGTTCGCTCACTCTCACTGTTGAGTAGTAACCTGTTATAGGACTCTAACAGTATGTATTTATCCATTTGACTGTTAGCAGTCATTTTGAGTGGCTTTCAGTTTAAGGTCATTACAAATAATGCTACTATGAACCTTCTTATAAATGACTTTAGTTAGTCTTACATATGCAATTTTGTTGAGCATATAAGTAGGAGTGGGAACTATATATAAACAAATATGTGTGTTTTTGCTTTAGTAGAGTTTGCCAAATGACTCTCCACAATGATTTTACTAAATAACATGACCTCAAATAGAGGATGAAAAGTCCTATTCTCCACATTCTGTGAACACTTGGCTTGATCAATTTTTTTTTTCTCATTTAAACGCTTCTGTAGATTGTGTGTTTAATTTGTATTATCTATTATAACACTGAATATTTTTTCACGTGCCTTTTGCCCTTCATCTGTTGTCTCTTATGTCTTTGAGATATTTTGCTGACTTTTATTCTTTTGGGCTGTCTTTGAGAAGAAGTTATTTTGTTTATTTTGCAATATAAGTCTATTTTAGGTATACATCTCTAACAGATATTTTTGCCCACACAGTGACCTGATTTTCACTATATTAATAGTGTCTTTTGATAAACAGGAGTCCTTCCTTTCAATGTTGTACATTTTTATTATTTATTGATTTATGGTTGATGCTTTCTAATGTCCTGTCTAAGAAATTCTTGCCTACCAAAGTCAAGAGAAGGTTTTCTTCCTCCATGTAAAATAGTAATCCACAGTTTTCTTCTTTTAGTATAGGAGAGGGTCAAGATTCATTTCTTTTTTTTTCCCCAGTGGGCTTGTAATTTTCGAGTTGATTCTGCTCTGTTTATTTAAATTAAACAAAATAAAACAAATGAGAACCCTTCTCCAGGGGCACTTCCCCATAGCCTTTATAATAAATCAGGTAATGATAGACATAGGAATGTTTCCTGACCCCTTTCTGCTTCATTGATTTACATATCTATCCTGACTCCAGTACTACATGTTCTTCATTCTGTAGCCTTGCCCTAAGTCTTGATATCTGATACAGCAACTTGTCCAATTTTGTTATGTTTTAAGATCATTCTGGTTATTTTGGCCCTTTTCATTTCCACGTACATTTTAAGATGAAATTATCAGTTTACACATATGCACACATACAGGAAGAAAGAGGAAGATGTGAATGTGCAAAACATTCAATACCCTCTGAAATTTTTTATTGTTACTACATTGAATCCATTGGTGAAGAACTGACAAGTTTATGATACTGTCCTCCAAATTTTGAACATGGTAAACACTCCATTTAGGCTATGTTAGTGTCTCTCAGTCAGATTTAAGGGTCATATATAAAATATTCACACCTTTTATCTAAAGATATATTTCTATGTATCCTGTTCTTATGCTATTGTAATAATATCTTGTTACACATAATTTTCTGAATTTTATGTCCTTGTGTGTGGAATACAATTTGCTTTCATATACCGACATATTAAAAATACTAAATTTACTTAAGTTTGATGTCCAATTTCTGGATTAGATGGGGTTTCTTCATAAATAATCATGTAATTTGTGAACCGTGAAAGTTCTATTTTTCTTCTAATTCCTTATGACTTTATCAATAATTTTTCTGTTTTGTAACTATTATGGGTACAAAATAGGTCTTTCTTCACTTTCTCATTATTATTATAGTTATACTTTAGCTTTATGTTATAGTTTTGTATATTTGTATATGCATCTACATCTACCCTTTATTGCTTCTTATTCTTTGATGCATTCCTACCAACATTTTTAGATCACTCTCAATGCCTGAAAAGATTTCCTTTTAGCATTTGCTTCAGTGTGAGTTTACTGATGAGAAATTTTCACTTTTCATACATCTACAAATGCTATATTTGGTTGTGACTTTTAAGTTACTTTACTGCATCATCTTAAGGACTAATAATAACAGTGATTCCACTCTCTCCTAGTAGTTCTTATTTCTTTTGCCATGTATAATGCAGATTGCTGCTGACATGAAGCAACAAACTTTCTCCTTCCCCTTTGGCTGTTTATGGTATTTGCTCTTCGACATAGGAAATCGGCAGTAGTATTCCAATACAGTTAAGTCTGATTTTTTTTTCATATTTATTCTTTTTGGACTGAAGCAGAATTTGTAAGTTAATGCATTTATGAGTTAATATTTTTCTTTAGTTGTGAGAGATTCTACAACTCTTCTGACATATTACTTCTTCTGCATTCTTACTCTTCCATACTTCTTAGACTTCAAATACATTGTATTTGTCACCAACCCTACATAGCTGTTAGGTCCTTTTGTGTTATCACTGTTTTGCTCAAGTTGTAAATTTTCAAGGAGCTCGTCTTCTACATGTCTAGTCATCTCTGAAGATTATAATTGAACTCATCTATTGAGCTTTGAATTTCTATATATATATATTTAGAGAGTCCATTTCATTCTGTTTTACTGGCTCCAACTCTCTGGGGGAAAAATATCTACCACATCACCCATTTTTTAGAACATATCAAATATAGTTGTTTTGAAGTCATGGTTGGTAACTCCAATAAGTGGGTCAAAGGTCATTTTTTTATTTTCTCCTGATCATAATTTTTGTGTACCTAGTAATTTTTTATTAATTCCAAACATCACATGTGATTAATTGTTGACTCTCAGAATGCTTTTACCTTTCTACATAGGGCTTATCTTATTTCTCATAGGTCAGCTGGAATAGGAACAAGATAACTTAATCTAGACAAGGACAGAGCTGTCTCTGAACTGTTTTTCAGTTTCTATAATCCTACATCTACCTCTGATACCTCTAAGTATAGTTCTCCCTGGGAACCAGCAGAGAGCCAGGGTTGTTAATAGGCTGGGTCCTGAGCCATTTCTCATGTAGCATTACTAAGCATTCCTGCTGATGAAAGACACTCAGGATTTATTACAAACATCCCAGGCTTGTGGTGTTAGTAACAGGAGTTGTGTAAACACTTTGAAAGATGGTGACTTAGTTGGCTGTCACTACAAGGGAACCTTCAGCCACCCTACATTTATGAGAGGAGGTGCCCCTATGATGCTGTTACACCCTTGGAAGGCAGAGGCAAGACACGGGGTGACCCTCCCTCATCTTGTGCAACTCTGTAACCACTGGTGTTTCTTTTCTTTCTCTTATTCTGTTTGTTGCATATCCCACACTCCATTTCAAAAAAAATTCAACTAAAAATAAAATTCCAATTCAAAAGGTAAGACAACATTTCTATATTATTCTTAAGGTTTACATTTCTCTCATTTCATTTAATCTATGCCCTTTTACCCTATCACACAATTTTGGAGAGTATAAAGAATTCTTTACACGTTTCCTACATGGAAGCATCTTTGAACTCTTTAATTCTTATCCTATCCTGGACATAGCTATGCTTCAACATCCTATGAATATGATTTTAAAAAGGTTTTAATTAGTAAAACATAATATACATATGAAAAAGTTCACAAATCATAAGAGAATAGGCCAATGAATTTTAATACGCTAAATACACTTGGAGCCAGAAATCCAGTTTAAGAATGATAACACCAGCACCCGTAGGCCCCCCAGTTCTAGCCCCATCACTTTCCCCCATGATGTCCACACTCTCCTCTCTAACAACATTGCAGGTCCGTTGTACTAATTTTGACATTATATGAATAGAATCATATAGCAGTTACTTTTTCATAAGTGATCCCTTTGCTCAGTTTATGATTTTATCTGTTATTTCATATAGTTATAGTTGCATCATTCCTTTATTAGACAGTTTCACTGTAAACATAACTATATATATATGTATATATATATATATATATATATATATATATATATATTCATTATATAACTGAAATATTTTTCAGTTTTTTCTAGTTCAAAGTTTTTCAGAATAGTGATGCTCTAAACATCACTCTATATGTATTGTATATATGCATGCCTCTATGGATTATATACACAGGAATAGAATTGATGGGACATAGAAGAGCTCATTATATTTTCAACATATTTTATTTTTTAGAACAGCTTAGATCTACCCCAATATTGTAAAAGTTTTATAGAGTTTCCATGTATCCTGCATCCAGTTTTCCCATTTTATTTTTACAACTTGCTATGATAATTAAATGATATTAAATTAATATTAACTAATATCCATAATCTGCAAAGGCTTTTTTCATTTTAACCTGATTTCCCTTTTCTGTCCTTGTATCCCCACAAGAATATATGACATTTAGTTGCCAGGTCTACTAACATTCATCACAGCTGTGGCAGTTTCATAGACTTCTGTTATTTTTGAGTAATTTGAGAGAATTTGTGTCACTGAACTGATTCAGTGGTGTGCTTGTGGATATGCTGTGGCTGTGGATTGTGGGGATGTAAACCTTCACAGTAAAGCACAGTTTTCATCGTATCACATGAAGGGCACATACTGTCAACATGATGTGACTGTTGATATTGGCCTTTATCCCTGGAATGAGGTAATGTTTGTCTAGTTTTCCCACTGCACATCTACTCTTCCCTCCCACTTCTGTGTACTTTGAAGGAGGAAATTCTACTCAGACCACACCTAAGGCCTATAGAATTATGCTACCCCTATTTTAGAGTACCTACGTAAATTATTTCAAATATGTGTAGATATGGATAGTTTGTCTTCTGTTCCCCATGTGTGAATCTATTTAATCATTCACTTATATTAGTATAGACTCACAGACTTTTCTTATATTTTGAACATGTTATTTTTTTAATGTGCAAACTAAAACACTTAAACATCCACCAGCTTTTGATTGGATTCTAAAACACTGAAATCCTGCTGTGGTACAAGTTTTTATGGACCTCTGACAATTCCATATGTCTTCTGAGCAGAGACATTGTATGAGTCAGTAAGAGTTCTCCAGGGAGATATAATCAACAGGATGGATGAATGGATACATAGATAGACAGATAAGTACATAAGTATATTCATGTAATTAATTAGGGGAATTGGTTCATGTAATTATTTAAACAAAGTCTCATGATAAGCCATTGGCAAGCTGGAGACTAAATAAAGGCCATATTGTGTCTGGGCATGTACAAAAGCCTCAAGACTAAGGAAACCCAGGAGCATAACTCACAGTCTGAGGTTGAAGTTCCAAGACCTGCTGGAGATCTTGTGCAAGTTCCAGAAATACCAAACTGGATAAACTGGATTCTAATGTTCAAGATTGGGAAAAGATTGGGAAAAAAAAATACCATCTTCAGGAAAAAAAAAAATTAAAAAACGCGGGGGGCGGGTTTACCTTTTCTCTGTCTTTTTATTCTGTCCAGGATTTCAACTAATTAGATGTTGCCCACTTAAATTTAGGATGAATTTTACTTATTCCACCAACTCTAATGTCAATCTCTTTTAGAAACACCCCTGTGAACACATCTTGAAGTAATGCTTTACTAGCTATGTAGGTATCCTTTAATCCAGTCAAGTTGACTCCTAATATTAGCCATTATAGACACTAACTCTCTTTTTATTTTGGACTATGTTTTCAAGGGTGTTTGCATAGCAAACCAACTAAGATGGAGTATCTACATTCAGAGCAGGAGTCAGATTTTATTACTAACCTGTAACGAAGACTTGAGTTTTCAAGTAAGGATTCCTCAGATGTTATGGGAACCCACCCTAAGTATGGTGTCTGACTGGGTTGCTCTGCATTACACATAGGACTTGAGAACAAAGTTAATTGATATTAATATTTATTTTTCACTGAGTAATAAACTCCTTTGTTTTGACACTGAAGTCTATTGACTTCTGTGAACATTGTGCCATACTAACTTCTTAACCTGTATGTAAATTTATAGCCCCGTTATGGTTCTGAAAACCCTCCACAATGATATAAAATAACATACATAAAATTTCACAAATGAATATATCTGCTGTGCTCCTATGTCATAGCCTTAATGTCCTTTCTGTTCACCTGTCAGGCCTTTACCTCCTTGGGCTAATGAAAACTGCTCTTACAAATAACCTATATGAGCTTCACCTTTGCCTTGGCTGATGATCCCTCCACAGGGAGGTTGGGCCTGGGTCAAGGGTACTGCCTGTCATTGCTCATGAAGCTTCAACTCCATGGAGTGACACTAGCACTGGGCTATGAGAGACAGCCCTGAAAATGTCTCTCTGTGCAATTCCATGTTCTATACAACTTGATATGTGAGCCCAAACTAATTTCTTTAAACTAGAATCCCGAAAACTTTGACATGTTCATGTTTCTCTTTTCAGCATCAATATTTTGAAAATATGTGGGAATAGCCTGAGTAAATTTACCCAATGATGCTTGTAAATATCTCTCACTCAGTCTAAAGTTTTTCTTGAAACAAAGTGAGAGTGTGAAATTTGCTTTCTGCAAATGTGACTTTTGTGCATCATTTAGAGTTCTTTCAGTTATAAATAATAGAAACCACCAGCAAAATTGGCTATGCTACAGGAAGAGTCAATTGTTTTTTAACCTATTGAGTTAAAAAAGAAAAACAAAGTCCAGCAAGGCTTGCTTCAGTAGCTAGACTATGTACCTGGCTTTCTGTTTTTAACGGAAACCTATTTTCACTCTGCCAGGGTTCAAGTTCATCTCAAAGCAGACCATGTGTCTTCATGGAGGCTGCATATAACTATAGAGGTCAATGCATTTATTTTCTGGTTTACGTTTTTTGAATGAAAGAGAACATCTCTCCTCCTACAGTCACAAAACAAAAACCTTAGGCTACACTTAGTTTTCTGGGTCCATCTTGAACCAATCATTTTGACAAGAGCATCAGTTTTGAAATATTATTTTAGATCAGCCAGGGGATGGGCATAATTCCTTGTATATCTTTGGTAGAAAAATAATTACACAATGCATGCGACATGCATTTAATGACTACTGGCAAGGCAAAGATATTTATTATTGCAATAAAAATCACTGTGGGTAGGAAGTCAGGAGGCTCAGTTTTGCCACTAACTAGCTGTGGAATCATAGAAACATCATTCAATTTCACCTAAATGACCACATTTGTGAGATGGAGATAATAATTTCTGAATCCATCTTACACACACACACACTCACACACACACCATTTTCCCACCAAGGCTAACAGTCCTATCTTACGTATCAAATGATCCAGTGAAGATAAAAATATATTGGAAATGATGAAGCATTATATGCATTTTACCAGCCATCTAACATTAAAATATACTCCCCATTTGTCAGATCTATATTTAAATGAGGCCAACTGCTTATAAATTATCTAGTAATCATCATTCAGTTTTAGATATCATAGCTTTTAAAAGGATTCTTTTTTTTTTCTCCCTTTCACTGTCCTTCTGAAATCTTTTGTAATTATCAGATATTTTCTGCTCAGGCAGTAAAATCTGTTCTTGTAATGCCAAGGAAACAATTTTATGTAGAGCTCACAATACACACCAAGAGACAACATGCTTATGTATGAGATGTCTGGAAGGAAGTATTAATCAATATTATAATATCAGGCACACCAGAGGGGAAAAAATATTAGGTAATTTGATTACTCCTTTCTTCCAAGTATCCAATTCTCTTTAAACTTTCTTACTGACATCACTCTTTATCTTTCCCATTAGATAAGGCATTGGTGTTAGCCAGGGAGATAATGGTTTTGTATGTGTAGCCCAATAAATAGAGCTTAAAAGTTTATTATCAAACATATTGCATTCTGCAATAAAGGTGATCTATGCCCCTGAAGCCCATTCAGCACATAGAAAAATGCTGAAGGATCAAGATGGGTGTTTGTCAACCTCCTGTTAAGGCAGATCTACACAGAAGGAAACATCAGCTTGTCAGAATACATTCTTCTTTCATTCTCAAATGTAAAATCAGTTCCAATTGAAAATGCTTTAGAGAACATGCTATGCAAATAGAATGGATTTAGAATTTACCAAATGAGTCAAATATGGTCTTTGTGTAAGAACCTTGATCTGGAACCATGAATTAAATCCTGAATAATAGTTCCATTAACTTCCTGAGAGCTCTTCCCTTTGCCACCTCATGCACCTTTCTCTTCAACATGAAGTTGCATCCTGGTGGCTAACAAGGCAATTGTGCTTCAAGTGTGCACTGTCTGACTTGTAAAGTGTTATTTAAAAGATTGAACCACTGATAAGAGCTGAACCTACATAACAGGAGCCAGGGCAGGTTCTTCTGCTTTAGTGTCTCATGGTTAGAAGACCAGGGTCAATGATAGCTTCACCTCATAATATTTTATTAAATAAAAGAAATTTGGCTTCAAGTCCATTTTAAAAGTAGAGGAGAAAAGGAAAGCAGTTGTTGTCTTTGTGAAAGTGAAGAATATTTCTACTTCTTTAAAATGCAACTTTAATAAGAATGAGTACCTCTCTGAAATATTCCTTCAGGTTACTTTTCTAATCTACATCAACTCTTTTGCACTGTAAGGAACTAGAGTTAGCAATCCCTGTCCTAATTAAACCAAAATTCAAGTGAAAGTTGTGTCCTGCCATACAGGAATTCTTCTTTCTTCCACTATGATCTTCTTGCTGAACTTCACATACAAACTATGCTATTTTTTTCTTGTTATTTATGCACTCAGTCCTTGGCATATCCTTTTCAATCCCTTTATCCTTCTGACATTGAAAGTTCCTTCCCTGCCAGGTGGCTTTCCATCTCCTCTTTGAAGCCTCAATCATATCCATGGTTGCTTGAAAAGCAATGATAAACAGGGTGGCTTTGTTCATATTGGTGACATATGTGCTATCTAATGTCTAGTCTCATCACACCATGAGCATTATGCACTGCATAGAACTTCAATCTCTGGGTGTCCTACCTCTTGTGAGCATATCTAACAATCTTTGATTCGTTGACTGATTCTTATTAAAAGACCAGAGACATTGTCAGACCTCTAAAGCTGTGTTAGCAAGTTTAGAGCAGGAAAGTCGTTCAGCACGCATTCTCTTCTTTATATTGTACTTTTTCTTCTCCCTCCCCACAGGTTGAAATGCCCTGCAGAGACTAAAGCATCCCACAGACACATCTTGAATCATTCTGGCAAATCACCTGGACTCAAACCCACATGCGTGGTACAAATTTTCTCTTCTCACAGACACTACAATGGGTAGTTGAACATGTGTAAACATATAAATCAACTGGAGAAAAGCAATCCTTAGGGATGCAGACTTCTCAGTGTGTTTTGAAAACATTCAGCAGGAAGATAATGCCACAGGGATTTCACTAGAGAACTCCATTTTATTTCTACAGCTTCTTGAGTAGCCAAGACTTAAATATTTGGCTTTAAGGGATTTACTCTTCACTACATGGCCTACTATGTTCAATGCCTGTCTTTTTGTAATACAGTGTCAAAAACAAGCTGTCAACTTCCTCTTTTAGAAAAGCACATCCTGTAGTTCTCATCTTTTGCTGAAAGGTTTTGTTCAGGAAAAGACCCTGCAAATCCCCTAAGATGAAGAACTTCCCACAACTCATAGGTTTGGTTTGACTCTTTGATCTGCAGAATCATATCATCTTTCTTACTGACTTTGGGTGTCTGTGAGGATTCTACCTCTGCTTTCAAACAGAAATCATTTGACATGTGCAAAAGAAAAAGAAAGAAAGAAAAGAAAAAGAAAAAAAAACCAGCCCCATTGAAGACCTCCCAAAAAGTTTGGAGTTCGGTTCCATGTGGTTTATTTTTATTCTTGTTTTACTCAAGCTGGTTTGCCTATTCCACTAGCATATGCACCATATGTGAGAGAAGACTGTTAAAAGCTCTTTTAAACAGAAATCCCAGGAAGGAAGAGATGAAACTAAACAGAAAGAAAATGAAATTAGCAGTTCTTTGCAATGTATGTTTAGAGGGGAAGGCTGACAAGAGAGGATTAATGTTCCTAAATTCTTGGTAGATACATTTATAGGGGATGGAGGTTTGAAGAGATAAATTTAAAATCATGTTAATTTTAGAAACCCAGATCCTTAAATGAAAGCCAAGCCTAAACAGGGAGACCTGCCTTGCTTTTCTGATACTTAGATTTGACATGGCATCCTCTCGTAGAATTAAAAAAAAAAAGATTGAAATCATCTGACATTTTCTTTTGTTCCTGAGCATATTGGAGATGTGAAGCCCATGAATATGGACTTCGAGATCCAGAAGAAGCCAGAATTTATCTAACAGCCCAATAAATCAGCACTTGTTGAATTTTTGCTTTATGGTCAAAGAGAGAAATCTTGCAATTCACTTCCTTTCATTTCTGCTTGTTAAAAGAGAGATGGAGAATCAATATTTAAGGAATTGGTGAAGATGAATAGTACTCAGTACTGAGGAGTCACTCATTAAGTAAGGTTTGTAATGGATTTTAGGTACAGTATATAATATTTTGTAAATGTCTATCATTTGAGAGAAGTCTTTTAGGGAATCATCATTGTGTGGTACAATGAATAGATTTAGCTTCAAGTTGGAAATTGAATGAAATACTCCAAACGCCATAAAGAAACTGAAGAAGAGGGTAACATGTGAATTTCCCAAGGTCATTCAGGTAAGTAAAGTCAGAACCAGAACCAAAAAATTGAATGTTACTTTCAACCTATATCTGATACACTTGACCAGTTTCCCTAACTGACTCTAAACACTGTGTCGGGAATGAGAAACAAACAAAAAGCAAAAGAAGAAAAAATTCATATCAGATATTGCTATGCCATGAGTTGAGTGTTTCTCTCCTCTCTGATATTCAGGTTGAAATTTATCTCCAATGCAACAGTATTAAGAGGTGTATCTTTTAGATAGTAATTGAGTTATGAGACCACCACCTTTACAAATGGTATTAGGTGCCCTTATAAGAAATTGCAGGAGAGAACTTGTCCCATTTTTTAATACTATATTGTAGAGTTAACAAGTCATACATCAAACCATCAAGTAGGGGCCACCACTACATCTTAGAGGACACTAGACACCAACTTGCATTTCTTAAAGGCTGATATCACAGGGATTTGGAATGCAAATCTGGAAGCCACACTGTCTGAGTTCCAAATTCATCTTCATCACTTTACTAGTTTTCAATTCTTATGCAATAAATTATCACTAACATAGTGATGGAAAATGCTGAACATTTGTTTCTAGTTGTTATGGTTTGGATTTTTTTTTTTTTTTTTTGTACTGGGGATTAAACCCAGGGTCACACCCCCAGCACTAGTTATTTTTCACTTTGAGACAGTTGCTTAGGGCTGTGCTAAATTGCTGAAACTGTTTTTTTTTTTTTTTCAATACTCCTGCCTCAAGCTCTAAAGCCATTGGGATTATAGGTGTGCACCTCTGAGCCCTGCAGTTTGGAATTTACATGTTTCCTTAAATCTAATGCATTGAAGTCTTGATTCCCAATGCAGTGCTGTTCATAGGTGGGGTGTTTGGAAGGAGATTGAATCATGGAGGCTGACTAATGAATAGATTAGTCCATTTATGGATTCATAACTTAATGAGATTTTTGGTAGAAGTGAAAACTTTAGAAGCTGGCGTCTAGTTGGAGGAAATAGGTCATAAGGGTCATGGCCTTGAGGTGAATATTGGTACCCTGGTCCCATTCTGTTTCTCCTTAACTCCCTGGTCACCATTAACTGAGCAGTTGTCCTCTGTCTTGTGCTTATGCAATGATGTATTGCCTTGCTGCAGACCTAAAAGCAACCAAGCCAAGGAACCACAGACTGAAACTTCTGAAATTGTGATTAAAAATAAACCTTTCCTCCTTTAGTTCCCTCACTCTCAGGTGTTCTCTCACTGTGACATAAAGCTGACTGCCACTCCAGTTCTTTTTGGTTTAGGAGTCCAGGCATGCTATGAAGGGGAACTCTGTTCTTAGTCTCCCAGTACTTGCCTAGGCTGTGTTGTCATCTGAAGCCCAGTGTCATCTTCCAAGGTTTTATCATTTGTTGGCAGAATTCTATTTTTGTTGCTATAGGACTCATGGTGGCTTGGTTCCTAAAGATCAGTAAACTGCTTACTTATAGGAGAATCCCAGTTCCTCTTTAAGAGTTTTCACTTGATTAGGCTCAGGACATCCAAGATTATTAACTCAAAATCAATTTATTGAAACTTAAATTAATCTAGTGTGGTGGAGCACAGCTATAATCTCAGTGACTCAGAAGGCTGAGATATGGGAGGCTAAAGCAGGAGGATCAAACATTTGAGACCAGACTCAACAATTTAGCAAGACCCTCAGTAACTTAGTGAGAACTGTTTCAAAATAAAAATAAATAAATAAACAAATAAAAAGGACTGGGGATGTAACCCAGTGGTAAAGCACTCCTCTGTTCAATCTCTTTTATCACATAACAAAATAAATCCTTAATTAATTTGGTAAAATTGTTCACTATTGCCATTTTCCACAGACCAGAAGCAAGTCACAAGTTTCACTCACACTCAAGAATAATGGGTTGTATAAATGCATGACTCATTGGTGACCAACTTGGGAAAGTCTGAACTTCCACGACACCCAACTTTGGGCAAGGTCTTTAACTTTTTTGAAGTCCGTATTTCCAAATTTGTAAAAGGGAACTGACAGTTGAAACTACCTCCTGGTATTATTTAGATATTGAAATGAGAACATTTATGCAGAACAGCACAATGACACCACATTCTCAGAAGGTGTTACCTGTCATTTTCAATAGGTATATTGTGCAGGAGGTAAATGAACCATTCTATACCAAATGTGAACTGTCATGAATTATTTTGAAAATAAGAAAGATTTGCATAATACATATTAATAGAGTATATACATGTGTGTATATGTACATATGTTTATGCACATATATGTATATTTATACATATATTTATGCATGAATATAAATATATTCATACATTCATATATCTCTCATGTAATATATTTATATATATCTCACATATATATTTAGTAGTCTTACCAAATCATTTATCTAAGGTCTTGCTTCAAGGTCAATTGTGTCTAGAAATGGATGTTAAGTTAATACATTACCTTCTTTTGAATTTCTTGTTGCAAAACTTTCAAATAAATGATAAAACTTCATTTATAAGAAGTTTATGTACTTGCTATAAGTATTTCCCAAACTGTTATATAAAACTCTTAATAGTAAACTCTTTTTATATGTATTAGGTTGTTAAAGGATTACTCAGACAAATAAGCCCAGAATATTACGGCTTAAGTATATTTTAAAATGTCTTCATCCTTGGAAGAATTTCGAAAATGTTGTTGAACACAGAACCCTACTTTCCCTTCCAGTGCATCAATTTCTCTCTAGAGTATATTTTCACACCAAAAAGAAAATTCTCAAATGCATGACTTTGATCACAACTATCTTTCCATTTTAGGTCCTGCCAATCTCTGTATGATGATTCATGAGGCTTTTTGTGTTTTGCACACTTTACTGGGTAACTTCTGTGTACCAGTTATAGTCCATAAGATATTTTGCTTTCTTCCTACAATGCTTCCAGGAAAGAAATTATCCAGATTTTATTGTGTGGAGTCTGAGGGAGACCAATCTACTTAGCATGATCTATTCTTTAGAGGATGCAATCATTGCACTCAACTCTTTGCAATTCTGTGTGATTTCCATCATGCCACTGATGGCTTCCTAGGCTGAAAGACATGGACTAGGGTGGCCAAACACTCAGATACACTAACATAATTAATATAACTAATAAAAGCATTACCCCTTGCTCAAAGGGTGTGGGAAAATGTGTTTGACCTCTTGAGTCATAAATACTTGATGCTGTGAGAAGAATTTTTTGCATCCCAGATCCCACTAAAAACATTCTAAATGTCCAATCTATTTTCCTATGAATGATGTCTGGCAAAATTTACCCTTGCAATGAGAAAGAGTATGAAAAACTCTGAGTAAACAAGTCTTCAACTTTGACAATCTTCATATTTAATAAAATAAGTATATTGTTTTTTGAAAATTTTTTAAACATAGGACTGGCTTCCAATAAAGAGAAAATGAAAAAGAAATTTTAAAAAGTGCCATAAATAAAAAAAAAATTGGATGTCTCCCACTGTCCCAAATATAGCTTCGTGCAGTTGCGCCTCCCAACTTTACTTTATCAATCAACAGTTGACTGCTGTAGAAATTTTAACCTTTAATCATAATTTTAATTTTCATCTCTTCTTTACATGTTAGGCACTCTCATGTAAATTTTTGTTTATTTGTTTGTTTGTTCATTTTGACAGTAATGGGAATGAACACACAGCCTTACACATGCTAGGCAAATGCTCTCCCAGTGTGCTGCCTCCCGAATCCAACTTCATTAGGCATTCTTGAGGGTTCACTTTCAGCTCAAATAATCAGTATGAAAACTTGAGTGGATGGAAGAGCTCATAATTATTTATTTGTGGCTTAGAATAACCTGAAATTTGCTTCAATTCATGCCAGGGACAGTTATGTTCTTTCTTGTCATTTTTTTTTATTATTTATTTATCTAATTTTACTGTTCTTTTATCTTTTCACCTATTTGTTTGAATTACCTTCTAATACAATATATATGATAGTTTTTTTTTTAAAAAAAAAAAAACATTTTACTTATTTAAGTAAAAAATTCTTACTAACATCAACTTGTTATAATGATTATCAACCTTGGTCTTGCCCTCAAGATCAGTTCAATTCAATAGAAATTCCTGCAATGGGTAAAATGTTCCACACTTTCTTCACTGTCTGGTAGAGTAGCCACTAGACACAGGGGGTTATTGAGGCCCATAAAATGTGACTAGAGGTATCTGACCAAATTCATTTAAAATTTCATTTTACTTTAACTTCATTAACTTTGTTAACTTGAACTTGAAAAGCCACATATGGCTAGAGGTCTCCATGTTGGAAAACACAGAATTGTACTTGTAATATGTTTTCTTTATTATCATTTCTATCAATTAAGGTGAAGCTTGTCTCTGTGTAATAATTGACTAAATAATGTTAGATTCCTCTTTCTTTCTTTTCTTTCTATTTAATTATATTTGCTGTTGTTGGTGGTGGTGGTGTGGGGGATTAAACCTAGGGATGCTTAACCAATGAGCCACATCCCCAGATCTTTTATTTTTAAATTTTGAGACAGGGTCACTTTAAGGTGCTAAGAGCCTCACAAAGTTACTGAGTCTGACTTTGAATTTGCAATTCTCCTGTCTCAGCCTCCAGAGTTGCTGGGATTACAGGCATGCACCAGGACACCCAGCAGGAGTTCAGTTTCTTTAAGGCCAAAATGTCAGAGGAAATATGCCTAAAGCAGTAGGAAGAAGGGGTAGTATTTCAGGGATGTCAGAGACCCTGGCTGCATGTAACATTGGTTCTACCATTTGTGACCCCCTACTTTCTGGACTACATTATAAGCCTGAATAGATGGAGCTCCTCTGTCTACCAGAAATTAGGCAGAGACTCAGAAGAAAATAAGATGTGATATCCCACAATCTTTTAAGTCTCATTTCCAGGCCCCCAGAACCTGGAACCAGCAATTCTGTTTACATGCTCATGTTCATAATCAGTGTCAAGATTACACTTAAATATAAAAGACAAATGAGAATAAAGTTTTAATTCTTTGCAGGCATTTGTTCAGAAAAAGAAATCATGGGTTTTACTGCTATGGAAAGAGGGAAAAACATGGAAATGACTATCACTCTCTCCTTCATTATTTAATTAAAAAAATAAAATAAAACTTAAAAAAAGGACACGGTATCTGTCTTTCAACTGGTTGCTGAGAGAAGCAGACTACGAGAAAAGTCCTAAGAATAAAAATTTCCACTCAATGAAATTACTTAAGACCACTTCCATTTTATATTTACAAAGATGAATTTGTAAACAACTATATTTATTTGTCAGCATTTCAAACTCTACACTTCTTTTGATGTTACTTTGAAAAAGTTCATGAATATCTCAATCTCTCCTAGATTATGGGCTATTTTATTCAATACACATGTACAAACACCTCAAGTAGTTTTTTTTTTTTTTCTGAGTTCCAACAACAGCTACAACTATAGTGCCTAAAGAACAATTTCTATTCTTTTTTATAAATCGGAAAGCAACTTGAATTAATGCAGAAAAACAATGCTAGTCCTCACTAATTGAAGTGTTATATGTAGCTTTTCTTTCTTTTTTTTTTCTTTCAACTATCAATTGTTCTGAAATTTTCTGACTGTTTTGAGAATCCTCTGAGTCTCTGGTACTCCAGGTAAGACTCACTAACAGGAGGTTTCCTCTGAAATGTGGAGGAAAGTACAGAAACTGTGAGAAAGGATTTAGAAATCTTTATGAAATGTTGACAGAGGAAAAATGTCATTTGGACCTAAAAATAAAGACTGGAAACTCACGTTCTACATATCTTCTTAGTTTTTCTAGTAACTTTTACTGTATTTTTTACAAAAGTAATGGTCTTTGATATATCCGGAATTTAAGTAAAAAATAGAAATCTTGTTCACCTCAGATAGATTTAGAAACAAATCTCTGAGCCCCACTTCCCACTTTTCTTTTCTGCCATGGAATACATTTTTCCAGCAATGTTTGCGTTGTAACAACAACCACGAGCAAAGGCAGTCACTATCATTGTTTTATAAATGTTAAAAAAGGGAAAAAAAAAAAAAAACAGAAAACACTCTCTGCAAATAACCAAAAATCCCAGTACAAACACTCCTGTCTTTCATGCTGCAAGAACAGTACCCTTGTCCTGTCTCTGTCCTAAGGAATGTGCCAACCAGCTGGTCAACCTTGTTTAACTTGGGACTTAATCTGAAAATTGCAATAGGGATGGGAAAACCCAGATTAGCTGGAATGTGATTGTTATACAGGTTTTGTTTGGTGTTTTTACACATTCAAATAGCAGTGTGGAAAGAAAGCTCACAGGGCTTGCTACTTGGCAAAGGGAGACACACTACCAATGCGTGCCCTAGTTTCCGGACCACATCACAGCCTGCAATCCACCCTCTGTTGACTCATCCCACCACCAATTAAACATATGTAAGTCCCAGAGACCTAGAACTCCCACAGAGGGCTTCTGCATAGGCCACATTTCTCATTATCACTCACAGTTTAGTATTCCCTCACTCAAACCCTGAAATAAATTTAAGGAGAACAAAAGACAGCAAGCCTTGAAACATCTCTAAAGACACTAAAGCAAAAAAAAACACAAGGTAAAATGGAACAAGTCTATCAAAATATTTCCATTGGAGTTCAAGGGTAATGAATTTATATTTCATAATCTAGAAAATCCCTCTCCTCTGTGCTCTTTTTCAGATGAAATTCATACAGATGGAATATTACAAAAGTAATTTTTCAAATATAACTTTTTGTTGTTGTTACTTTTTTAGTTTAGGATAAAAGTGAAAGAACATTAACTCCTCCACGTTATAATCAAGTCACTGGAGAAACTGACTCTAATTAGTTTTACAAACTGTCTTACCATATCTCAGGTTCCATCTTACCCTGCGTACAAAATAGGATGCAAGCTTGCTGTGTTAGCTTTTCATAGCTGTAACCAGAATATCCCACAAGAACAGCTTAGAGGAGGAAAAATGTATTTTGGCTCATGGTATCAGAGGTTCAGTACATCGTTGGCTGACCCCAGTGCACTGGACACAAACTGTGACTGAACATCATGGCTTTATAGTGTGGCAGATAAATACTGCTGACCTCAGGGTGACCTGAAAGCAGAGAAAGACAGCAAGAGAAAGGGGGTTCAGGAAAGATAAACTCTTTCAAGGGTAGGCCGCTAATACCTACCTTATCCAGCCATGGCCTCCCTTCTTAGAATTACCACCCCTTTAGTTCTTTCAAATTATTAATCCAGCAATTAGATCAAGCCACTGATTAGGTTACAGTTCTCATAATCAAATCATTTCACCTCTGAACATTCTTACATTAATACACCTCATATCTGAACCATAATAAGTTGTCTAGAATGTTTTGCTTTCCTTGTTCTAATTGAGTTTGGTGAGGAAAATACTGTCCTCTTCATCCTGGTGTTCTCAGAACATTGCACAGGGAGTGGCTCATAGAAAGAACTCAATGAATATTTTTTCTAATTGAAAAAATTTCCTCATCCTCTCTTGCTATTCACATGGTTAGATAATTGCTTCTGGGCCAGATGGTTTGTAGAGAGCTTCTTCCAACACTTTTTGCTCCAAATTATTAAAATAAGTAATGGTGCATACACACATACACACGCGCAAACAACCCAATTTGTTAGATGTGAAGAAAGAAAAACGATTTTCTCTTCCTCTCTTGGTAGCAGAGGATAATATCTCCATAATCTAGGCATGTTTTTTATAAGAAAAGGTTGTCACTGGCAACAAAGGCAATGTTAATGAATTGTTAACATCAAGAACATGAGGCATAGACATCCATTTTTAGTTTCTTAATTTATGGTGCAAGAGGTATTTCAAAGTGTCCTTGGGACTGCAAGCTGTTTATTGCAAGTGTAGTAATTCCCTCCTTTTATGGTATATTCTTTCCTATCTCTACATTCTTGTCCATTAGAATCAGGTAGCTTTTAGTCTGGTACATTTTCCCAAAAGCAATTTAAAAAAATCAGAGAAAGAAAACATCTTTCTTGCGGCTTATTTCATTGAAAGATGTAGTAAAAGAACAAGATATGCAGCTAATTTTGGCCCACATATTTTAACTTAAATAGGGAGAAGCATTTATTAAATCACACTATTATTCTGGATGAGTCACTTGCACCAGTTAATATTTATTTTTGATTCACGATATTTTGAGTTGCAAAATTCTATTTGAACACTGACCATTAATTTGATCTCAGATTTTTCCAATCAATATTTTTTGAAAGGAAGTGGGAGTGAGACACGAACAAAACACATTCTCCAGAGAAAGAAAAAAAAAAACCATTCTAACAGTTCTGTTCGCTTTAAACCCAGCCCAAAGAGTAGAATGTTCAATTCAATGTTAATTCATACATTCAAAACAATCAAATTAATTTAATACCTGGTTAAAATTATAATTCATATACATAATGTGAGTGATTTTTGTGTTATTTTTAACACTTTAACTGACTTGGTTTTCTTTCTAGATTTTTGTATGCCTGCAAGTGGAGGGTACCATTTTGTTTTCAGGCAAGGAGTAAGGCAAGGAGAGATGGTAGCTCCCTATACCACTTGGCAACCTTCAAAGTCAGTGCTCAGAAACACCCTGCTAACTGACATCCTAACATACAATGAACACCAAATAATTGTTCCATAAATGATGTTGGCAAAAAAATATTTAAGTTTGTCTAATTATTTAAGGCTTTTATATTCACTTCTGGCTGAGCAATATCTCATCCATAAAGTTGCACTATTCACTAACAGAGGGAATTACTGGCTCCCTTATAGTCCAGAATCATAAAAATATTGTTATTTATCTAAGGAATTAATAATAATATAAGGTAAAAAATCATGTGCAATAGTTTCATTCTGCTTAATTACAATTTTTTTCTACTATTATTCAATTGGCACTTCATCCATTTTTTTTTTCACTTATTTTTGCCTCAGTTTTACACCTTCAGGAAACATGGGGAAATGAATGGCATGCTCTTCAGAAATTCATGAAGATTATGGGAAATGCATGAACGTGTTTAAAACACTGTAATAAAGTAATCCCTCACAAGTGTTTGGCATTAAAAGTGCTGCTGATGCTCACCTTACCTTACTTTTTTAGGATCTTGAAGTCCTCCATGCCCTCTCCTCTATTAGGTGAAAGAAAAGGCCTGGTCTCAGCCTTCATTTCTGTCACACATGTGATTGGAAGATACTGTGACATCCAAAAAGCACTCCTGAAGACACAGTCCAGTTTTCTCCTGGGTTCATCCTTTCCAAACTGAGCACTTTGGACCACTGTAAGTCAATAGTAAGTAAATCACAGACTACATGCAATATGCTCTTTTCAGTTGTTGCTTTGTTTTTCATTTATAAAATAAGACTTTTAGTATGATTCTATTAGAACAATGTGTTGCTTGCTGAAAGAGAAGACTTATGAACATTTATTTGACTTATTGCTTTATACTCTCAGATCTTTCTTGGGATCTGCATAACTGCTGTATATTCTTCAGTGTCTCATAAAACCATGTGTAGGAATTTTTGCTTTAGCATTTTGTTACGTCCTATACCGAAGGACACTATCAAAAAGTCCTATTAAACTTTATATTACATTCATTTGAGGTGCTGTTTATTAAACACCAGAACTCACTTGATATGTCAGATGTCTTTTGAAAAGTTTACATATTTAGTTCAAGTTACCCTCACTACAGCTCCCAGAGGTAGGCCGAGATGTCATTGTTCTTCCTTCATATATAAAGAAACTGAGGATCAGGGAGATAAAGTATCTTGCTCAACCAGAAAATGAGGAGGCCAGTATGCAAATTCCATTAGCTTTTCAGGGTTGAAAATTATCCCCCCAAAATTCATGTCTACCAAGAAACTCAGAATGTGACCCAGTTGGGAAATAGGGTCATTACAGATATAATGCATCAAGATGATATCATACTGGGTTAAGGTTGCTCCTAATCCAATGACTGATTTTCCTTAAGAAAATAAATCAGAGGCACAGAATGTATCAGGGAAGAGAAGCGTGGGAAGACAGAGACAGAAATTGGAGAGATGCTGCTGCAAGTCAAGGAATGCCACGTATTGCCAGCAACACCAGATGCTGGGAAGAAGCAAGCAGATTCTTCTGGTGCCTACGGAGCAGGCATGGCCATCTTACATGTTGATTCCTGACTTCTGGCTTCCAGATCCTACACAGAATCAAATCCTAGTGCTTTATGTCCACCAGTTTGGGGTAATTTGTTACAGCAATCCTAAATACCTGATACATGTATGTACAGAAATACCAAGAAAGCATTTTCTATATTATGAACATTTTCAGTATAAGTTTAATCGCTAATATTTTCAGTGTATTCTGTCAAATTTGTTTTGTGGATTTGGGGATGGCAATCATTCTATTTCCTTTGTCCGGAATCTAATAGAAATTACAGTTATTTATTCAATAAAAATATATTGAGTATTTCTTACCAAATATATACTAAATGCTGATGATGAAAAAAATTAATTAAGATGTGATGATCCCTGACTTCAAGAATTTTAACAAAATAGAGGAGATAAAATCCTAAATATTGTAGTATATGAAGAAATACAATCTATTATTTAGCATTTAAAAAAAACATTTTGTATTCTCCTATATACACCTTAAAACCAAGATTTTAATTATTTAATCAGCAAAAAAAAAAAGATATATCAGGCTGATTCTCTGTGGATTGATGAGATCCCACTCAAACAGATTGCAGCATATCAATGAAATTTCTCTATCCCAAATCCCATGCACACCCTTCCAAATGCAAATACATTAGTTTGTTCTTTTGTCTTTTCTTAGCCTCGCTGATGCACAGTTTTAGCTTTTCCTAAATGAAATGGAGTCCTATTTTGTCCACTGTTCATCCCCAGGAAAACAAAATGAGAATAAATCCTGCAGTAGTTAATGCTCCACTTTTTAAGGCACTCATTAAAAATAAACAGTAGAGAGAGGCAATTACTGTTAACAAACACGGGCATAAAAAACACAAATAAAGGAACATTAACATGAAAAAATAATTACTCAATCTTTCATCCAGATGCCTTTGTCAGCTCCACACGATGACACTAACAATTCAGTGAGCGCTTGTTGCCGGCTGCAGTTCATCTGTTCAATGTTTCCCCCTCTCGTGTCTCACAGGAAGAGAAAAATGATCAGCAATGTCAGTGAATTCTACTAAAATCTACTTAAAATACGGCACTGACTCCTCTGTTTTTCCTTTCTTTTTGTGAGTTTTTCAGATTTTATGTTTCTTATGAATACAAACTGGTGGCGGAAAAAATTATCATAGTGACAGCTGCTTTATTAATGGGTATAAGAAGTGGTAAAATAAATTTTCTTTTCAAGGATTCAGTGCTTGATAGAGGAAGGATTTGAATGTGGAAAAAAGCATAAAGAAAAATATGCTAAGTCTATTTCATCATCCCCAGAAAATGACTTTGCATTTAGGTGACTTGGCATATTTTATAATTAAGTCCCAAAAGTTAAGTGTATATGCGTGCGTGTGTGTGAATGCATGTGTGTGTATCTTTAGGTAAAAAAGAAACAAGAAATGTATTAATGTTAGCACCTCTTTCTGGAAAAAAAAAATAGGAGGTGTGTTTTTTTGGTCCATTTGATAAGTTCAGCACATTGAACTTGCTCTGACCTCACAGATGCAGTGCTGATAAAGTTTGACATTGTCATACTCAGGGTTTAACCTGCCTACCCTGCATTAGAATCATCTTCATTGCCACATCCCAATGCAGATCTTCCTGTAAGAATACAACTCTTGCATGAGTCCCCAAGTGATACTAACTCAAGATTTCTTAAAAATTGTCCATTAAAATATCATCACCAGGGGTCAAGCCACCAGCATTTACTACCAAATTACAAAAGTCATCTTGAACACACTGCATGACTTTTTAAAGCCTGAATTGTCTCCCCCCAAAAGGAGATTTGGAGAAAGTGATCTTCAACATTTTTCTGATGTTCTTTGGTACTGAGGAATCAACCCAAAGTTGCATATGCCTTCAACCCAGCCCTCTGCCTACTCTCCGGATCCTCTTGACAGCTAATGAGCAACTTTACTGGAGAAAGCTGGAATCTCATCATCTGTGCCCTAGGGCTGCAACTGCTTGGAGTAGCAGATGGATGAGTAAACCTACACATTACATCAAAATCTAAATGTTTATACAGAAAAATGCCGGTCACTCTATATGCCAGTTTGACTTAAACCCACAATATATGGTAATTGAAGCTTTTTAAAAGAAAAATATACTTTGCACATGGTTCTATGAAAGAAGTCTATGTACAGTCAAATAAACATCAGCAGTGCTCCAACAAAGCACTTTGGCCATCTTATCATTGCATGGTTTGTCAGATATTCTCCATGTAAGACGAAAAAAAGAACAGAAATTGAGTTTGAATCCTGTCTAAGCAATTTACCATCTTTGTGACCTTGAGAAGTTACTTCTTCTCTTGCAGCTTCATCTATAAATCAAGAATTATAGTACATACCTTGTGGCAGGATATAGTACATACAGATAGTCAGAGATGGCTCAAAAACAGCAGACCATCAATGAATGATGGCTATTATTGTTGCTCTAAGTCTCTGATATGGTAAAAATAAATAAATAAATAAATAAAAGAGTTAACGTGTAACTCTTTTATTCAATTGTGGCCCAAGTAATAGTTTAATTTTTCAGAGACACAAAGACATTATGCAAAAGTACTACAGCAGATCAGACTGTTCTTCTCAGCTTCATTTAGTTGTCATCTGCTAGGTGAGAAATTAATTTTTGCATCTTTTCCTTCAGAATATTGAACTATAAAATCATCCGGTAATTTCCTATCGTTTTTATTACTTGATTTTATTTGCAGTGCAAGTGATGAGAGGATTTAGAGTCTGGAAAAAAAATCCTTCAATCTGAAGATAACTGGAACCAGTTAAGTGAGTTGAGAGAAGACTAGCCATAATAATTTAACAAAACTTCTGTAACATTGTAACTATCCAACAATATGAAGAAATGAGTGTGAGAATAGATACTTGGTGAATTCTAACAGATTTCAGTTTCAGTTCTCATTAAATTCTATTTTGCATTGACTCTGATAGACTACAAAAAGGTGGGATAATCTGCTATATCAAGAAGAAGACAGAGAGACAGAGATATCTAATATGTGTTAAACCTTTACTATTGTGGAATTTAACAATGATATTTATACCTGCAGCTTTGTGTGTATTATATGAGCTCAGAGGAAAGTTAGTGAAGGAAGACCCTGTTTTTGTCTTCCACTACTTCAGTGGTTAAACACACCTTGAACAATGTAACTACTAACATGAACATGTGGACAGAAGAGAAATTAATGTTTCTCCTCAATGATTAGATAACCAATGCAGAGACAGAATAATATCTATCCAGTTATGATAAGTTTCTGTTTCATAAGATTTTCAACCTAATTCTCTTGGGAGGCTCTGTTGTATGGTAAAGAGCCAAATCAAGGGATATGGGTATTAAGACTTGTCCCTCTCTGTGGCTAGAGTTCTAGAAAACTATATATATCATCAATACATGTCCCTCAGCCTAACCTGAAATCTTTTCTCATTTTTCTAGCAACCAGAAATCTCCTCAGTCATTACAAGAGCCAATGTCTTGGGTTGCCTGGCATAAGATATTCAGTCACTGGTTCATGGAGCTGTATCTACATTATAACCAAGAAACAACAGTATATTATTAAATTGACCAGATCTGGCCAATGGGTACAGTAAGAAAGAGAGCTAGGTTCTCCTTCACGGGAGAACTGCAAGGAAAAGTTTGAGGTGTGTCAAACATCACTGCCACCCACATCTGTGGCCAGCACTGTCTACAGCCACACCCAACTCCCTGCAAGACTGGAAGAGGTAGGACAGATATTTCCCATGAGAAGAAAAAAAAACAGGCCTGGTGAGGATCTTTCCAGACTCTGTCAGCCAGGTGTCCTGTCATTACTTTCATTCAAAATAATCGCTGAGTGTCTAGTACAGACTGCTGATGCCAAAGATCCAGTACTGAGAAAAACCAGCCCATTCCCTCCTTGCCAGAGAACCGAAAAAGAAAATGTGTGTACCAGTGTACAGAAACAAAATTTCCTAACATTTGACAAGGTTAAAAAAATACTGCTCCTTGGGCACACAAGCATTTCATTAAAATGAAGGGGCATTTTAGCCATTAGACACAGATGCAATGGAGGCTCATTATAAGATGCAGTCGTTAAAATTGAGTAACAGGAACTTTATGAAAAAGCCACTAAGCTTAGCCTGTTGGGTAGCTAGGACTCTGTCACAGACATTCCCTTACCTTCAGTTGTCTATTGGAGAATTACACCCCCACAATTCATTGTTACAACCAACATTGTGGAGTTTCTCCTGGGACCGGTGAAATTCAATATTTTTAGCAGCCCATTGTACTTTTAGATATTTCTGTTTTGCTGTCCTGTGTGGTTAACTGGGAGTGATAAAGTTCAGGTGAACAGCTCTTTCAGTCTAAACAAATCACATGCTTTGGCCACCCAATGATTTACCGAATGGCTAGTGACCCCTGAGACTGTGCCTCTCCCCATCTTATTGCAGGAAAACGTTTTGTAGTCCTGCAGAGCTTCCTTTTATTTATTTATTTATTTATGTATTTAGGTATCATTTTTTTTGTGAGTCATATCCTGTAATATTGCTTTGTAATTAAAAGGTGACCTTTAAATATTCTTTTCCAAGGTATTTGTTGAGGTTCATTTGTTGCCAAGTTCATGTTTATTTTTGTGTGAACATTTCATGAATACTTTTAAAAGTTCCTGTAGTATAATAATGTTTAAAAATATTCACTCCTTCCTCCAACTCAGTTTTATTGGAAGAGTTAACTTCCCTATTCCATTATGTTGAACTTGGTCATGTGACTTGCTTTGGTCAAGGCATGAAGAGTATGTGTGTGAATGCTTTTGAATTTGTGCTTAGCCTTGAGCTGAGAGTTTATGAATTCAGTCTATGAATGGCTAGTAGAAACAACAGTGAGCCAGTTCCATTATGAAGCCTCAGCAAGTATCAAGTATTTCCACGGGGCCATTGTGAAGCAACCACTTCCATGAAAAGGTGAGCCAGTCATCTTGTGGGTCCAACAAGGGTGAGAAAACTGTGGGACTCACCTGATTGTTTGAAACCTGCTTCAAGTTGCCAACCATGCTCAGTTCACAAATCTCAAACCAACCTATGAATGCATGAGATTACAATGGCTCAAAGTGGCTTGAGGACACATAGAAATAAATGTTATTTTTATATGTTGCTAAAGTTTTGTCCTGGTTGTTAGGCAGCAATAGCTGACTGATACAGGGCTTTAATGCTTTGTGAGGTACAGGATTTTATAACTATATTTATCAAATATGGTCAGATGAAATTGCTATTCCAGTTCTTTCAACAGTCTTTATTTGTTTGATCCATAAGGGCCAAGATTCATTCAAATGCACCTCACATTTCTAACAGTTTTGCTTCATGGATTTTCATGCTGAAATTTAATTTTTTAAAGGTATGTTAAAGATTTCAACTAATCCTAATTTTATAAGTTGTAGATGAAAACCTAAAAAGATATGATGATATTCTTAAAAATTCCCTTCTGGGCTAATTTCATTTTGAAAGTGATTTTTGAAACATGATGTCTGTAAGTAAAGGATACATCTGGAATAATACAATTTTAGAAACTCTGGAAGACAGATGGGAAATTCATTTTGAGAATAGTGTCTTTCAATATCAGATCTCAAATTATATTAAATATGTGACTACTTAGCTTCTCTTTGGGGACAGTCTGAATAATGAAATTCTGAGACATATGTGAACAGGGACAGTTTTGGAAGGCAAAACTTATGTTAACTACATTACAAAACAAAATTAAACACTGTGAAGTGCATATTGAAAAATTGGGAATTAACAGTTTTTCTTTTTTACATGACTACCTGTTTTTGCTTTGTGCATATGTCATTGTGGCATTATAAATTAGGAAAAAAAAAACACTATCATAGAATAAAAGCCCCAACTTCAGGACTATCAGTTTGTTTTCCTAAGTGAAATTTTCTTTTTAGATACAAGTCTTAGCAGTTGGTTGCAACTTGTTATACATTTAAACTAGATATATGTTAGATTGTTTTTTTCCCTCAAACTATTAATGTGTTTCTTTAGATTATCTTTTTGGAGTCTCAAAATATTCCCTGACTCTGTGATTTACAATAATTACATCTTTCAGATATGCAAAGACGTTCTATATGGAAGAATAATTATTAAAACTTCATAAAGTACCACAATTTTTACCTAATACATTTTCGTTGGGGGTTTGTTTTAGTTCCAAATTATGTAAATTTCTTCTGTTTGTTTACAATTGGAAAATTACTGTTAAAGCATTCATTCATGCAACTTAAATATTATTTATGTTATAATTATCCATAAAAGTGGAATTCTTTATTACATAAGTTTACATGTAACAATATAACAATATAATTTGGCCAATTTCATTTTCAAGGATTTCTTGTCACCCTCCCTTATTCATATAATTTTATTTGAGTGCTGGGATTGCAGATATTAGAAAACTCAAGCTCAAAATGTAAATGCAAACTTGACTGTATTTTATAAATGGCATATTTTTCTTGTATTAGATTGAAGCAAATGCTAGGAGGCAATTATTATGAGTATGTAAAACTGCAATTCTCTGTATTTCATAATATCAAGTTTGCCTTGTTAGCAAGATAACAGCTTTTTTTCAATACTTTTAACAATATATTGAATTTTTGTGATTTTTATTTCTTAATATTTCTTTTATTTATTTATTTATTTGTTCAAATTAGGTATATGTGATAAAGAATACATTTCAATTCATTGTACACAAATATAGCGCAAATTTTCATTTATCAAGGTGTTTGTACACAATGTGGAGTCGCATTTATGTTCAGTCATACATCTGCCTAAGATAATTATGTCCATCTCATTCCACCATCTTTCCTGCCCCCATGCTCCCTCCCCTTTCTTCCCTCCCCTTTTCCCAATTAAAACTCTTGAAATGGAAGAGTTTTAATCATTTGATCCAGCTATCCCATTCCTTTTTTTTTTTACCCAAAGAACTTAAAATCAGCATATCATAGTGGCACAGCTACATTAATGTTTATAGAAGCTCAATTCAAAATAGCTAAACTGTGGAACCAACCCATATGCCCTTCAATAGATGGATAAAGAAACTGTGGTATATATACACAATGAAATATTACTCAGTATTAAAAGATAATAAAATTATGGCATTTGTAGTTATATGGATGGAGTTGGAGAATATCATGCTAGGTAAAGGAAGCCAATCCCAAAAATACAAAGGCAGAATGTTCTCTCTGATAAGTGGATGCTGATTCTTAACTGGGGGGGAGTGGCACAGAGAATGGAGAATCTAGGTTAATATTTTTTGTTAAAACATGTAAACATGAATTTTCAGTGGCTTTCTTTAAGCAGCAGGTAGCCCTTTGATACACTAGAAGTAAATTGAGACACTCTTACAGGAATTCAGAGTTGTGGAGAGTCAAATGATAGATATTCCTAGGGAAAACAAGGTGATAGTCCAATCATTGATTCTATTTTTTATTTATATATTACAAAAAAAGAAAGAGTAAAAAATAATGACCCTAGACCAAACCTTTTTGTGACGTGTGCCCCAAACTGTTATTGTAGAGACTACTGTCTGATCATTACAACTTCTGATTATCTGACGCTTCTTTGGCTGAGCAAGATTTCACTTCCTATCTCCCCTCTATTAAGAAAATAATGGAGTTCTTTTTAATGGAAGGTGGACTTCATTCAATGGAGTAGTAAACACTATACTTTTAAAAATCAAATGTTTTAATCCTAAATTAAGCATAGATGTTGAGAAATCTTACTATGTCAAATATTTGAACTACACATTTTAACAAATTTGGCATAGCATAAGAATTAAAATTAAATTTCGGATGCTAAAATTGTTATTAATTTTATCTCCTTAGATATAGAAAGGAACTTGCCCAAAAGAAATGCAAATCGAAAGCAAATGGGAACATTTCTTGGCTGGGCCTATGAAAACTCTTGAGCACTAGCACACACATTTTATTATCATGCATATGGCCTGCTTCTGCTGATTCATGTGGAAGCTTTATCATTTTGAAAATGATAAAGCTTCAAGAAGCAAGAAGCTTGAATCACACTGGATGAGAGTCTCTTCCACACATGCATGACCATGGCCATTGTGGAATCTGAAAGAATAAGAAACTTGGTTCTAGATAGAGTCTAAAGGTAACCACAATGATCCCTTCCATCTCTTATCTCTCATAAGTACATACACAAGATGTAAATAAGAAACAAGATGGAAATACCTTGTAGACTTTTCAATTCCTTCCAATGATAATATTCACAAGGTTATGATATATGACAAGTAGGACATTGATACAATATAATTTATGATTATTGGTTTTCATTCTACTCTAGTTTTCATTCTGTTTCTCTATGTGGGTGCATGTGTGTATATTTAGTTGTATGAAATTTCATCCTGTTTATAGACTCATGTGCACACTACCATAGTCAGGATTCAGAACATTTCCATTCATTACAGAAATCTTTTATGTTTTCTTTTATCCCACATACCTCCCCTCTCCCAACTTATTCCTAAATTTTGAAAACCACTAATCTGTTTCCACTATTTCTATATTTTGTTATTTCATTTTTTTAATAAAATCAAATCAGATAGCATCAAAGGTATAGTAACTTTTTGGCAATGACTTTTCTTTTTACTCAGTATAATTCCCTAGAAATTCGTCCAACTTTTTTTGTATATCAATAGTTCCTTTTCATTGCTGAGTAATATTTTGTAATACCAATGTTCCTTAGGTTAACCATTCCCCTGCTAAAGGATACTTGGGTTGTTTCCAATTTGGATGAAACTCTAATAAACTCATTGTATAGCATTTCATATAGATTTTTGTATTAGCATAAGTTTTCATTTCTCTATAATAAATTCCCAGCAATTGCTTGGTAGTTGCATGTTTAGTTTCTGTTAAGAAAATGCAAAACATTTTTAGAAGTGCTGTGCCATTTTATCATCTCAATTGGTGAGAATTCCCACCAGGATTTGATGTTGCCATTATTTTGTGTTTTAATCATTTTGATAGGTATGTAGTAATATCTCATTGTGGCTTAAATTAATTCTGAGTGCTGGTTATATTGAACACTATCCAAGTGCCTATCTACTACCTGAATGTCCTCTTCAACAAAGTGTCTGTTATTTAATTATGAGAGTTCTTTTTATATTTTAGACATTACACCTTTGGAGGATATATGCTGCAAATGATTTTTTTCCAGTCTGTAAATTGTGTATTCATGTTCTCCAGCTTTTTACAAAGAAAATGCTTTTAATTTTCATGACACAATTGATCAAATCTCTCTTTTATGAATTTGTTTTTAATATCAAGATGAAGAATTCTTTCCCAAATTTTTAGTCTCAAATGGTTTCTCATATTTTTTTCTAAAATTTTTTATACCTTTCTGTTTTATATTTAAGTATGTGATAAATCTTGAGTTGATTTTGGTACAAGGTATGAGATTTCAATCGTGTTTTCTTTTTTCTATAACATCTGGATGTCTAGTTACTCCAGCACAATTTGTTGAGAAGTCTGTCCTTTCTATATTGAATTCTTTTATAACTTTGTCAATAGTAGTTGAACTCATTTGTGTAGAACTTTTTCTAAGATCTCTACTCTGCCTGTTTATTTGTATATTCCTCACACAATAGTAGGTGGTTTTGATTACTATACATGTACAGTTGGCCTTAATGCCAAGTAGGGTGATTTTTTGATATCCTTCTTTGTCAGGATAGATTTTACTATTCTAAGGACTATGTCTTTTCATGTGTCTTTATTTTAGAATCAACTTGTCTATATCTACAAAAATCTTACTGCAAATTTTTATTGGAATTATATTAATCTTACAATTAAGTGAAGAATTGACATTTTATCTTCATAGGCTTACAAATCATAAACACAATGTTTCTCAATTTTTTGAGGTTTACTTTCTTTCTTTCTTTCTTCCTTTCTTTCTATTTGTTTTAATAATTTATACATTATAGCAGAATGCATTTTGATTCATTGTACACAAATGGAACACAACTTTTCTTCATTTCTTTGTTGTACACAATGTAGAGTCACATCACATGTGCAGTCATATATGTATCTAGGGTAATGATGCTCATCTCATTCCACCATCATTTCTGCCCCCATGCCCCTCCCCTTTCTTCCCTCTCTTTTGCCCAAAGTTCCTCCATTCTCCCCTCACCCCATTATGGATCAGCATCCATTTATCAGAGAGAACACTCAGCCTTTGGTTTTGGGGGATTAGCTTACTTCACTTAGCATGATATTCTCCAACTCCATTCATTTACCTGCAAATTCCATAATTTAATTCTCTTTTAATGCTGAGCAATATTTAATTGTTTTCATGTAACACAGTTTCTTTATCTAGCAGAGGGCATATAGATTGGTTCCACAGTTTGGTTATTATGAATTGAGCTGCTATGAACTTTGATGTGGCTGTGTCACTATAGTATGCTGATTTTAAGTCCTTTGGGTATAGACCAAGGAGTGGGATACCTGGGTAAAATGGTGGTTCCATTGCAAGTTTCTAAGGAATCTTTGAAATGCTTTCCATAGTGGTTGCACCAATTTGCAGTGCCACCAGTAATATATGAGTGTACCTTTTTTCTCCACATCCTCGCCAACACTTATTATTGCTTGTATTCTTCATCATTTCCATTCTGACTGGAGTGAGATGAAATCTTAAAATAATTTTGATCTTCATTTATCTAATTACTAGAGAAGTTGAACATTTTTTCATTTATTTGTTGATGGATTATATATCCTCTTCTAAAAAGTGTGTAGTCAGTTTCTTTGTCCATTTATTGATTTGGTTATTTTTTTTTGGGGGGTGGTAAGTTTTTTTGAGATCTTTATATATCTTGAAGATTAGTGCTCCATCTTATGTGCATTTAGTAAAGATGATCTCCCACTGTGTGGGTACTTTCCTCACGTTATTGATTTTTTTCCTTTGCTGAGAAGAAGCTTTTTAGTTTGAATCCATTCCATTTATTAACTCTTGATTTTATTTCTTGTGCTTTAGGAGTCTGGTTAATGAAATCAGGACCTAATCTGACATGATGAAGAATTGGGGCTATTTTTTCTATTATTAGGTTCAGCGTCTCTGGTCTAATTCCTAGGTCCTTGATCCACTTTGAGTTGAGTTTTGTGCATGGTGAGAGATAGTGGTTTAATTTTATTTTGCTGCAAATGGATTTCCAGTTTTCTCAGCACCATTTGTTGAAGAGGTTATCTTTTCACCAATGTATGTTTTTGTCACCTTTCTCTAGTATGAGATAACTGCATTTATGTGGGTTGGTCTCTGTGTCTTGTATTTTGTATCATTGGTCTACGTGTCTATTTGGGGGCCAATACCATGCCATTTTTGTTACTATATTCTTTCAGCGTTAGTTTTGTAACTTTCAGCATACACACAAACTGCATTTATCAAGTGCATACTGAAATACCCTCATGGAGATTCTTTGTTGTGTTGTGTTTTTAATTTTGGTTTCCACAAGTGCACTGTACTATATATAAATGACTTTTTTATGTGGATCATACATTCCACAACTTTCTGAACTCACTTATTACTTATTTGAGGTAGTTTTATATATTTCTTAGGAAGTTCTATGTAAAAAATAATTTTATTTGAAAATAGTTTTATTTCTCCTTGTTCAATCTACTTACCATTTACTTATTTTTCTTACCTTATCAGAATAGTTATATATTTTAGTGTGCTGAGTAAGAGTAATGAGCATAGCTATCTTTGCTCAAAAAGGTATTCTTTTGGAAGAAAGCACTCAGTCTCTCACCATCATGTTAGCTCTAGATTGTTTTATACATATTCTTTATTAAGATGAAGGAATGAATACCCTTCCTTTCACAACTTGCTGAGTGCATTCATTATGTTTAATTTTTGAAAATTTTCAGTGTATATGCCTTATGAGTTTGTTACACTGGTACATTGATATGATTGATTATATTGAGTTGGTTTTACATGTTAAGCCAGACTTTCATGCCTGGAATAAAATTTCATTTCAATGTGGTGTATAATTTGTCTCATATAATATTGAATGTGGTTTACTAATTTTTGTGGAATTTCTTTTGTGTATAAATTAATGACATATACTAATATACAGTTTTCATTTTCTGCACTTTTTTTCCCAGTATTTGATAATTCTAGCCTCATAAAATTAGTTAGAATATGTTCCCTGTTCACAATATTTTCTTGAATAGATTTTGCAAAACTTGTGATAATTCTGTAAATGTTTGGTAGATTTGCCCATGGAAACATCTCAGTTTAGAAATAATTTGGGGGGATCTTTTAAGTTATTTTTAATTTTACAATGATTTTAAGGCTAATCTGATAACCTCATTCATCTTTGTTGAGTTTTGACACTTAGTGGATTTCAGTGAATTGGTCCATTTTTTTTCATTGTCACATTTAAAGTTGTTTGTCATGTTTTATTTTTATTCTTCTAATGGCTATGAAACCTCTAGTATTTTTCTGCCTTTTATTTCCTATAATCATAATAAGTTGTGTTTTCTCTCTTTTACTTATTAGACTTGATAGAAGTTTGTCAATCTTATTCTTGTTTCTCTAGAACTTTTATGGCTTTATTGATTTTTTTATTCTATTATGGTTGTGAGGTATTCCCCAAAGCTCATGAGTGAGATAATACAATAGGGATGAAAGATGAAATAATTGGACTATGAGAAACTTAACCTAATCAGCGCATTAATTTGCTGATAGGAATTAATGGTAACTGTAGGCAGGTAGTCTAGCTGGAAATGGTGGGTCCCTGGAGGTGTGCTTTTAGGGTATGTATTTTGTCCTTGTTGAAAGAAGCTCTTCATAGATGGAGTTGTCCATCTATGGACTGAGACCTCTGAAACTGTAATCCCCAAATAAACATTTCCTCCTCTAAAACTGTTCTTTTTAGGTCCTCTACTTAAAGCAGAGAAAAAAGATGACTAAAACACATTTCTACTTTTAATTTCATTAATTTCTGTACTTATCATCTCTTTTTTTGTGTGTGCTAGGATTGTATACTTCTTTCAGGCTCCTTATGCTCAAGCATAGATTACTGAATTGAGAATTTTCTTCATGTCTAATGCTCCCTGTGCCTTTTGTGATAGGACTTTTTCACTCCTACTATCAACAGCAACAATCTGTTTTCTCTCAAATGATTTTGTCACTATTTTTGGTCAGTAGAAAACAAAAGAATGCTCTGTGTCAAAGCTCTCTGATTTTGGAACTCAACTTTAAAGCCAGTTACTTCTGTTGTTGTCCTCCTGGAAGCCAAGCTTCATGCAAAGATGCATGAACTAGACCACTGAATAATGAGAGACCATGTGGTGAGAGAAGCCACAGGAAATGGGATGCTCTATCTAGTAGCTAAAATCAGGACCACAAAATATGAATACCTCATCTGTATATGTGCCCCAAATTTCATATGGTACAACCTAAGCCCCTTGTGATTATATTAGGAGGTGAGTCTTTAGGAAGTAACCAAGACATGAGGGTAGAGATCTGCTAAATGGGATTTATGTCCTTTAAAAATATATTTCATAGGATTTCTTTAATCCTTCAGATATACAGGGACACAAGGAAAAAAATCCCCATCATCTATGAACCAGAAAATGTGCAATCATCACATAATAAATCTGCCAGTATTTTGATTTTGGATTTCCTAGCCTTCGCAACTGTATGAAATACATATTTCTTATTTGTAAGCATCCTAGTTCATGGTATTTTGTTCTAGCAGCCAAAGCAGACAAGTATACCATTCCATTCCAGATGCTCTAGCTCCAGACAGGAAATCCTAGGGAATGCCGGGTAGAGAACACATGAGCCTTTTCATCAGAGATCTCAAATATTTGACAAACAGAATAGTGAGCAATTTTATCACTTTTTAAAACTCAATATTATGGAGTTTTTTTTTTACACAGTAATACACAACCAAAATAGTTTTAATTGTTAAGATCGTGAGATTTATTGTTTTTATTACAGTGTTTATCATTATTTTAACTCATGCAGAGGTCAGCCAAGAAACCCTCCATACTGAAGTTAGGATGTAGATAAAACAGTTTTATAGATATACAATAATATATATTTTATGAATTTTAAATATTTTCTTTACAGTACTGGTGGAAACTATACTGGCCAAAATACTCAAACACTTCAAAAATCTTAATTATAAATTAAACATAGATTAAAAGTGTCATTGTGTAAATTTTCCTGTCCTTTATAGTTGCTAGTCCTTAGCACCCTTTTGAAATTGAATCTCAAATGTTCAAATTAATGATTTTACATAGTGACATTTTTATTACTAAAGGTAAAATGAAAGCATCTCAAAATAATAAGAGAAATTGTAAAATAAACTTGAAAAGGTTTTATGAGCAGGAAAACTATAAATTTCATGTTTTGACAAGCAATATTGGGAGAAGGTAGTGGTACTGAGAACCAGAATTTTAGCATTGTAGATGATGTAGGTAAAGTTCATACATAATGTTAACTCCTACCTGAACTATTGTTTATTCTTTTTTATTAGAACTACCACTATTGGAAGGAAGAAGTGAGAAAAGTATTAACATGCAAAATAATTCATAAGACTCTGACATTACTTTGTTTTCAGCAAATCACTTAAGCATTTTGAGCTCAGTTTTTTTAAGCAAATCTCTTTAATTTTATGTTTCTAAATAATTCACACCTAAATCCACAAAGATCACACATATTTAATGAAGACAACAGTGTGCAAATTTATTTTCTCATAATTTAAGACATATTTTGAAAATATCAATGGTTTTGGAATGCTTGCTTCTCATATTAAATACAGTTCTTAGCAATAAAGGAAACAGTCTCACAGATCCCAAATTTATATTTTAATTTTAGTAAACATTAAGGTCCACTTAATCTATGGCATGAAGCTATCAATATTTCCTACTTCTTTGTGTATCATTTGAGCTTGATAATCTATTATCCTTGTAACTTGATAAAATGGATATAGATCACCTCACCTAAGAAAATGGAGACCCATCTGTTATTCTTTAAATGCATCTGTTCATCTGCTAAATCCATTTGTCAAATTCATTTAGGTTAGTGGAGATTTCCTCTAAGCACATAAAATGCTATGTGAGAAAAAGAATTAAGAGTCCTGGTTTACTAGGTAAGGGAGGGGGAGGAAGAAAGCTTACCCAAAGCCAAATATTTTTCCAAATGTTTTTAATGTGTTGCAACTAAATTATATAGAACTGTCTTAATCTGCTTGGAAAATTTTCCACAAATAAGTTAAAGGCAAAGTGAATAATCTGTAGATAATAGAAACTGTTTTTAACTTTAAACATATTTTTATGTCAAGGAAAAAGTAAAATAAATATTTTTTTAAACATATAAGAGGAGAAAGAATTGGAAGTAAAAAATGTTGTTCATTTTCTGTAGTCTTTACCTTCATTATTTATCAGTAGTGTGAGTTTATAAATAATATGCATTTGTAGTTCTACCTCTCCCTCTCCCTCTCCCCACTTTTAACACTGAGTCTTGGACAGGATGAGGGTACTACCAAGGTGCATAGATTCTTGGAAAAGACTAAGCAGATAGGTCCAGAGAACACTTAATGAATTTATTAGCTGTTCAGACCATCTCTTGTCCTTTAAGCAAATGGCCTCCTTCTTCCTTCTTTGACATTTCTCTTATTCCCTATAAACTTCTTTTGTGTTCTTATTTAACTTTTTCAACATGACATTTAAACTGAGTCAAATCAACCTCTCCATATAGTGTATGTTCCCTGTATTCTTACAGTAATTGTTCTGTTTGGATATGAAGTGTCCTTCAAAGAGTCATATGTTAAAGGCTCATTCCCCGATGTAGCAATTTTAAGAGGTAGGTAAAATCTGAGGAAGTGATTGCATTGTCAAGTCTCTGACCTCATCAGCAAATTAATCTACTCAGGGACTCATATCTGAAAGAATTATTGGTCTGGGTGGAAAATTGTAGGATATGGAACTGAGCTTGAGGGAGTGGATCCTTGGGGGGCATGTCCTTGGGAACTTTATCATGTCCTCCAGCTCCTTCCTTCCTCTCTCTGTTTCCTTGCCTCCATGAGGTGAGCAGCTTTATTCTGCAGTGCCTTTTATCCATGATGTGCTGTCTCACTGCAGGACCAGAAACAATAGAGCCAGCCACCATGGACTGAAATCTTTGAAACCATAAGACAAAGTAAATCTTTCCTCCTCTAAGTAGATGCTTTCAGGTATTTGCCACAGTGACAAAAAGCTAAGAATACATCAGAATCTTTTTTACCATTTACTGATTATACAAACCATTCTGTTTAACTGTCTGAATCTCCTCGTGCCCATCTGTGCTTTTGGAGAATACTATTTTCTAACATATTAGGCTGCGATGAAGACTTGTTTTAAAGAACGAGTGAAGTGTGTAAAATGACATAGTCAGAACGTGTCATACACAGATGTAAAGAATTTACTCTGATTCACATAACTCACATATCTCTTACTGCCGCAGTCCGGCTGCAGCAAAATAACCAGGGGGTGATGAGCATCTTGTGTACATTGATATAGCAGGAGTGGGAGCCGTTTATCGTAGGAGAGGAGGGGTATATATACATTCCACACAGCTTATCTTAATTAACATAAACTAGATACAGCAGTCAACCAATAAGGAATCTCCACACTTAATGGCTCACTGGCATTACTTCACAAACCACTCCCTCTGGCAAAATGCCAGGCACCATCTTGACTTGTTTACAGACCCTAACATCTTACCACTCCAAAACTTTGTAATATTCCAAATTCTGAAACTTTTTCAAATGTTCTTTTATGTTTGAATTATCCTATTCAACTTTCTTCCATGAGTGTTATGTATAAAATTCTTATCTCCAAAGACCATGGTCAATCCAGTCAAGAGGCTTCTAAAACTCATGTTTCCTTAACCAAATTTGAGTTCTCTCTTCCCTCTCTTTCTTTATCATATCACTTGTGATTATTTATTGATGTATGTCTGTCTCTCCCCCATTCTCATTCTTATGCTATGAAGTCCAAAATGGCAGAGAACCTCTGCAATTCAACTTTGTATTCCCAAAGTCCAGCACCTAGAGCGTACTCAAAACTAATTTCTGAAGAAAGGAAATGATTACTTATTAGGCCATTTCCCCATTTTAAATATTTCCTGGATTTAGACCATCCTCCTCAAACCTAAAGATGTCTCTCACCCAGCACTCCCCGCCCTTCATTTTTAAATCAAACATTCAGCAATTTTTAATGTGGGAAGCAAAAACTTCTGTGTGTGTGTGTGTGTGTGTGTGTGTTTTAACTGATCAGGAATTCTACCCTCAAAGACTTCAGATGCTGAACCCACATCATCCAAGTCATGTTATTTTTAAAATTCTTCTCTCTCTCTCTCTCTCTCTCTGTAGTTGTAAATGGACAGAATGCCTTTATTTTATTTGTTTATTTTATGTGGTGCTAAGGATTGAAACCAGTGCCTCACACATGCTAGGCAAGTGAACTGTCACTAAACTACAGCCCTTAAGGTTATCAGTATGGAGATTCCTCAAAACACTAGTCATGGGACCACCATTTGACCTAGTTATACCCCTCCTAGGTATTTATCCTGAAGAATTAAAGTCATCTTACTACAGTGATACACACATACCCATGTTCACAGCAGCACAATTCAAAATAATTAAGTAATGGAACCAGCCTAGGTGTCCATCAATGGATGAATAAATAAAGAAAATGTTCCATATGTATTCAATGGAGCTTTCTTCACTCAGAGGGAAGAAAAAATGAAATTATGCCATTTGCAAGAAAATGGATGGAACTAAAGATCATCATATTAAATGAAATAAGCCAAACTCAGAAGGTCAAGGGTTATATGTTTTCTATGCTATGTCAAAGTCAGAGAGGAAAAAGGAAAAAAAGGGTGGAGGAGACTCTCACAAAAATTAAAAAGAGATCAGTATAGGAAAGACAACAAGGGTTGGGAGGCAGATATTAAAGAAGGAAGTGTTCGGGAGTGAAATTGGTCAGATTATATTGTGCATGTACAAATATGTAAGAACAAATCAAAAAATCATGAACTACTATAATGCATAAAAAAGTATAGAAAGATAAATCAAAGATTATTTAAAACTTTGTCATTTCTGTATTTACCATCTCCACTATGTTCCTGTCTTTTTAGACTTTAACCTAAAAATAGTGCCTCCGTATTCAAGTGCCATATAGTCCAGAAGAACATGGAAGCAAAACAGACAGGGTGGTGTTAGAATAGTCAGCATTTGTGTAACTTTGACCATATTGCCAACTGGAATCTATTAAGTGTTTTCAATTTACACCAACTCTATGTGCTGGAGAATATTTTTATCCCTCTTAAAAATAAACTGAGACACAGAGAGGGTAAGTGATTTGAGGAAACTGAAGAAGTTGGACTTGAACCCAGACAGGTCTTCTCCAGAATCCACACCCTTGGCACTCCAAGGCTGTGAGGTAGAAGGGCCATGGGCTGCTGATAAGTAATTTCAGGCCTTTTCTAAAGAGCCTCTAGACACCTTGCCCCGATAGTAGGTTTTATTAATGATCAAACAAAGTCTGGACTGTTTCGGTGGTTCTCCAAGTGACTTCTCAGCCTAACCCAATTTAGCTAATACACAGAAAATAGCATATTTTTAAGAAGAAAAAATTCTATACTGAACTCAATCTCATAGGGTAATTAGGTAAAGCATAGGCATGAAGCCCAACCATTTATAAATAATCCCATATGTTGTATAAACCACACTATAGTGAGTTCAAAATTTACTTGCTCCCAGGAGTAAAATTTTTCCTATTTCTTCTGTTTTTGAGAAGTGTCTGCTCCAGAGAAAAAAATTAAAAATGGCTAAATGAATAATTAGATAAAAAGGGAACCTATAAATGTGAAGTGCTGTTGGTAATGTTGTCCAGACAAAAACCTTCACTTATCAGTATCAAATAATCTCTAAGACATCACACACTCCTAGATTTGAAGGAGATGAATTTACCAAAAACACTATCATTCCACCATTAAAAGAATTTAGCATGAATTTTGCAGTCTGTGAAAAGAAATTAAAACAAAGCAATTCTCTCACTTGGCCTCTCTTCCAAGGTCTTTTCTGAACTGACAGATGTCACACCCAGCCAATAAATTATGATAATTAAGTCAATGCCTCAAGGGAAATGTCTCCTATATTCTGTCTTACAACACAGTTTATTCCACTTTATTCATAGCATATGAAATGGACTTTGGAAAAAGAATTATTATTATTTCACATTTTTAGCAAAGAAGAAATCAGAAAGAAAGATGTAGAAGACACACACACACATACACAGAACACACACTCTGTTTGGGTGATTCGCCAAGTGACTTCAAAGTCTTCAGGTTGTTTTATAATTATTTTTCTGAAATCTTACTGGGAGTAGAGCATAGATAAGCAATTATTCCCTGAACTCACAATGGGATGTTTTATATGAAGCAAAGATGAAAACTAGAAATGTTCCCACTATGAGCACAAAGATTTTTGAAGATAGCTCACTTATACTGTAAATCCATTTTAATATGGAGAGTAAAATGGAAAGAAAAATATGAAAATGTTAAAATTAATTTAGATAATTTTTATCATCAGGAAAAATGGTGATTATTATTTAGAACAACTCTAATGTAAATAAATTATTCCCAATTGTAAGAGCCATGCATTTGTTGGATCAAAACCCATTCCAGCATTTGTTAATTCTTGTTGAAGGCAAATTAATGGACTTCTTATTCATTGTTGCTCATTGCATCTCTTTTACAGTTTATTTGAAAGTTTCTATTCTTTTTTTAATCAAAAGGTTTGAAGAACTGCTATTTCTAGTGACATCACCAACTAATTATTCTCAAAAATAGCATTCTGCAATTAATTTGACCCCCCCCACACACACAGATATACACACTTCAAATATTCTGTAGAAGCATAGTAAAATTTTTTCAACAGACTTTATTTTTTTACAGCAGTTTCAGGTTAACAGCAAGTAAACATATTTTCAAAATCATTTCTGAACTCTCAAAAATGAAGAAACCCCTCAGATTGGCAAAACTGGAAGAAAAAATATATTAAGCAGTGGCTGAAATTATAGGTTTTTGAGGACATTTATCAATTTTGTTAAAATGGATTGGGGATTTAAGATCCATATGGAATACTGCATAAAAGCCTTGCATCTAAATAAAATATGCAGTTGGAGCAACAATGCCCCAGTCCTTCAGTCTTTCATAAAATACAAACACACCTGTGTCTTTTAAGTACTACACTGTCTGTGAAAGGATCAACTCGAAGATGTTGTTTTATGTGCAAAATAAGCCATTGAGGAAGACTGGTATTTCTGTGTTAACATGAGATCTGGTTGAGGGCATAAAACATCTTCCTGAATATTCAAAGTCTCAAGATGCCAAATAAACTTGGAGTTACCCTGGGACATGCATAAGCAAACTCCCTTTAGAAGAACAAATTGTAATCTATGTCCCTCGAGACCACAATGTTAAACCTTTCCAAACATGAATTCCTAATGCAAAATTATAAAACATAGGGAAACTGGTTTTGTTGAGGGCAGAATAGACAACTGAAAAATAATAACAATAAATTACAATATCAAACTGGGAAGAAATGATACGGTATGCTTCAGAGAGGCTCAGAGAAATGAAAAAATATGAAAATGTAAGAGATAGATGAAAATTTGTAACATTTAGTCAGACATTTACATGATGGGAATAAAAATGTAAGAATCTAAATTTTAAGGGATAGTAGCTGATAATTTCTCAGAATTCACAGATGCAATAAATATTTAGAATTAGAATGCATAATAATTCCCAAAACTAGAAATAAGAGGTAAACTGTATCTGTTTATAAAATGATGAAAATGAAGACAAATTAGAGAATTGCAGAGGCCTCAAAAATGCACACACAGAATGACAGAAGGAGATAGGGAAGAAGACAGAGTCCAAAGAGAAAGAGAAAAGGAGAGAATAAAAGGAAACATTAAATATTGAAAGAGAGGCCTGTGGATCAATATTTAAGTGCATAACTATCTTCACATCTGTTTTTGCATCCTTAAAACTTTTAATTATACTTCAGCCTATCCTATTTATGAAACATACATTTCTTTCATAGTAGATGTTTTCCATGAGAGTTCATTAAATTATTTCTTGAACCTTATCCTCCTTGAATAATAAGAACTTGAAAACAGAATTGCATAACTCTTTTGGTAAACAAAATATTTCTCATTCCTGTGCAAAAAAAAAAAAAATGTTTGGCAACACAGCATTATCTAATATTTACTCCATCCAGTTTCAGGCACCTGAATCTAATAAGCCATTAACTCTGTCGTTCAAGCTGTTTTTTAAAATTATTATCTTTGACATTTGAAAGGAAATAAAAACGTTTTTTTGTAACAGGTCGAGAAATGTACACACATTTGGGCATTCTGAAGTGCTCTGCTGTTAAATCTTACCTAATACGGTGCCTTACATTTCCACACCTGACCTCCTGCCTTTTTTCTCTCTCCTTCTGCTAAGTAGCAGAATGCCCCATCAAACAGTCTGAACTTGCCTTAGGAAGTAAGTTCCAAAGCAACTCCTGGGGGGTAGATGAGGACGAAGGTGCCCCTAGGGAATAGAGCAACATTTAAGTTGTTGTAAGGAGACGCACAACAAAGAATCCATCCATCCATCTCCAAAAATGTTATGCCTCTTGACTGTGCTTCCTATGGCGATGTCTTTTTGCTATTAAATGACTGCACAGTCCGGAAGGCTTGACAGGTTTTATCAGTCTTGACAGCTGTCTAGAAAAAAACAGCAGGCAACCGAAAACTTCAATGGCTGTGTGCAGCTATCTCCTCAGGTCCTGCTGGAGTTCGCAAATTTGAGTTTGATCAGTACTCAAATTGAAGCCCTCCCTGCTCAACATGTCCAGGCTTCTTCTAGGCAGAGTCCTTTCTGTGCAGTTTCAGATGATAGTGAGGTTATGTTTATTGGAAGCTGGGTGTAACACTTAGGGCTGGTAAAAGTCAGTCCACATTCATGTATCTATTCTTGGTGAGCCTTTGTGTCTGGCTGGGGTAAGCCCTCCCTAGAATGCAAAGGGAAACTGAAGAGTAATTGTGTCTATGAGCAGCTTGGGGTCCGGAGTCTTCCATCTCCACACAGCCATAAGCTCCGTCCCTCCAGGACAGTGCAAATCCTTCCAACCCTCTCCACCCTGCAAATCATCCTTAGACCCCTTTTTCAACTCTCCCAACTATTTTTTTTTTGCTCTTCAGATTCCCTATACAGAAATTAAAAGGAATTGTAATGAATAGCCCCACAGCTGTACCACATGTTGACCTTTCAAACACAACATTGCCTGTTGATTCTGTCATGCAAGGAAACCCATTTGCTCTGAGAGCTGTTAATTCTCCCAACCAAAAGCCTCAATTGCCTGACTCCAGTGTATCTACTTAACCCTAAAATCTATGTTTCCATATCTCCTAGGAGAGTTGTCTCTTTACATTCTGCTAGGCAACTTGATATAACAGAAATGGGAAAAAAAAATAGAAAGAAAGAAAACCTAAAGGCAGGATCTTCAGGTGCCTAAAGATTGTTTCTGGTACTAGCTTTGAAAACCTGTATGATTTAACTTTCCAACGTCTGAACTTTCACAGTGTAAAAATATTTATGATCCCCCCGAATTTTGGAGGATCACTATGAATGCATTAAGAATGCATTTCAAATGTCTAATTTCATAGAGAATGTCACCCATCATCTCTAGGCTTACATATGTTTTCCGTTTTATTTAATTCTTCCCCTTCTTTTCATTGAACTGCTTTATTCCTACTTTCAAGCCTTTTAAAAAATGAACTTGTCATCCCAGAAAACTGTTTATATTTCAGAGCCAGAGAAAGCTTGATACCAATCAAACACTACTTTAAAAATTCTATCTATTTTAACTCCTAAAAAAAATTTGAAGTAATTAAAAGTTTCCCTAAAATTGCAAAAATTGTACAGAGTTTCCTTTTACTTTTTATCTGGTTCTTCCCAAAGACAGCATCATACAAAGCCATACTATAATATTCAAACCTGTCAAAGGACATTGGTGAGATGCTATTACCATGGCTACAGATCTTATTTGGATTTCACCAGTTTTTACATGCACTGTGAACAGTGTTATTTACTGTTTTTGTACCTATGCATAACTTCACCTGTCTGAGCCTAAGTCTGAAAAATAGGAATAATTTCCTAGTATCCACCTCACAGAGTGTTCATAAGGATGATGGGGGTCTCCATACATTAATCAAGACTTGCATAACCTCTTGATGGTTATAGATTGTAGTGTTGTTCACTCATCAGCAGCTGTGGTGTTGAAAAGCCAGGTTCTGGAGGTGGAGGGCATGGTGTTCCATGCCTGCCTTCCACTGCTGAGTTCATAAACTCTCAGGCCCTCAGATTCTTCACTGAAGACATGTGGATAATAATAGGTCAATTGTCTTTGAGAGAGTTTAGATGATATTTAAAAGTAACAGAATAGTACCTGATGTCTAAATATTGAATGTGTTAGATATTTCCAGTACCTCTCACTTAAAAGGATGATAATAAATGTCAGTTTGTGCTTGTATTTTATTATGCTTTTTGACCTCTAAATTTTGATTTATTGGTTTCTGGCTTAAATAATCTGTCTTCCTTACTGAATACAGAGAAGTTCTCTAAATTCTCACTCAGGATCTCATGGATTCCCAGGTCTGTCCCTCACGTTATTTTCCTCCTTTCACATCTAAATCAATGCTACAAGTTGCAAATTGACATCTCTACGTGAAACTCGTTTCCTTGTTTTTCTCTGGAGAACTGTGGCCTTGGTAAGAGTCCACTGTAAGATAACACACGGACAAGCAGAGGAGGATGAGCCCTTCCCTCCAAATCCCCACCGTCTAAGTCCTGTCCCATTCCCCACCACTACAGTAAGGAAAAGTCGTCAAGGGGACAAAAGGAAGGAGAATGAGCTGATCCTCCCAGACCAAGACACCAACACAGGGTCCTCTTTGCAACAGGAACTGGTAGGAAGCACAGAAGACCCCCCAGTACAACAAAAGCTTGTGGTCTAACAGTTCTAGAGGCTAGAATATCCAGCTCAGGATGCAGACTGGTCTCTTCTGAGGGGGGTGAGGAAGCATCCGCTCCTGTTTCTCTCCCAACTTCTACAGTTTGCTGGCATTCCTTGGCATACAATGTGGAAACATCACTCCCATGTTCTACCTTATCTTTCCATGATGTTCTTCCTATGTACCTTTCGACTTTTCATTCTCGGCTTCCTAAAACGACATGATTATGTTGGATCAGGGCCCATTCTAATGACCTTATTTTGGCTTAACTACTTCTATAAAGCTCCTATCTCCATATACTGTCATCTGAGGAATTTGGGGAGAGACAAAGTTCTATTCATAGCAGCAGGAATGAGAGTGTTTCTTCTACTTTCTTCTCTACTTCTCTAAAGCATGAGCATATCATTTATCATTACCCTTTAGGTAGCATGAATAAATGCTTATATTACAAATGTTAGAATTTCTTTCTAAATGTCTTGAGGTTCTTTCTGAGCTTCAAACAACAAACAATTTTGAGTTAGAAAGTAGAAGCATTTAACTTTTTTGTGAATGAAGTGTAGGTGGGATTAACTGAAGTACAGACAAAGAAAGAGAGATGAGTCAGATTCAAATGTCTGAGCTGAGTAGGCCAGACCCACCTGTAACCTTGAATATGCTATCCTGAAGTGACATGAAGTGTTCCCCAAGAGCTCATGTGTGAGAAAATGCAAGGAAGTTTAGAGGTAAAATGATCAGGTTATGAGGGGCTTAACCTAATCAGTGCATTAATCCACTTGAATGGATTAACAGGTGGTAACTGTAGGCAGGTAAGGTGTAGCTAGAAGAAATAGGTCACTGGAATGCATCTTCAGGGGTTATTTTTGTTCCTGGTGAGGAGAGCTCTCTTTCTGCTTCCTGATTGCCCTGTTCTGAGCTGATTTCTTCTCCAAACCCTTCTGTCATGGTGTTCAGCCTGCCTCATCTTAAGCCCAGAGCCACAGAGTCTGTGGACTGAGACTCTGAAACCAGGAGCACCAAATAAACTTTTCTCCTCTAAAATTGTTCTTGATAGTTCTTTTGGTCACAGCAACAACAACAACAAAAAAAGCTGACAAAAACATATGCCAAGGCAGGGAACAAGGCTTTCCTTGTGCTTTTGTGGGTCACCATTTGGGTGACCAAAATGTATAAAAACTAATCACCTTATGCAAATACTGTATTTGGAAGAGATGATTTCCTGGCTGTGCCTGGTATCCTTACATGTGTCTATCCATCTGTATGTACATACATCCATAAATAAACATTTGGCCCTGATCTTCATGCTCCTGTGTGTTTCTCTAAGGTAATCTTGTTCCTAAGGGAACCCCAGGTGCCTTTAGGAGCCAAATGGATGCTCTTTTATCTGCAGCTTGGAGCTTTTCTGAACTATCCAAAGAAATGAAGGTACTCATGTGATACCAACATGAGATGGTCTGCCAGTGACACACCTTGTGGGTTTTATCAGAATTAATACAAGGGACACAGAAGTAGACTTAAACCATGAGGCAAGAGACATTAGAAATATAGGTAACTGGTTTGGTTCAGGTTACTATAACAGAAATTATTTTCTCATAATTTTGGAGGCTAGAAATCCACAAGTGTCAGGATGGTTGAGATCTAATGAGGGCCCTCTTCGTGGTTTAAATATGACTATGTTCCCACTGTGTTTTCACTTGGGGAAGAGAGACAAGAGCTAGAGAGGAACGAACAGAAATCATGCTTTTCTTGTAAAACCCACTCTTTTTCAGGGCTGTTTTAGTCTGTTTTTTGATGTTGTGTTACAAAAAGACCTAACAAGAACAACTTTAGAGGAGAAATAACTTATTGATCTCTCATGATTTCAGAGGTAACAGGCCATATATGGCTGACTCCATAACGCTGTGTCCTAGGTGAGGCAGAATATCATGGTGAAGGGTGTTGAAGAGGAAAGCACCTGAGAACATAGCACCAGGAAGCAGTGAGAGAATTCTCCTCACCATGGATGAAATATGACTCCAAAGTCATATGCCCAATGACCCACATCCTCCAGCCACTTCCTACCTTCCTACAGCTACCACCCAGTTAATCCATTCAAGTGGATTAATACACTGATTAGGTTAAGCCTCACCTAACCTGATTGTTTCACCTTTGAACATTCTTGCATTGTTCACACATACACTTTTTTTTTTTTGGTAGGGCAGGGGGCACCTCATATCTAAACTATAATAAGGTACCACATTATTATGTATTCATTTTTCCTTGATTACCTTTTAATGACCCAGTCTATAGTTAAAGCCAGTTTGGGGATTAAGGCTTCAACATATTAATTTTGGAGAGATGTAATTCAACTCATAGTAAATGATAAATATCAAGTTTCACATTCAAGACAACCCACTGTTTTCATGGATTTTGTAAGCTAACTCCAGCAAGCTTCTATAAAGATTTATGTTATACATATGGATGAACAATTATGCTTGGCATATAAAACATCCTCTTCTCAAATAATGAAACCAGCTATGAAATAAGCAACCAGTTTTATTTACTTACAACTCTAAGGAAAAACACTTCATAGACCTTAGTATACAATAGTTTTTACTTATGTGTAGCAATCAGAAAGCTATAAAACTTGTTTTGGGTTCTTAAGACAACAGTCCAGTGCAAGCATATAAGAATCTGAGCAAAGAAGAATGTGTACACAAGCCATAAGATAATTCAAGGTTTAATTACATAACTGATAAAACTGATAAGAGTGATTTTTAATTTCTCAGTCTTGCATAACCAATGAGAGTGGTTGTTCTTGTTCTCACAGGGAAAGGAGAAAAACCAAAAGGTAATTTAATGTGTAGGTTACCCAGGGAGTGGTAAGAAAACTGGGGTATTTATCTTTCTGTCCCTCATAGTGGAAGGCTGTTTCTAAGATAGTAGTGACCCGGAAATTCTGACCATCTTTCACATTGGTCTTGCAGGCTGGAGGGGCCAGAAAACATAGTCAGACAGAGAGACACAGGAATCCATAGATATGTTTGAGAAACTTCTCCAAGACCAATAACACATGAAAACTGAGAAGGCACAGCATTTGCTGTAGCATTGAAGGAGAGTTCTAAATCAGTTTGTAAAAAAAAAAAAAATTGAGTCCTTATATTTAATTATAGACTCAAATTTTGCATTATCTATATGTACAATTTGTGAAAATAAAATGTAATAATTTAGGATAAGTGAGAAATTATTTTATAATAATCACAGAACCATATAGAATGTTACTGCTTTTAAAATTTATGTCCTGGTTGCTGTTAAACAAGTTGTCACATATGCAACAGAACAAAACCATTCTTTAATATACTCATCATAACCTGATGACATCTGCGTTTTACCCAGTAACATCCTTGTTAGAAGCCTACAACATTACACCTGCCAAAACACAGTCCCAGACCATATTTTGATGCTAGATTACATTGTCACGATATAAGTTGAAAGCAGATCCTAAACATTAGTTTTCTGTGCTTTTTATTTTTATTTTTTTTCCTTTTTTTGAATTGTTATAGTTTATTAATCCTCATGAAAAATTTGCACAATCATCACAGAAGAAGTCATTTCAGAACCTCTCCTCCTTTCACTTTTCCCAGCACCCATAGTTGTCTTCTCAGTCCCCCTCTTCATTTTGTTTTGTGTTCCTATCACTCTTTTGTTGAAGTCTTTTCCTTCTCATACAGGCCCCTTTTTGCCTGTCTATGTCTGGTTTTATTTTTCTTTGCATAATCCAAGGAATCATGAATCATGCCAATGTCAGTTGTCTTGCCTCCTCCAAATGGGTTCTGAATCCAAACACAAAGATGACATCTGGTGTGGTCTTTCATATTTTGTGTCAATTTTTTTTTTCTGAATTTTGGTCTTAGGTACTGTTGCCTTCCCAGGCTGAAGGCCATCAGTGACTTCCTCTCAAGTAGTCAGCTGCTTCTGAACTTTCCAGTCCACATTCCTGGGTCATTCATGATGGTGCTTCCTCAGCAAAAAGGAAGAAAAAGACTTCATGCTTTACAAATACATGTTTACAGGTTAACTAATGTTAGGAACTTTGATTTACCATTCCAAAATGTGAGTGGATTTTTCTTTGCTCCATTTAAAAGGGTCTGGAGAATGGTGTTTTCGAAACCAGAGAGGGGAAAAAATGAGATAAATATATATATATATATATTTTAAAAAGCATCAACAACAAAAAGGAAAACTCTTTCTAATCTTTTTCAGATCTTGAAATAGAACTTAAACATCTAAAATACCATGCAGAGCTGAAAAGCATCAACATATGAAAAACAGAAGTGCATTGATTATAATTATTGGTATTGTTGTTCACGGGATACAGTTCTGATCTGGATTAATTACATGGAGATTTCAGACAGTGAAATCTGTGAGATAACAATATGAGAAAATGTCAGTAGAACAGCACGTGACAGAAAAGCCTGTGCGATCACACTCAACAGACATTCCATAGACGTGTGCTACATAAATATTTCCCAGGTTGCTCTGGACAGCAGTAATGTAAAATTTGAAAATCAGGTTTAGATTATATGCATGTGGAAAAAAGTACTGAATCAAGCCAAGTCTTCAGAATCAGGGCACAAAAGGCAAAAGATTCCAGATAAGTAATACCCAGTTACAATAATGAGGTTTTTGACAAAAAGGTATGACAAAGAAACAAATAAATACATTTTGCAAAAGCCTTATAAATAAAACAAACCTATAAAAATAAAATGTTACCTAGTGGGAAAGTGGGTCAATTTCCTGTCAATGCAAAAACTAACATGAAAGAATAGATCATAATGGGGAATGGAAGTTCAAAGGGAAATAGAAGGAAAATCTGAAAAATTCTAAATTCACATGATTCTAAGTATTTGTCTAAAGCTCACATACAATCACAACTCCTTTCTTTGAGAAAATATTCAAATTCTTAACTCTCACTAAAATTAAAAACTGCTCTACATCACTAAGACATGAAATAGATGGAAGAATCAACCAAAAGCAGAGTTACTAAGAGAAAACAAATATCCACCTCAAATACACTCTTTCCCATAAATAGGAGACATTGAGTAGAAATTTTTTTTAAAAATCACAAAATAATTTTCCATGGAACATGTGGCATAGTACACTCTTCAGACACTCTGCAAAATTGTATTTTAAGGTCATAAAAAAGAGGACTTTGGAGCTGTAATGACAAAAATATACATAAGAAGTATTAGTTATTCATCATGTATTCATTATATCATTTATCTTAATTTCTGTACTTGAAGAAAACCCCCTAAAACCATTACATAAATGTGTTTCGTGGGTCTGTAAATGCTATGTAGTAATGTTGATCAGCTTACAGACCCAAGTTATGAACAATTTCAAGATCTTAACTTTTTGAATGGCTTGTACTTGATTGTTTTAAGACCTGTCTCAATTTTTCTCATTTTTAAATTTTCATTTGAGAATACTTTAACCATAATTAAAGTACATTTCAGGGTAATACAATTACCCCCTACATTTAGTTTCAACATACATTAATATTTTTACAGTCTTGTTTTATCTGTCTCTTTTTTTGGTTTAAAAATCATCAGGTTATATTGTTACATATTTCACAAAAACAGACAACCACCATGTAACCGATAATGTTATGGGCCAACTTAAATGAGCCATGGGGTGTTCATGTGTCTGGTATAACATTATTTATGGTGTGTCTATAAGGATGCTTCTGGAAGACATTAGCATTTCAGGGTAGAAAGAGTATAGTATATTGCCCTCCTCAATCTGAGTTGGCATTACCCTAAATTTTGAAAGTTGGAATGGAAGAAAAGTTAGAGGAATGTCCAATTCCATCTGCCTGAGTGCTTGAGCAGGAAAATTAATCTCTCCTGTAGATACTCATTGTAATCATACCTGAGCTAAAATCTATATCATGGGTTTTCTGGCTTTCTGGCCCTGGGACTATACAATTAGGTGTCTTGTGGGTTCCCAACTTGTATATGGCATATGGTAGGACTTCTTGTCCTCCATAATCATGTGAACCAATACCTGGGAATAAGATATATATATATATATATATATATATATATATAGTTTTAGTCAGCTTTTTTCACTGCTGCCACTGACATATCTGACCAGAATAATTTTAAGGGAGGAAAAGTTTATTTGAGGGCTCACAATTTCAGAGGTCTTAGTCCATAGAAAGCCAGCTCCATTCCTCTGGGCTCCAGTCGAAGCAGAACATGCTGAACATGGCAGAGTGAAGCACCTCACATCAAGATCAGGAAACAGAGAGAGACTCCACTTGCCAGATACAAATATATACCTCAAAGCCAAGCCCAAATCCCTTCCACTTCAGTTACCAGTTAATCCCCATCAGGAATAAATTCACTGATTGGGTAAAGACTCTCACAACCCAATCATTTTTTCTATGAACCTTCTTGCATTATCTCACACGTGAGCTTTTAGGGGACACCTCATATCCAAACTATAATCTATGTATATGTTTATATACACAGATATATATGTGTTTGTGTGTGTATACGCACACCTATATAATTGAGTTCTCTGGAGAACCATGGCTGATACACACATTAAATAAATATTTAGTTTAATCAATTATTAAAAACTAGCCACCTTTCTACCATCACTCATATCAGGATAGAAAAACCATGCAGTCATATTATTTGCTTTCCATATGCTTCTTCCCCCAAAGAAATCTCTTCCTCCTAAGAGAAGCCATTTTCCATTTCCATAAATTGAAATATAATGACGTTTTTGCTTCTCTTTAAAATGTTATCATCAAGTTTTAATATTTTTGTTTTAGTTTTGTGTATTTCTAAAATATGGACTTAGATCTCTTTTAACATGTATAGTATTATTTTTCCTTTGCAAAATAAAAAAAAAATGATGAAGGGAACCACAGACTGTTCATTCTGTGGAGTTTTTCATGATTTTGTATTTTTCTCATTGCACTCCCAAGTTATATAGTATATAGCACAGACCACTGAAAAGGCTTAGAAATAATGCTAAGCCAGTAGCATTAAGGAACATTACTATCACTCAAATTATAATCTTGGAAGGTCATTTTAAACAAAACAACCAGGCATTTGTAAAAAAAATGAATAACTTTAACTCATGGTCATGAAGTATACAAGATGATCTTGAGCTAACTTTTGTTACTAAATTCCAAAGCAGCTACTGAGTACCACTAGACTCACATAAACAGACTTCAGAGTCAACCTGAAATGTCTCTATGGAATTATATGAACATCTGCATAGATAATAATTTCAACAGATTTAAACCCATTGACTCTTCAAATTACATGAGTTCATGCTGCAACCTACCCCCCCAAAACCCCAATCAACAAACAAAATTTAGTGGATCCCTTTGAAAGAGGGTATAAAACCAACATTTTATTTTCACACTGAAAAATGAAAACAAAAAACATCCTTTCTAAATGAATTGCACAATTCATAACCTTTTAGTAAATGTGAGGAAGTTTCTATTTTTAAAAGTACTTCAAAAATTGGAAGAAAAAGTTTCATTTGCAATACGTTGCTTTGAGCATCAATAGTTCTAACCACCCGCAAAACAGACAAAGAGACTTTGCATGCCACAGGATAAAGAATTCACCATCTATGAAATAGTCTTGTGAAAAAGGACTAAACCTCAATAATGATTAAACATCTAGATTTAAAAGCTAAGTTACTGGGAATATGTAGGGCAGAGACACATTCTTAATGCAGAAGAGCTGCCTCTTTGATGAAGACCCATCATTATCTTTGAATACTTTCTCATAATGTCTTTAATATGGACTAATAATGACTTTCGTTTAGGGGATATTTTCAACAAACATAATACTTTGTTTCCTTACTTTATACACGTGACTTCATAGGCTACAATCCTCATGGAATGGCAATACATCCTCTAGGTGTGGTTATAATGTAGCTAGCTCCATTGCTTCATCAGCTGTATTACTCACCAGCCCTTCAAAATGTTCTATTTGAATTAGTGCCATATCTCAATGATAAATTACAACAGGTCACGGACCTCTGGAATCATACTTTATTAGTGGAAACTATGAATATTAAGTTAACAAATTTAATTGGTCTGATTTAATATCTGCTACAGTGATAAAGCAAAGGAAACCTGGTGTGAGAGTCTTGACCTCTCTTCTACCAAAATTTGAATTTGTTAGTCAGTGCAGATCATTGTCAATTAATCTCATGGACATGAAAGAAAAAGGAATAGATTTCTCAAAATTGTCTATGTATAGATACATATTTTGTAGTGAATCAAAATTTTGGCTTAACCAGGTTTTTCCCAGTGCATCCATGCTGTTTGCTCTCTGTATCCACACAACCAAAAATTTAATCTTTAGTCTTTCTTTTAAAAAGACTAAATAATTAAAATAAAATAAAGACTAAATAATACAAATAAAAATGAGAATTATGATCATTTTAGGATCTGTATTCCAAAGTATGCAAAGTTATTATTCATAAGGAAAGATTTTATGATTTGTAAGAGCCAGTATTGCACACTAAAATATTTAAGTTTTAGAGGAATAGAGGCATAAACATTTACACAGAATGAAAATATTAAAGAGAACCATCTCAACTTTTTTCCTGTCTTAGTTTAGAAAAAGATGATGCAATCATATTCCAAACAAAGTCAATAGCCACATAAAATTCTATCCACAGGAATTGAGAAGATATCTTAATAATGAGCTATATTTTATAAAAGTCAATGACAAATTAATTCATCTAGTGTAATGACCATTATCGTATAAATCCACAAATAAAACAAATTCTTCTTATTTAAAATATTAAGTTGGTGAATAATTATATAAAAACATATTAAGCTTGACACTTCTAATGTTTAAATAACAAAAGAAAAATTCTAATTCTAATTTGTTTAAATTTAAATGCCAAAGAGTACTAGATAAAATTTTAAAAACAAAGGAGGAATTTCGTTCATGAAGGCCTAAGCAAAAATTATTTTTCTGGAAAGAAATACAAAATTGGAGGTTGTAGGGAATAACATTGGCTAAATTATATTGCTACATAGTGTGCATGTATGACTATGTAATAATGAATTCCACTATGATACATAAAATAAAATATACAAAAAAATGGAAACTTTTTTGTCATTTTGACAGACAAGTACACTCATTCATACACACATGTTTACACACACACACACACACACACACACACACACAGCTATAAGACACACACAAAATTGTGACATTTCTTGGAAAACATGAAAACCCAGGTTTTAGAAAGGTTGGAAATCAGGGAAGTGCTAGCCATTTTAACAAAAATTATAGGACTTTTTTTGGAATCTTGCTCATCTGTGCAAATCCTTCTGTCTCCATGTATGCATTTTCATATGCCAGAGAGAATCTGATTGACTGTGGCTTACCACTTGATTTTCCTTTTTTAATGAAGGAGGTATTTCTTCTCTAATCAACAATTTAAAGAGCAGAGTATCATGATGCAAATGGTATACCATGTGCTCAACCTAACATGATGGATGTAATACACTTTAGATCCATATTGGAGACAGAGGTAGTTTCCAGAGGAAAAAAGTCATAATTTGATCAAACAGATTCTAAAAATTTTCATTAATAAAACTTTATTATGTATCCATCTTTATTTTTTCCCCATTGTACCTTATCAAGACCCAAAATATATTGGCAATTATATCACATTGTCTTAACTTTTCATCTCTACATCTCCTTTCATTCAAAATGAGTTTCTCAACAAGTGTGACAAGAGTTCACATTACTTTGTATTTTCACACCTTAAAGAATGCCACGTGACTATTAACCTTGGTAAATATATCTTTAATGAGTGACACCATTTTTTTGTAAAATAAGAAAAATAAATAATAAGAACTAATTAAAAAAAACATTTTTAGTCATAGATGACACAATACCTTTTTTAATTTTATTTTTATGTGGTATTGAGGATCAAACCCAGTGCTTCATATGTGCGAGGCAATCACTCTACCACTGAGCTGCAACCCCAGCCCACTAAGAATTAATTTTAAGGTCTACTGTGATACAGTATTTAAGTACATACACCATTTCAGGTGCTCTTTTTGCAATTTAACTAACCACTCGCTGAGTATATGTGCTAGTCTTGTAACTTGTTTCAACCAATGGGATATGAAACAAATAATACTTTCTTACTTATTCCAAAGCTAAGTTATTGAAAAGATTTCACTTCAAAGTTCTTTCTCCCTTTTGTGACACTTGCCTTGGTCACTATCCCATATCTTGTCAGGAAGACCAGGCCTAGGAACAGGACATCTATGCATAATCCTGGAACCAGCTCCAACCATGTCTCAGCTAACTGTCAAGCAAGAGCAAATGAGTCCAGCAAGCCGCTTTGAGCCCTCTAGCCACATCCCCAGACATTGTGGAGGATATAAAATCATCACTAAACTGTTCTGTCTGAGTGTATTACCAAAGAAACCCCCAAAACTAATGAATTGGCCATTTAGGTCACGAAGTTTAGGATATTTTTTTTACAATAATCAATAAATCCATCTATACTTGTAGGAAGATATTTATGTAAATATTAAATATTAGGTAAATTTGTGTATCACCATGATTGTGCACATTACCTGGTAGAAAAAGTTATAAAATATATGTAAAGCTCAAAAAGAAAGAAATTAATTACTAAGTAAATTGTAGGAACCCTTTAAAGATTAAGGAATTTTCTTGTGTTTGAGGTAATACATCTAATTACTATATGGATCGCTCTTGAGGTTCATGTGTTTTTTGTTGTTGTGGGATCCAATTATGTCTTTCTTGTATCCATTCATTTTTCCCTACCCACTTGGACCATATAAAGTACACTATAATTGATTTCATACAACAACTGTTGAACTATTGCAGACTTATGCATATCCAATCTGACCTATCCTATCCTATCTCAAACATGCCCACTTCTTTAAAATAAATCATCTTTTATCTGTGATCTACTCCTGTTATTTCATTAAAGATGCCATGACTTGGATTTTTAAAAAAGTATTAAGTCTGTGTAATATATTATATTGAATGTTTACAGGATGAACTGACTGTTATGGTTTGGATCTAGAATTTTCCCAAAGGTTCAGATGAAGACATTGTCTCCAGTACAGCAATGTTCAGATGTAGGGCTTTGAACAAATGATTGAATCATAAGAACCCTGGCCTTGGTGGACTAATTAATGGATTCATAGTTGGATAGAATTATTGCAGAAACTGTAGAAGGTAGAAACTGTAGGAAGTAGAAACTTGTTGGATGTATTAGGTCACAGGGCAGATGCCCTTAGAAGTTATATGTTGTCCTTAGTCCCTTCCTTGAGGACTCTTTGTTTCTGCTTCCTGGCTGCCAAGATGTGAGCATATTTTGTTTGACACATTTTATTGCTAGTAAATCCCAGGTTGGTTCCTGATGTCCACAGCTTCCTTTATGAAGTATTTATAAATAGTCTTAAACATGCCTTTCTGGTATCTATCAAGGGATCAATATCAGGGTGTCTTACATATAGTTTAACAAATACGTGTGTGTGTGAGTGTGCATATATATGTGTTTGTGAAACATATACATACACACAAACACATATATGTGTATATGCATGTTTTAGCTTTCTTAGGCCTCTGTGGTTTTCGACCATCACTAAAAAATCAGTAGGGATGAAAGATTATATTGTAATATCTCCCCACACTATGGATTGTGATTTAAATTTACTCAGTGATTTGAATTCACACAGAGCATTTAAATGCTTTTTATTAATTTCTTCTCACATATTATGATTTAATAATAATAATAATTATTATTATTAATTATTAATAATAATTTAATTTAATAATTCTTTTAAATACTTGTTTTAGCATAATAGTATGCACTCCAAATACATTCCAAGTGCATAAAATCATTACACTAATAAATTTAAATTTCATTTTAAAAATATCTTAAAAATGGATATGACATTTGTTGTTAAGTTATGAAGAATATCTGAAGAATTAATGGAAATTTTAGTGTCACCATTTGAGACATCCTTAACCTTTATTCACATTTTAAAGAATATTTATGTATTTTTATAATCTTACAGCTACTGATATTAAATATGAAGACAACTTTAACACAAGAAAACATTATTAAATCTTTTTGAGCAAAATTCTACTTGACTGCCGAGTTTAATTTCATTTAAAATCTTAAAATGCAATATTCAGTTGGAATTAAGGACTCAGTAAAGAGAATTCACTCAACAGATCAAATAGATTACTTGTAAACATAGGCTTTCAATTTTCAAAATTTTCCGTAATGCAATGGAATACTTCTGTTTTATTTCTTGTGCTATATATAAACATGGGGTCTCCATTTATTGTACTAGGTTACCCATCACCACCAAAGGAAAGCCATGTGTTAATTGATGTTATTTCTTTTAATCTTTCAAGTCTCATTCTAAGAAGGGATTTTAAACATTTAAAGTATTTTGCCACAAGGCCACATCTTGGCACATAATGGTTGATCAATGAAAATGGATGGATTCATCAGTGAGCATATTCACAGGAAAAGATCCCACAATGTGAAGAGTGAAATGTGTATGGGAACGTCTTTGGTAACCAACTGTATTACAATACTGATCCACAGTTACAAATAGCCAATTCCTTATAGAATACACCAAGCATCTGGAATGCAAATGGTGACATCTCCCTTGTGTTTAATTTCATGATTTAAAAAGACTTTAACATGAATGACAGTAGGCAGCATCTCATTGGTCTTTCCTAAATTTGTGCTATTAATAGGTGAACTGACATATTCAGATAATGTGACAGTGCAGTCTCAAATACAGGGCTCAGCCAGCTTGTCCTGGCAAGGACCATGATACAACAAGGCTGCCTTGTAGTGGAACTCATTGTTCTCCTAATGTATACATGAGATCATCTACATATAACAGGCTATTTAGTATTGCCATAAAATATACATTGTGGTAAAAATTTAAAAAGAGTGAAAAGGAAAATGAAAGGAAGAGAGTAAAGTGAGCGAAGGGATGGGGATGGGTTGGAAAGGGAGAATTGAGAAGAAAAGGGGAGAAAAGAAGTAAGGGGAGGGGTAGGGATGGAAAGGAAAGGAAGGGAAATAAATAACCACATGTTGAATTACTCTCAGTATTCTCAGTGGTTTCCCTGCATAATAGAGACACCATATTTTAGTTAAGGTTTGTGTGTGTGTGTATGTGTGTGTGTGTGTGTGTGTGTGTGTGTGTGTCCCACTGACCAAAATAACTGACAAGAACAACTTAAAGTGGGGAAAGTTTATTAGTACTCATGGTTTCAGAGGTCTCAGTACATAGACAGTTGATTCCATTGCTGTGGGCTGGAGGTGAAGCTGAACATCATGGGGAAGGCTGCTCAGGTCATGTCAGGGTCAGGAAGCAGAGGGAAACAGAGAGAAGAGGCTGCAGGGAAGATACAGTCTCTTCCAGGGCAGATGCCCAGGGACCTACCTCCTTCAGTTATGCCCCAAGTCCCCATAATTACCACTCAGTCAGTCTGTTCAACCTAGGGTGGAATAAGGCCCAGCTCTCATAATCCAGTCATTTATCTCTTAACATTCCTACTTGTACAGGAAGCTTTGGGGGAGGATATCTCATTCAAACAATAACATACCATTCAAAATTGTTATATTGAATATGAACTCAGGTGATTTTTGTATTTCCATCATGAACTCTATGTCCCATCCCTCCATACACGACCTTAAATTGTAGGAATTGATATCTTAACCATTGCAAAAGAAGACATAGAAATGTGTAGTGGATTGTGTTTTCTTTTTCATTAGGGTTTTTTGGGGGATTGCCAATCTTCAACATTTGATATGTAGTCTTGCTTAAATCGAATTGAGTACATTAGATGAACTTACACATATTTCTATTCAACCTATCAATAGATAAGTGGTGGTTAGTGTGTGAGACTTTAATGTAGAATAATTCCCTCTTATCAATAGGACATTTATTCCAAAAACTCCAGAGGATACCTAAAACCATGGATAGTACCAAACCCCACATATACTGTTTTCTCCTATATAAACCAATCTATGATAAAGCTTAATTTTTAAGTAAGGCACTGTACAGATTAATAACAATGATTAACAATAAAATGTAAATATATCAGTTTATTATAATAAAAGTTATGTGAATGTGGTCTCTTTTTCTCTCTCAAAATACAGATTTTGGTTGTTTTTGGAGAGTATATGCACACTATGTCTGGTTTTATCATGTTCTCTTCAGCAATGCTGTGTAGTATCACAGTCCATCTGTACTTCCATGTTCTATGATCTGGTGACTCCTTTGGAGATTTGTGAATGGTGATTCAATTGGGCATATTTTCACAGAATGGCCCGGTTTTATCACAACTGAACATTTTTTGGATCATATCTTTTCTTTTCTTATTTCATTTTATTTAATTTATGTATTTATTTTGGTACAGGAGATTGAACACAGGGGTGCTTAGCTACTTTTTAAATATTTTATTTAGAAACAGGATCTCACTTAGTTGCTTAGGGCCTCACTAAGTTGCTAAGGCTGGCTTTGAAATTCATAATCCTTCAGCCTCATTCTCCTGAGCCACTTGGATTACAGGTATGCACTACCGTGCCAGGCAGAATAGATAGTATCTTTCCTTGTTAATCAACTTTTTCAACACTGCCAGAAATGTGGTAGCAACTTCATCAGCAAATGAAAGTTTTTTTTTAATAATCATTTGGTTTTTCAATCCATACCTGTTTTTAAATCCATGTAATCATTTTTTATAATAAGTATCAGTAAATGTCTTGGCGTTGTTCACTTTAGAGAATCTGTGGCTAAAGTCTTCATTGTAAACTAATTTTTTTTTTACACAAAATATTGCCATCAATTGAAAACTGTTTTCTGTTCATGTTGTTCACCCACAAATTTAATTCTTCTTCCATCTTAACTAAGCATTTGTTATGGTTTGGATATGAGGTATCCCCCCAAAAGCTCGCGTATGAGAATCCAAGAAGGTGTAGAGGTGAAATGATTGGGTTATTCAAGCCTTAACCGAGTCAGTGAATTAATCCCTAATAAAGACTAACTGAGTAGTAACTGAAGGCAAGTAAGATGTGGTTGGAGGAGGTGGGCACTGGGGGGAATGACTTTGTGGTACATATTTTGTATCTGACGAATGGAGTTCCTATCTGCTCCTGGGTCACCATGTGAGCTGCTTCTCTCTGCCACCTTCTTCCAGTTTGATGTTCAGCCTCATCTGAAGCCCTGAGGAGTTGAGCCAGCTGTCTATGAACAGAGGCCACAAGCTCCCAAATAAATTTTCCTCCACTAATTGTTCTTGTCAGATCTTTTAGTCACAGTAGAGTTGATAACTTTTGCATTTTTGTGGTACAATAGCAAAAGTACCAAACATTTCTCTTTTCTTCAACACAATTTCATAAACAGAAGATTAACCCAACTGTGGATAACAACAACTTCAGAATAAGATATTTTTCATGCCTCATTCAGTGAAGAACTTTTATTTTTCCACTTAAAGGAAGAACATTATGCTGCTCTCTCTCTTTTTTTTTTTATCTAAATTGCCAGCATCTTGACTTAGTACCCTAAGTCATTATACAATAAAATAAAGGTCACTTGAACACAAACATCATAATATACTGATAATGGATCTGATAACAAACACACTAGCTAGGTGACTAAAAAATAGCTGGCATACACAGTGTGGATACACTTGATGTTTCACATCATACATAGGACAGAAGCCAGAAGAACTCAGAGTAGTACATAATTTAACACTTTATTCATGGAGGTTTCTATGTAATATGTTTTGGACAATAGTTGACCACAGGTGGTAACTAAGCTGCATGATATGGAAGATTACAGTACATTTAAATAAAATAGGTTGTATATATATATATATATATATATATATATATATATATATATATATACACATACATATTTATATGTATATATTAAGTGAGGTAAGTAGGATATATATACACCTACATACATCTATATTCTTTTGCTATGTATCTAGTATTAAGAACACATTCAACACATACAACAGAAAAATCCAAATAATAAATATTATTTCCTTTCAAAAAAGGTTTGAAATAGCCACTCCAATTCAAAACTATCAGAGCATATGTATTAGGGGCTTAAGCTCTGCATCTTTTCCTGCTTCAACATCCTTAGTACTTACATATTTAAAGTCAACTTAAAGTAATATAGTTCCTGGAGTCTCAGGGAACAGGTCTGCTTTCTAAGAACAAAAAGAAAGAAGAAAGTAGAGTTAAAAGCCAGGCATAGCTGTATATTCCTGTAATCCCAGCTACTCAGGGGGCTGAGACAGAAGGACGCTAAGTTCAAAGCCAGTTTTAGCAACTTAGTGAGACCCCTATCTCAAAATAAAATGATAAAAAGGGACTGGAGATGTAGATCCCTGGTAAAGCACCTTTGGATTCATTTTTCAGAACAAAAAAAGAAAAGAAAAGAAAAAATGAGATACAGAGAATGGATAAGTTGTCTATCACTCAATTTTGTTTTTTTTTTTAATTAGAAGTAAAATTTACTTGAAATGTAATGAAATGTGGAGATTTGAATTTGTACAACTTCTTGAGCTCTGACACATGCAGAATATAAAACTATGGCTCCAAACAAGAAATAGAGTATTTCTATCACTTCTGATAGTTTTCACATGCTCTCTCTGCATCCATTTTTACCCCTGAATAGAGAACATCATCCTCACTTCTTACTTTGTAGATTTATCTCAAAGTAAATTTTTGCATTTCACATAAATTGCATCATATAGTAGGTATAAAGTATTTGGATTTTTTGTGTGTGTTGCATTTATTATCAGCATATTGCTTACAAATACCGAAGTAGTTTTTCATTATATAAATATACCGTGATGATAATCAGCATTTGGATTGTTTACATTTGTGGGCTATTATGAATAAAGTTACAAAAAACATTCACCAACAAAGTTTTTTGTAGACATTTGGGTAAAAACCTAAGATTGGAATTGACAATCACAGTATATTTAATTTTATAAAAACTGCTAGTTTTCCAAAGTGATCGTAATATTTTATATTGCTATTTTACAATATACCCAGTGTTGCATATTCTTGCTTATATATGGTTTGGAAAGTTTTAAAATTATACTTATGGCAGTATGACTCTCATAGTGATTTTAATTCCCATTTCCCTGATGATGTGATAGTAACTCTTATTCGACTTGATTATTAGTAATCTACACTTTTTTGTAAAGTACTAGTCAGTCTTTTGCAAGTTTTAAACTGATCAATTTGTACATTGAATTTCAGAATTTTGTAGTTATTTATGTTTTGTGGAATAAGCTTTGTTAGCAATGACAATTTCAAATACATTTTTAATAATATCTTTTAATTTTTAAAAAGATTAAGTTTGTAAGGCTAATGTAGTCTGTTCTAAACAAGCTTTGCTCACCACAAAATTGTAAAACAGTTGTTCTATATTTCCTGTTAGAAGCGTTAGTCTTTACATATAGCTATTTTAGAATTCATTTGTCAAATTCTATAAAAAACAAAATGTCTATTAGGATTTTATTGGGATTTACTTGAATCTGGTATCAATTTGGGGAATACTGACCTCTTAACAGTATTGAATTTTCCAAGCAGCATATACACGGTATATATCTTCATTTTGTAGATTTTTAAAAATCTTTTCTCAACAATATATGTGAAACCAAGTATTAAGGAAGTTTTTTTGTTCATTACCATGAGTTTCGAAATCATTAGGAAGGCCTCAGGCAGCTACTCTGACCACTTCCTGTCCAAGAATTGCACATAGGCAAACTAATCAGTGACAAGAATAATTCCAGGAAACAATGACCTTTGTTCTTGAGTGTTGAAGACCTGAAAAAAAGATGATAGGAACAGATGTGCATCTTCTGGCCCACCCACTGTAGGAAGGCACCCACCAGTCCATGAACACCCAATTGCCTATGTAAGCACTCCTAATTTAGCTTCCCAGAAAGACTGTCTTTGTGACAGGAGTCCTACATCTTCTTGATCAGTCAGCTTTTATATTTACTTACTAAAACAAATTGTAAACTATGATTTTCGAATTTAAATTTTGGCCTTTGCATTTTGATTAAATTGAGTAAAGAGTTCTGCTAATTAGACTGAATTGTCCATGAATGGGTATACTAGAAATATTAAAAAAAATACTAGGCTAAAGAGAACAGATTTGAATATATTAAATGTACATGTGAATAAAGTAGTGGTGATTCAAAAGAATTCCAAGGATACTTACATGCAGTGGGAGATTACAGAGGTAATTATACATAGTATGCATATTTCTATGATGAATGGATATATGATTTAAGAACAAAAGCCAAGAAACTATTTGGGTCATGATTTATTTCACTTACCAATGACAGAATATTTTTAGAAATAAGTTATTAATTTAATTATTTGCAAAGTGGAGTTGATGAGAGATAAAAGATGGTTGAAGGACCTGTAATGTCTTGTTGTAGCACTTGTGGGGAGTGCTTGTTAGCAAGGCCACCTGGGATGTAATTTCCTGATCTGTGTAATTGTGCTTAGAATGTAGCTTAAATTATCCAAATGATCTCACATTGTGTGTGCTAAAGTACTTTGTGATGAAAATGGAAAAATTCACCACCAAGTAGCTACCTATGTTCAAGTCCTGTCAAAGTCAGGTTGATCCACTCTGTTTTCCATTCCAAAGCTTAGTCCACCAAGAGTAGCAAGATTTGAGATGTCAACCCACCTCCCACAGACTGTGGAATGAACATTTTACAAAGAGAAATTGAAACTGAGCATTAAGGATATATATATGAATTTTTTCATTACCATAAGTATGATACTCACTAAGAGGGCCTGGTGCAGTCCCCCTCTCTTCCCTGTCTTAGAAATTTAATCAGTAAAAAGAATAACTTGAGAAAATGATGACCTTTTTTCTTTAGAGATATAAAACTGAAACAAGGTGTGAGGATCACATGTGCATCATCTGGCCCACCCTCTTTGAGAAAGCATCCACCCACCCACCACCCTGCAATTCCCCATCACCCACTGTGAGAAGATGCCCACCCATTTGGGAATGCCCACCATCCACCTATATAAACCTCTTCTAAATTAGCTTCCTGGAAAGATGGACTTTGAGACAAAAGTCTTTCAACTTCTCAACCATCTTTCCTTTCCAATAAAGTCAGCTTCCTGGCCTCTACCCCTTGGCTCTCAATTTCATTAGCCTGTAGTGTGGCCAGAAACCAGACTTGGGTCCAGTAACAACACATGTAGCCTTTTAGTGTATGAAAATTGGATGTGTATTTTGTCAAATGTATTGATATTCTTGAGGGATATCGGTTTTTATAGTTTAATTTTCTTGAAATGTTAGAAATATATTTTTATAACTCATTTTCTAAAAATGTTCACTTAAGATTGGATTGTTTTTCCTTAAATGTTTAATAGAATTTACTATTGAAGTCATAAAGACCCTGGATGTTTTGCTCTGAGATTTTGAATTATAAATTCCATTTATTTAATGACAATAATAAAGTTTTTCTATTTTTATCAATATCAATTTGAAGAGATTTTCATCTTCAAGAATTTTTTTCCATTCTTTCTATGCTGTTGAATGAATTGCCACAAAGCTGTTTATAATATTTCCTTACAGACATTTAAATGTAAATGTCCTTTGCTTCTGTAGTGATATCTTTCATTTCTAAAATTACTGATAATTTGCTCTCTCTTTCTTATCTGTCCTACTCCAGTTTAATACTACATTAACAATTTTGAAAAAAAAAACACTTATCTTTAAAAGGTTTTTTGTGTTTTTATATTTGTTTGATTACTTTTACAGGCCATTAAATTATCTTAGGGCCCTTTTGATTCCTGTCATTCATGGCTTTATTTTTTTAGGGCTAATGTAATCTATCACAATTTTCTCCTTTGTCCTTAATCAAAATGCCTGGCATTTATGACATGTCAACTGAAAGCCTGAGCTTCTCACAGAGTTCTCTATTTTCTGGCTGGGCCAGAATTCTGATGCCTCTGAGTCCTTTGCATCCTTCGGTGTCTCTACTCTACTTCCAACTCCACAGGGCCTATTCTCTGCTGAGCCCCATCCTGTTCATGCAGTAAATACCTTGGCTGTGGACATACTCTGAACTTCCATGAAGACCCCTAGGCCTGCTCATCTGCAGCGCTCTCCTCTCTGATACACTCCAGCAACATTGAACACTTCAGCAGGTTGAAATCCCAGTTTCTGTTTCCACAGCTCAGTGAGCTACCTGAACTCCACCCTATGCACCAAGGTTAATTATGAGCCCTACCCAGAGCTCCTGGGAAAATGCAGTCACCATCTCCTGTACTTCTTGTCTCTTAAAGATGACACTCCTGTTTTTCCTACTGTTCAAATCATTATAAATAAAATGAAATCTGTCTGATAAATTTAAGAAAATATATATCAGTTTGGTGTGGAAACGTTTTAGAGTTTCCAGTAGTCAGAGGGCAAGTCCAGAATCCACCCCTCAGCCATGGCCATAATAGACAACTCTGAGATGTTTTTTTAAAGAGCTTTCCCAGAAGCACCAACTACAGCTTGTGCTTTCACATAATTGACCTCTCCTATCTGAAAGGGAAGGTAAAAGAAAGCATAATTTCAGTTATGCACATATATATGCACATCCAACTATATGAACCTATTCTTAAATGCGAAATGGGGAGAGTTGGGGATATGGCCTGGGGGTAAAGTTTAGAGTTTACCTGGAATGTGGGAGGCCCTGAGTTCAATCCCCAACACTGCAAAATAAAGATAAAGGGCAGAATGATTATTGGATTGGATAGCTAACTGGCTGCCTCTATAATAAATTATCTACTATTAACAGATGTTTTATGAACTTGTAAATGACAATGAGTATTGAATTGATTGTGTCCAGTATGTATATGTTAACTCTAGTTATAAAGAGTAAATCTTTGTGGAGAGTAAGGAATTCTTTTCTGAATAATTTTTTTTAATTCTTTGAAGTTCTCAGCACTGTAATTTTCATATGAAGTTCTCAGCACTGTAACTTTCATATGCCTTAAAAAACAAATTTTTGCTCAATGATCCAAATGCTGATTGACTCTTGTACAATTTTTAGAATGTGGTATGAATGAGTATTCTCAAGTGAAATGTAAAAAATACAATAAATTAAACAAAATAAATCAATCCAAACCCAAAAATAAAGCACTAACCCTTTTTATTGAATTAAATTTTGCTTAAAAAATAATTGCCTTGAAAGGAGATCAGACAATTGACCCACAGTAACTTGAAATTAATAAAATACTCTGGGGATGTTATTCCTGTTCCATTAAAACCTTTGGAAAACTTTCCCCTGCTCTGAACAAGGAACAAAGATAAGACCAGGTCCTCATGATTTTTGTATGTAACCTTGATAAAATAGCAAGAGGTTGAGGGGAATTGCTACATTTGGCTAATCATATCCTTTCTTCCCTGGGAATCATGAATGCCAGTGAGGTTTTTCTGGTGGCCGAATATCAATGGCTTTTCCATACTCATGTCTACAGAGAAGCAGGGAAAAAAAACCAACAATAACAAAAAGCAAGCAAATATTATAAAAGAGGATTGAGATGTGAATTTTTGCTTCGAATTTGACAGCCTATATTTCCCACTCCAAGATTATGTAAGACGAACTCATGTATTTCATTATTTTTTTCCCTTTCTGTGTAATTTATCATGAATCTGTTGTTTGCAACTACCTGTCTTTGCTTGAGAGACATTTCTAGCACTCCCAAAATGTTCTCTTCTAATACACTTGATATATTTAAGCATTATAAAATCCCATCAGACAATTTCTTTGTAATGTTTAAGTCAATTAAGTATAATATATTTCCATCTTTTCCAATTATGCTACATAAATTTAATAAATGACACACAATGTTCAATAAACTTATGGTACTAAAAATGCTACTCCTATATCAATAAAAGATATAACAAGAGAACAACACTGAATCTTCTTTAGAGTATGATAGGTAACAATTAAGCAAAAGTCTATTTTATTTGATTCATCTGTCTACTTTTAGATAAATTTGATCAAAATAAGAGGACATATCTTTTCTTCCTTACTGAATTTTAAATATTTTCCCCTTGTTTAGTAAAGGTAACAATGACCCTGTTGATGTGTGTAAAATCATGTATAAAATCCAATCACTAGAAATATCTAATAAGCCACTGCCTGCCCAGCACTAAACACATTCCACTATTACAAAGATAACTTTTTTTAAAGTTAGTTTCTTTACTCTTTTTTAAAGAAATAAAAATGAATTTAGAGTAAAAAAGTCTGTTTTAGTTTGTTTTTTTGTTTGTTTGTTTTGGTAACATGGATTGAACCCAGAGGTACTTAAATGCTGAACCACATCCCCAGCCTTTTATTTATTTATTTATTTATTTATTTATTTATTTATTTATTTTTTTTATTTTTTTGAGACAGGGTCTTGCTAAGTTGCTTAGGGCCTTGCTAAAAGTCTGTTTCTATTTCTATTCATCATAACAGTTACCAGAGAAAATAACTTTGAAAGGCCAAGATTGAGTATTATCAAATAAAATACCAGCTATTGTCACTTTATAGGGTTGATGTAAAAATCATATGAGGTAATATATAACATGTGAGGTCATTTGCAGAAAAGAAAAATACTTTTGATTGATTGGGTGTGTGTTATAGTGGCTGGCTCTGAGTTTTTCAATTTACATACATGTAATCTTAGCTTCATCATAATTCCTTCCTGAATACAAGAAGAGAATAAGCCTAATAGAGATGGATTTATGCTGCCTTTGCCGTTTTTGTAATTTGCTCTTGCAAAGAAACTTGGTATTAATATCTCCACAATAAGGGATGTTATAAATTTTGACTATCCACTCTGGGGGGAAAAGCTATGATATCATAATAAACTATAATTGTAAGTAATCCCTTTGAATATTCTTAGAAAACTGCCTATAATTACACAAAAGATCATAAGGCACCTTGGGGCCTTTTACCAGCTGTTTCCTGTCATCATGTCAGTCCTTGGAATTAGAAAATTTTAGATTCGGATGGATTTGATCAGACAGGGGTATAGTGAAATAAATGTAGATTTTGATAGAGTTTTTCAGTGGTGACATGATGAATGTCATCCTTGCTATAAGATCTCTCCCAATTAGATTTCAGATAAACTGTGACAGGTGAACTCAACTTACTGTGCTACAGCCCAAAAATATATTTGAAAAGCTAATGTCTTTCCCAAATTGTATTTGATTTAAATATAAATTGATAATAAATACAGTATTCTTCCGAAAGTAATGAAAAATACTTAATGCAGATTATATTCCTAACCTGCCAGAATGAGGCAGGACAATATGACAATTAGAATAATTAGTTAATAATCTAAATTCATCCAGGTTTAAAAAAAATCAGAAAGGAGCTGAGAGGCAGAGAACACAGTATTGACAAACACATAACTACAGCTACCTCTGATTGCCATGTCCTACCAACTGTCACATGAGAATTTATGTACCCTTCAGGTGATTGAAGTTACTAAAATGAGCTTGTAGATCAACCCTTAGTTCATCCCCTGAATCACCTTGAATCATCAATACCAATTCTTGGATGAGGTTCTAATGGAAAAATGCCTGATACCTTAGGCCCTCCAGTATTATTTCTGACAAAAGTTGTATATGGGTGATATAAATAATTAGAGAGACTCACGTTCAGTGGTTTTCAATAGACATTTCAGATGTGATTCTATTTTATACTTTATTTTTGCCTATATTAGATGCTCTTTAATATACTTTGTATTCTCCGTTAAATAGCACAAAATCAAATAATTTATTATTTAAAATAAAGAGCAGAGATTGTCAACTTCAGCCATAGAGTATGGCAAGCCTATTATCTCACTATCCTTATGCATGTGAAAGTTACTTATTGACAACTAAGAAAAAGTAGAAATTAGCCTGGATAGGCTATATAAACCAGTTTAATATGATTTCATTAAAATATAATTCAAAAGTCAAGGAAAATTAGTTCCTATAGGTCATGCTCAAATAAATAATAACAAACATAACAATACCAGGCAAATCAATCTAATCCATTATTTGTGTAACTCCAGTGTCCAAATCATATAATGTACCTACATGAAATGTGTTTAGAAAATCAAAGTTCTATAGGTGTTATTGAGATTTTTCACTTTAATGTCTTGTCCACCACAGGGAAAATACTATTAGAACAAAACAAAATAAAAGCGATATTTTCTTATAATCAAATGTTTTTATGGAATAATGAAAAGGCACATGAATCACTTAGGATGTGATTAAATATGAAATTCAATCAAGTAAATGAGGTAGAAATTGCAGAATCCAAACCTAGACAAGGGCATGAACAGGGTACACATCCTGTGTAATCATACAGGCCCCATGCTTAGTAGGACATTGCTTTTGATTTAAAGTTCTGCTGTCATTATCTGAAATTCTTAGTAACTTTTGAAAAAGAGGCCCTAGGATTTCATTTTGCCTTGGGATCCACATTTTTGTAACCAGTCCTGGGAGTGAACCTCCCAGCTATGGGGACAATGATATCAACACCTTTAACAGAGTATTATTGGAGCATAAAACCAGCAACATAATCTACCCTGTTGACTATTAGTAAGGTCAATGGAACCCAACAGTGTTGCTGGCAGGAAATCAGGGGTATCCCTGTTAATCACTTTTATGGTTGAATCTGTTTAAACAGGCATCCCCCAAAATATTTCTGGGCTGGGGATGTGGCTCAAGCAGTAGTGCGCTTGCCTGGCATGTGCTGGGCACTGGGTTTGATCCTCAGCACCACATAAAAATAACATAAAGACGTTGTGTCCACCGAAAACTAAAAAAATAAAATATTTAAAAAATTCTCTCTCTCTTTAAAAAAAAATTAATCATTTCTTTAATAGTACCTTTCAAGTGGGGTGGAGGGTAAATTTAAAAATAAATAAGTTGCCAGAAGAATCAAAAGTATAAGAAAATTTCATATTTTTTAATTTAAATAAGGGTAATATTCAAGAGAGCTTCACCTGTGAGAGTTTAAACAGTCTTTTGATTTTAGTAAAAAAAAAATTAATTCAGGTTTGGAGTTGTAGTGCAAATTTTTATACAATGTTGAAACATTTTTTTTAAAATCTAAGAATCACCATATTTATAAATCATTCACATTTAGATTCCTTCAAAATAATTGTTATCATATGGTAGGTTTAGAAGCAAAAAAAATAAAATAAAAAATTAACTAGGCATAAACATTTAAAAAACACACATTGTTTTCAATTTTTTTAAATTTTATTGCATAATATATTATTTTAATAAAACCAAACCAACCCTTTGAAAAATCTTTCCTAAATACAAAAAAAAAAATAACATTATAAATTCTCATTAATAAATTCCGGGATGATGGAATAATTGTGTGCCTTCATACACTTATTCATTTAACAAATATTCATTCATCAGTGTACTATGTGTGCAATGGTGAAAAAATTTGGACCTGATCATACTGTGATACCAGTTAGCTCTACTTGTTTGAAAAGCTACCAGAACCTGATTTATGAGCAGGGAGGATATGTCCCAGATTCCTAGGAACAGTCTAAGTAACTGAATGAAAAATGAAATTATCTCATATTGAACAGAGATTATTCAGAGATTATTTCCATGTTGAATAGAAACTCAGGTTCTAATTTATGCCTGTTGTTCTGGGATAGTTACTAATAGTCCTCTTTATTATACACCCCAAATTTCAGAGGTAGATTATGTGGCTTGTTTAATGGTCCAATAATAAAGAATTCCAAGGAACTGGAGTTGCTCCAATGATGGAGCATTAAGTCAGTCACATTATTTAATTCAGCAGATTACACAATAGTACATACATAGGTTATAATAGTCTAGGAGATACTTTAAATTTATTATAGTCACATTTAAAGGAGTAGAAAGAAGCTGGTAAAATAAATTATAATGACATGTTTTATTTAACCCAGTAGATCCAAAATAGTATCTTTCAAACATGTTGCACTAACCAGATTTAAATTCAATAGACACATCTGACCAGTGTACCATATTGAACAGCACAGACTGCAGTTTTGTCCTGCCATGGTTTCAACTTGTGGTGCAAGTCTGCCAAAACACAAATCTTTATCTGTTGTCTTCCATTGATAGAAAACCTGCTCCACAAGGCTTTCTGAGGCTAAAATAATTAAATATGTTCTCATTTTGAGGCCCTTCACAGGCTTTACAGCATACACCAAATTCTAATGCAAGGTTTTCATGAGACTGGTTTCCATTCTAGTCAACAAGAAATATAAATTGCTTAGTATTCAAATAAACAAGTCTGTGAGGGTCTGCTGAGTGGATGAAGGTTGACAAACTGGATTTTTCAACTTTGCTGCTGATTTCCTCACAGTGAGTGATTCATTATGGAACATTCTTTAGAAATCCCTTCAATCTATCCTCATAGTTATAGGAACACCAATGATATATGTTATATATCATTATGTACAACTTATACCAATGACCTTTTGTTTCTTCTCACAGTTAAACAGCTCTGGTTCCTGGGAATGCTGCTAAACAAAATGTTGCCGAAGTAGCTGATACAACAGGAACAACAGGCTCCAAAAAAAGGTTCAGAACATATTCCAAGAGTCGGAGTGATCTAACTTCAGTCTCTCTGCTCATGCCCTGACCTGTGCAAGTGAGATCCTGGAGGGTAGCAAGTACATCTGACAGGCTCTAGCTTTGCTTCATGGGCCTTCTCAAAACAAAATGTGAAAAACTGCACACCTTTTAGGACTGCACACTGTGCATGTATGTCACAATGTGGTTCCATGATACAAAGATCATTGGATTTTAAAGTCTCAGAGAGTACATTTTCACTTCCAACATTTACAAGGGATAGTATTTCTTAAATTGTTCCATCAAAGGAAAATTAACAGCACAGATCTAGGACTATACATTAGTAGAAACCAATATATACCAAGCATATTTAATTTTCTATTATTTCCTGAAATGTTAAAATTAACTAGCATTCTATTATGTATGCATTATTGTTAATATACAAAAGGTTTATTTTTGCCAAAGTATTTGAGAAACAACATGTTAAAACAAAATAGACTGTATCTCTTTGTTTCAGATCCATAAGTTCCAGATCTCGTATGTGGTGGTAGATAAGTCACATCCAATTTTTGGACGTGGGTTCTTCCTTTAGTAAAGTGAGAGTTTTTCAAATCCACATGGTTGTTCGGGGGATTAAGTAAAATGCGCATGCACAAAATTTCCTTCAGGAAAGAAAACACACAGATTTTTTTGTGTGTGTCTCCTCTGGCTCCTCTACCATCTTCAGACAGGCAAATTTTTGTCATTGGTATTGTTGAACAAATGGTTACTGAGCACTGAGTGTGTCTTGCCCTGGAAGATGGTGTTATTAGAGAATGATCCAGCCTCTTTCTTTGTGGAGTAAGCATACAAATTTACCCATAAAACTGCAAGCTTTTCATTCTCTACCAAAAATGATAAGTTACAGATTCTTTCCAGATCAATAAAAACTATGTCCTAATTAATGTACTAATATAATGTGAAGTTCTGTTGTATTCACCACTCCTTCCAGCATGTCCTTCTCCTAATATTGGAATAGAGAGAGAAGCATTCTGTTCTCCATCATTTGAAGTGGTTGTTTCAAGCAGTGACATCAGTTTTGGAACAGTGATTTCCACAGAAATGCATCCAACATAACTCCAGGCCCTTCCTTGAAGGCAACTAAAAACCATCAAGAGTCTTTGCCTATCTCAGGATTCAAGGAGTAATTCCCATGTTTGCTGGAAAAAAATGCACACTGCTCAACAAGAGTAAGAAGAACCTATTCTCAGACGGAGTTTGTTAGCTCTTTGGGATCTCAGTGGACCAGCAGTCACCTGATTCCAATACCAGGAAATAAGATAAATTAAATGAAAGGAAATAATTTTTCAAAAATGAATGGGGAAAACCTCTGTGACTAGCAGAAGCCCCAATGTCCACAACTAAACATGAGAAAGGTCGTGCAATGTCATTGGTTTTCACGATCAATCTCTCAGAGGTCTGCAGCTGGGCCATAGCCAATGTCACACATAAATATCTTCCTTGCATATTGGGACTCTGTATAAGATTTCACTTTGCAAACACAAAGACTGTGTTTCTGCTGTTTTTTTAAAAAATTGAAATCTGCAAGTCTAGGTAGAGATTTCTAAGTTTTCATCACAGTCTAAAAGTCAACAGTTTTAATGATGAACTGGCAAACAGGAGCAGCCGAACCTTTTGACCAATCTTCTGTTGAACTGGTAATTATTCTTAACTTAGAATTAATGAGAGGAAATTATAAGCCCCTCATTAGTCTAATTTACATCATTGTGAGAATGGTTTCAAGTGAATAAAAATACCCACCAGTGCATAGTCTTAACTGTGGAAAGCAGTTAGCTCTGGAAAGATAGGTATTCATTAAGCAAACATTTTTAGCCTGTCTATGCTGGAATTTCTCCAGGATGAGGTGTGACTTGCTCCTTAAGTCAAACTTAATTATTTAATGGGGCAATTAAAAACAGTGGATGTTTTAGATTATGATTTATGAGGTATGAAGTTACATTGCTATACAGCTACGTATCTAGCAAGGCCTCTTTGTGTCCTTAAAGGGTGATTCAATTTTCTGGTGAATTCTCCAGCCAACACTGTGGAAGAGAACTTACTCTGCCTTCAGAAAACGGAAGCCATTTCTTTTGAATACTGTTAAATGTTCATCTGTTTAGACTGTCAGTTTTATCTTTAGGCAGCAATAATCTCTCATATTTCAAAAATCTTAATTAAGCTACAGAAAATAAATGAGCTACATCTTTCTGAGATGACAAGTTGAATGACAAATTTACTTTGAAGTTGAACTAAACACTAAACACTGACGATATGCAAAGCATTCTTACAAAAAGATATTCTCTGGAGAAACACATGATAAAATATTGATCGACTTTTCATTTTAAATATTGAAACCCATTTTTCATAGAAGAGGGAAAACAAGCAACTAATAGCTTAGACACAACAGTCAAAAGAAGAGAAAACTGACACCTTTTTCTAGGTTTCCCATTTCATAGTACCCATTGCTTGTACTTTGGGTTTAAATTGATGCTTACGCAGTGTAATAGAGGTGCTCAGTGTGGGTTGGGGAATTGATGGAAGCCTTTTACAATGTATGCTTTATATATTTCACTTAACCAGCTTGAGAGACAACAAAATAAATCATCTCTTGTAATAATGAAATGAATGTGACTTTGATTCTCAATTCAGTGCAATTCTTTCTTTTCCACCAAAAGGTCATAGGGCTTCCATGTAATTAGAGGCAATAGGACTTCAATGTGTTCTAGACCCTCCACTTATATAAATTAAGCTAATTCTCACAGAGCTATGAAGTGGGTCATTTTATTATACCATTTTTACAAGTAGCAAAATTGAGAAGAGGGGAGTTCTGGAAAATGTCCCAAGAGAAATTCTGAGAACACTCATAACCATTGAGTGTTGTTTACCACTAAGAATTCTGGGTACCAGGTACTGAAGAAACAGACTGCATTGCAGGAGCTGGCATTGGTGAAGCAACATTGCACAGCAAGATTTGAAAAGCTGTGCACTGCAGAAACCTGCTGAGCTAGCAAAACAAATCGAGAAAAATTAAAATCCTCCTCTTGCAAGTTTTCTGTTGTGCTGTTTACTGACAAAGCTTAACATTGTGCAGGGTAGTAAAGAAGTATATTTAATGAGCCCAACTCAATGTTGAAATAGTAGTAATGAACTGGGATAGATTTGCATAAAGTGAAAACTGGCCTAATCCTCAGTAGTGGTTATTTGCACATGCATCTCTCAGTGACAGGTGTGACTACTTGGAATTTGGAGAATGATGGATTAATAGGATGTTTAGATTTTGAGGAAAGGAATTCTTTTTCTTTTTTATGGTGTTAAAACTAGAGGATGTGGATGTAGGTCTGTCAAAAGCCATCTTACTTGACGTAGGAAAAGAATCTGCCTATAAAAATAATAGCACAATCACAAACCAACTCTGTGAAAAGGCTAGAGAGGCAATGGTCTAAGGACACTTTGGGAGTCCCTGGTTCTAGCCTTACCAAACTCACCAAACTAACTCCGAGGTTTCTAGACTGTCACATTTTTCCATTATTTGAGTTAAATTTCAGACATTTAAGCAAATATTGTTCTAACCCCAGAAAGTTGCTTTATTACATTGAGGTGTACTTTTATTGGACCATGCTCTAAGAGGCCAGTTGAAGAGTATACTCTTTGATGTCAAGAGAATGAGGTCTAAATTCTTCTTCGTGCATTTGTTAATCTTTTTCTTAAGTGATTTTCAACTTTATCTTCTATAGAATGTATTAAGCTCTTTCATGGTGTTAGGGAAAACAATTGATTTTCAAAGAAATGTCACTTGATTCTTTTATTTTCATTTTTGTGTTGTTGTATTGAGAAGAAAAAAAAAACTTAAATAGTGGTGATATCGATCCCTGCTTCTCCATATTTAGAAGGTCAAACCATGCATGTGTAGGAGGTCGACTTAAAACAGAAGTCGGGGAAGGGAGATGCTTCTATTTTGCCCTCACTTTTTCTTCACACAGTCCCTTCAATGTTTCCAGATGCCATCTTTAAACTATTTTGAAAGCTCTGGCAACAAATACACCCCCTTTTCCAGAGTCTTCAAAAATTGAAGAGTATTTGCCCCCTAGATTTTCTCATTTTTGACAATAATCTTTTGAGCTATGCAAGATCAGAAATTAGAAGCTATGACAGTAAGGCTCAAGTTTGTGTACACCCTTTATTCTGAGGAGTTTATTGACTCTCCAAAGGTCAAACAATCCTGGAGAAGCCTTTTGACCTTTTGCCCCATTCCTGTCCACAGCAGACTGCATGATTTCCTCTCAAGATGCAGTGGATGTTTTCTTTGTCTTCCTGACTCCCAATCTCTGCCATAGTGTGCTTTAATGTCATTACCACATGGCTTTTAAAGATGGCCAAACATTTCTGCACAAACCCAGACACTTCTTGGAATTTTGGCCAACTCATTTGTTTTTTTCCCTAATTTCCTTCAGTGAAGTTGCATATTGCAGGAGCTGAAAATCTAACCCAATATAAACATGATGTTGCTTTTTGTGTATTCAGCAAATAATATAAGCCAATAGAAACCTATTTCCTTTTGTGTAATTTACCAATTAACATAAGCTCTATAAAGTTACTGTTTTCTCACTCTTCAGAGAGTCTAAAGGAAGGGTTTGGTTTTTAAGCATTCAGAATAGTTTCCCTTTACAATTTTCTTACTGTGTTTAAGATTGAAATGTTTTGACAACTATCTGATAGTGTTTTTCTTTGCAACTATGTATTAGAACCAACAAGTTTCTGGCTTTAAAGATAAGCAAAAAGTACTTACTGGATTCTTGAATAGTGATAAGAAAAGAAAAACAATAAAGACTGGAGAAAGTCACATATTTTGTTTTGTTTTGTTTCCCCCCTCTCTGTCTCTTTTGTTGCTAGGAATATCCCACATAGTTCAAAGAAATTGCACAAGGTTGAAGAGGTACAGATAGCTGTTAAAAAATTCAGAAAGAAAAGCATTTGAAATGATATAAAGAAGAAAATTTCAACATAAAAGGTGTAAATACAAGAAACACTTCCCAATCTCAACCTAGATATACGTCTAGAGAAGTTATGATCACACATTTTCTCTAAATTTCATTTCACTCTAGTGCATTTATAATTAAGTCAGATAAATGTGGTATTTTCCTTTGTTCTTATGCAGACCCTTCTGGTGATTTTTATTGAACTGAAAGTTTTTCTCATTAACTATTTGGCAACTGAAGGATCTGCTACATACGATGGCATTTAGAATCTCATAAGAAAGTTGGTAGAGTTGAATTTTTCTGCAGCCTGTGAGTTTCTATCACTTGTACTTTGGGAGATCTGATTTACTTTTAATTTCTAAGATATGGAGGTTAAAATGTACTTTTGCAGTGGACTTTCTTTTTCTGATCTAATAATCAGACCAACTTTCCCAGACATTACTCAATGCAAAGGACACTGAGTTTTTTGAGATGTCAGTGAATGATGAAGCTTATAACATTAATAATTTCTAAAACTACACAGAGTAAATTTATTATAATAATAGTGATTTCAAATTCCTTGGACAAAGCTTTCATCAAATCAAAGGTAAAGTTGTATTCACTGTTTAGGAAAAATATTTGAGACAATTTTTAGAGAGAAAAGGGTAGAATTTATTTTAAAATGGCCATTATCATGGGGTTTTGTAGTAGAGGAGAGACATTGGACTCATCATTAAAACTGTTGACTTTTAGACTGTGATGAAAACTTAGTTGGTGGATGGAAACTTTCTAAGAAACAGGGCAATTCTGGCTAAATGATCTTCCAGGACTTTTTCTAAAGCAGGCCTGGATGAGATAGAAGATATTTTTTCTCAAAGGCAGTTTGCTCTTTCTAAACTCATTAAGCAGGATTTTTTTCTAAAACTGGACAATGCAGAGATGCAAGGTCCAAAGGTCAAGGCCTAGAAGAGAGTTAAAAAGAACCAAACTTGAGTTTAGAAAAGGAAAGCACCTATTAATCAGGACACTCTTAAACTGGAAAGTCCCTCTTGATTTCCACCAACTGAGATCGCCCAGGCCAGTCTTTCTTTATGTTTTTAAGTTAAATTTAGGGTAAGATAATTCTGAATGGCAATATAATTACTGCAGGCAATTTGGACAAATACCTATTCAAAGACATTTTCTTTTATTTATTTATTTATTTATTTTTGTTGTTTCTTTTTTTGTGTGATCATTTGTTTGGTTTCATTTGCAGGACAACATGGCAGACATTATGGGATGTGTTAATGTCATTCAGACATAAAACTGATTTTCAAAGGCCTTACAGTCTATCAAGAACTGATAACTGTAAATAGTTAACTATAATACATGTATTTATCTATCTACATATATATGTATATATATAAAATACTACATATATAGCATTTACAAATATTTACGTGTGTGTATATCACATACACACATGTGCACACATATATATTTGCATACACACATGGTAAGAATCAGTTCTCTGGCTAGAAGGCAATCATGGGATTTTATCTGTAAGAGGTAATGTGGACAAGATGACCAGATTCAATGATGTAAGACATTCCAGGCAGAGGAAGTCACAGGTTTAAATCAGGTAGGCAGGTTATTGTAATATGCTTCTGGGGGAGGATTAGATCATCCATTAGTTTCAATGTTCTAAAAGAACAGACTCTGTTTATCACCCTGTCTCTGGTGCCTAGTTATATGGTTGACTATCAATCTTTTATTTAATAAAGGAAGGTAGGGTAAAGGAGTAATCAGATTGGAACAGATTGTTGAAAGCACCAAATGCTCACCTAGAGTGTGGCTGGCATTTAAGGAGTCTCTGAAACATTTATGAGCAGGAGAATGCTACAAAAACAATTTAAGTGAGAAAGATCTGTTTGAGAACAATGTGTCAGACAGGAAGATGTGTGGAGATGAGACAGGTGGTGTCCACCAATGCAACATTTTGATGGAATAGAAAAGAAAATTACATAACTAAAGACCTCTAGGAGAAATCAGTAGGTCACTTTTAATTTAGAACAATGATTAGAAAATGTTCAGAACATGCTTTTTTGTCCATGGAGGAAAAGTGTAGGTTTCAGTATTGAAAGGTAAACACTAGGCAAGGGTAATAGATATTTATTATGGGCTTAATATATGCTTTCCAACACACGTTAGATGTTCAACTCAGCTAACCTTCAAAATTACTCTATGAGTTTGATACTATCATAATCTTCACTTTTCAGAAGAAAAACAATATGAAAGCTGTCCAAAATCTCACACAGGGAGAAACTGGAATAAGCCCTTGTGCTGGAACTCAGAGTAGAGAGATTACTCTATCTGTCTACTCCACTACTATCCACCTTCTCAGCCTTGTTTTATATAAAACCTCTGGGCATTTTTTTTTCTTCATCAGAAAATGATAAAATAAAACAGTTACTTCTAACCCCCAATTAGATCAAATTTTTAATCATTCTTGAACTAATTCCAAGGTGTGTTAGCCAGTTTTCAATTACTATTACAAGTATCTGAGACTTTAAAATTATAAAGAAGAAAGATTTAGTTATGTTCAAAGTTCTATAGGTTCCAATCAATGATGGATTGACTCTGTTGCTTTGGACATGGGATGAGGTAGCATATCATAGTTCACCTCATCAAGAGCCAGAGAGCAAAAGAGGAGTGAGGAGAGAGTTATATCAAATAATGCACTTTAAGGACATGCCAATAATCACCTATGGACTCCCCACTATGTACTGCTTCTCAAAGTTTCCATCACCTCCCAGTAGAGCTTCCCTGGAGCCCATGCTTTTAACACATGGGACTTTTGGGGACATTCAAGATCCAAACTATATAGCATAGGGTCTAGATGACAAATTGTGATAGTAAATAAAAAAACAAATAAATAAATGGAATCTTTAATATGACCCTTGATTCAATCCGAGTTGTGCATAGTGAGCAATCTCATTAATCATCTTCAAACTCTCTGGGCTGCTTTATTCTGGATTTGAATAGAAAAAAAGGTATGTTTTTTAAAACAGCGAACAAAGAACCAAACTTAGAAAAAAAAGAGAAGATGGAAAGATGTGGATAAAAGAAAATAAAGTAAGGAGGAGAAAAGGAGCAAGTGCTGTAGGTGCCAAATCTCAAAGCTCTGGCATAGCTCCACTCTACCAAGGTAAAAAGCCAGAGTCCAGGCAAGATCAAACTTATTACACAACGTAATACGATTAGCTTATGGCTTCTTGGCCCTTGTGAGTAATTATCAAGACTTATTTCACCCCTGTATTATCATTGCTTTTGGTATCATTATTGTTATTGCTGTTATCTCTTTTTTTCCTCAGAGATCTCTCCAGATAAAATGTCCCATTTCATTTCCCCCTTTACTCTATCTTGGTATATATTATGTTTCTTTTTCCTTCAACTGAACTTTTCCTATATTCATGCCAATTGAATGGATGCATTTTGAGGAAAGTATGGCTAATTTAAATCTGCATTTTTTTTCTCTTCATTTTAAGAATTCTTGCTTATATATTTTGGGGGGCTAGGTCTTTCAGTTCAATCAAATCAAGATTTCTGTTTGCATAACAAAATTAATTTTTAAATGTGAAAATAGAATTTAAGGCCTCCTAAAGATTCTTCCTTTTTCCTGGTATCCCCTCACCTAATATCTAAGGTTAGAATTTTCTCAATTAAATACCTGTCATCTCAGGAAACTTCAATTGTTTGGGAACAATTGAGATCATGGGTTAAGACTGATTCGTTTACTGTCCACCCTGTTGATGGCTCCTCTGTTGCACACTTCCTCATCCCTGGGGATCTTGTCAGCCTAAAAGAACCCCCTCCCAAGACCAGCCTGTTTAAACAGACCAAGGTCCCCCAAGGGATACAAATGGCTGGATCCCTCGCCCCAGTACCAGGCAACTTGGAAGGATCATCCCAGATCTCCAGTTCAATCCTGCTCCACTTTCTTTGGCAGGTGCTGTTCCTCAGAGCAGTTTCCAATAAATCTGTGCACATATTTCTGGCTTGGATTTTTTCCTGGCCAACCTGACCAGCAAACTTTGAGGATTTGGAACTATCTCTAAAGTTTCTGGTTTACATTTGTTTCTGAGGCTAAAACCACAGCCATCTAATGCCACATGGGAAAAAGGGGTGGTCTCACTGTAAAGCACCAGTAGACTTTGAAAAGAAAAGCCTCCAGAGGTTGAGTGATATTATAGGATAAGCATGCTTGCTTATTCCAAATGAGATCCTGAAAGGTGCCAGATCATATGAAACAAGTTTGAAATACAAGAAATTTTAATGCTTACTCATCATTAATGCAATATTCCATAAAACAAGAATTGAATATATTAGATGCATGAGTTGAGCCTATTTATGAGTAAGGTGGGAACAAACACTCCCAATGTGCTTTGATTGATCTTGTTTGCTGAACTCAAAAAACATAACCTCACACTGCACCCAAAGATACCTTGAACTTTTGTGAGTTTCATCATGAGGTTTCAATTAATTTTGCAAAAATCTTTTTTTTTCAGGTACAAAATATGAATGCCTGTACTGCAAAGAAGTTTGCAGTCATTGGAGCACTGTTGATAACAGATACAGTCAGTCTGTTTCAAGCTGACTTTTAAAGATGACCTCAAAATATTAATCCTACTATATTCTTCCATAAATAAGACCACTGGAAATTTGATTCCTTTGTCCTTGTTGGAACCCTATAGATATATGACCTTTATAAGAGTAAAAGACTTTTGAATTCAAAAGCAAAGAAAATGAGAACCTGTGTTTCATGACCCTTACCTATTGCCACATGTTGGTCCCTCTTTTAAGGAGCCCTATCTTGCTATTTCTAGGCTCTCTCAATGACCAATTCAAAGAAGACTTTCCATTACCATTCATCAAGGTGAAGCCTTGTGTCATTTTTAAAATTAACTAAGAAGAGTAATCAATTGAAAACACAAACTTTCAGAAGTCACAAAGATATATGTGGGACTTTTAAATAACATGTACATATATAGATCATATAGACTTAGGAAGATGTTCTGGCATTCTTCAGAAATTGTAAGATTCAAGATTCACCTGGGCTGCTTCATTTCAACATTCAGGAATGAAGAAAATGCATTTTACGATGCTGTTCTACCACAATCATTTAATCAGTTTAATCATTTTATCTTATCCAGATATATATCTCAGTATGTGTACACACATGTAATAACCTAAGAATTTCAGAATGGTAACTGAGTTTGTATATAGCAGATAAGATTGTAGTGAATCATGCATATATTTTTAGCCTATTTTAAAACTTTAAAATGTGTAATATTAACATCAAGTTACTGGGTTTTCTCCTACAAATACCCCTAGCATTCCTGCACTTCCCTTTTCCCTCATCCTAGACTAATTATTTTAAAATCTGGCCTTTTCTAAAGAAAATAAGCAAATGTGGGTGAGGCTGTATAGAAAGGAATTTTATATAAAACAGACATCCTATTTTCAGGGAAAGGAATCTTGGCATCTTTGGATTTGCTCAAAAGACATACTAATCTTTAAAAAATGAGAAGAAGGGAGGTCACAGAATAAGGGGAGAAAATAGACAAATGTCAATTCCATTTGCTAAACCTGATGAGGCTGAGCTGGATCTGAGCAGAAACTAATAGAAAGAAGCCCCAACCTGCACATGGAGGGCAACCTCGTCACCCAGGGTCTGCTTAGGGAGGGCGTCCTCAGTCCTCTTATCATCTTGGGAGTCCCTCTGTGCCACTCCACATGGGGATTACAGCTGATAAGTTATGACATGCAACCAGTGGAAACCCAGTCAGCCGGGAAAGGCATCGCCTCTTCTGGCGTGTGCATCCACATTATTTTGGCATTCATCATTATCATTTAAATGTAATCTCACCTTAGAAGAAAAAAAAATCCCCCTATTTGCTCCTGACTTAATCCTGACAAGATAATTGAAATAACATATTAAGACTTCTCATTAAGAGGCCCCAGGTATTAGAACTGCCAGCGTGACAGAATGGAAACACCACGTGCCTCCCTTGATGCTGTAACCTCATTAAACTCTGTGCACACACAGAGGGAAGCAGGACTACGGATCCCGGTTCAGAGAGGAAGGAGCCAGCTTATGTCCACATCACTGAAGCACCTAGGAGAGGACCATGACACCCAGCCCAAGCTACAGTGGTTCCCCTTCCTTATCAAGAAAAAGATGGCAGACAAAGCAGAACCAAGACCGAGTGGGGGCAATGGTGCTAATATAAGGTAAAACCCATTAAAATTGACCCTTAGCTAAAATACCAACCAAATTGGTCCTTCCTCTGTGAATGATGATGATGATGATAATAATAATAATAATAATAATATAAACTCCCTTCTTTCTCCTCACAGGTGAAGTGATAATCTGTGATAGTCTCTCACTCACCAAGTATGTCTGGAGTGTCTACTACATGGTGGGCTCCTCTAACCTGGGTTCTCACCCACCAGGACCTGATGACTACATGCCAGCTCTCTAGACTGAATCAAGAGAAGGATGGGTGCTCATTTCACACAAGAAACCATCTGAAGCCACAAAAGTCTTTCCTCTTGCTGGTGGAGCAAGTCTGGGATCACGTTTAATATCTTTTGGTTGCTTAATCATTACTAGGATGACATTTCCATGTCCTCTCAGTGTAAAGTCCTCAGAGGGAATTTAGTGGTTTTCTAACCTAGTAACAACTCTTCAAAGATGCTTCTTCTTCTTCTTTTTTCAATAAGCATGCACAAAACTAACTTTCTCATATTCCCATTCCTATTCAGAGGTCTATTTATAGAGACCTTTTCATAAAATAAAAAATACTCAGAGAGCAAATAACTAATATATATTGAGTGCCTTTTCTGCATAAGAGACCACAATGAAAGTTAGTATCACTCAAAAGGATAAAGCAACTCCAAGTGGTTAAGGAAGAATGCAAGTTAAAGGCCCTGTAATGGTTTGAATTATGTCCCCTAAAAAGATAAGATAAATTCTTAACTCCCAGTACCTTTTATGGGACCTCATTTGAATATAGGTTCATTGTAGAGGTAACTGGTTAAGAAGAAGTCACACTAAAGTAAGAAGGTCTTTTACACCAACACGACTGATATCTTTATAAGAAAAGGTGAAGACACAGAGAAATACAAAGAGAGGGGAGATTGCCCCAGGGAGTCTATAGATTTCAGAGGGACCAGGAACCTAACTCCTTAACTTCAGACAGCTAGGCTCCACATCTGGGAAACCACAAATTTTTGTTGATTTAAGCTATCCTTTTTGTGGATTTTTGTTACCTTCGTCCCCAAAGTACTGAAACACAGCCCAGGGCTCAAACTCTATCTCCATTTCTCTCAGCCCTTGATAACATAGCTAGTCTCACTATGTTGAATACCAGCTGTGTTTCAATGATGCCTAATAGTGTATCTCCAGGGAAGTACCTGCTTCTAAAATCTCACTGCCTACTCTGCATTTTCAGCTGCATGGGCAAGAAGTAGCTCAACCAGTAGAGAGCCATAATGGAACTGCTCTTCTCCTTCCCCAGGTCTGGTCTTGTAGCAGTCCCATTCAAGATGTCCAATCTGTAAGAGAACACTGTTGGCTATAACCTCACAATATTTACAGATTCCATTATTTTCTCACCACCTTCTCTTTTGCACTCTGGTTCAAGTTTCCGCTATCCACTATTTGAACACACAAGAGAAATATAAATGGTGCCCCTACTGCTACCTATTGGTCCTACAGTATATCCCCATCACAATATTCAGATTGACCACCCTCAGCCACCAAATAGATATTTCAGTTTAGTTGAACCAGTTATGTACAGAAGGACTATACGTCAACATAATATAGTCTACAGATTATCAACCCACAGCCAACATCATACTGAATGAGAAAAAGGCGAAAACCTTTCCTCTAACACCAGGAACAAGACAAAGTGTCCATTCTCACCATTCTTATTCAACACAGTACCTGAAGTTTTAGCCAGAAAAATTAGGAAAGAGAAAGAAATAAGACATACATATAGGAAGAAAATCAAATTATTCCTGTTTGTAGATGATATGATGATATATAGCAAAACCTAAAGACTTCACCAAAGTACTATTAGAACTGATAAATTCAGTAAGGTAGCAGTATACACAACCAATGTACACAAACCAGCTGCTTTTCTATATACACCAATAACAAATTTGCTGAGAAAGAAATCATGAAAGTCATCCCATGCACATTAGCTACAAAACAACAACAACAAAAAAAAACAACCTAGGTATAGATAAACTTAACCAAATTATTAAAAGACCTCCTCAGTGAAAATGATTAAATACTGATGAAAAAGAAACTGAAGAAAACACAAAAAGCTGGAAAGAAATCCAATATTCATGGATCATAATAAATATTATTCAAATGTCCATACTATCCAAAGGGATTTACAGAGCCAATGAAATCCCCATCAAAATAACAATGACATTTTTCAAAAACAAAAGAAACAATACTAAAATTCATACCAAAACACAAAGACCCTGAACAGTTGAAAAAAAACCTGGACAAAAGAAAGAAGCTGGAGGGACCACAATACCTGATTTCAAAATAGCGTGGTATTGGCATAAAAACAGACAGACAAGTGAAACTGAAGTGATATCCCAAATGACTACAGAAAACTGATTCTTGATGAAAATGCCAAAAACATTGGAGAAACATACTTTGGACAGCTCTTAAATAAATACTGCTGGAAAATCTAGATACTAAATGAAGAGGTAAGTTCCAGAGACCCCAATGCTTGTTCAGAATCATAATCAGGAGGAAAATTTATGTTTCCAATCACCAATTTCTTGTGTAGTTTCCCACTCAAATATATATATTATAAATCTCACAAATAGTTCAAGTCATTAGAGTATGTTTAATACTTGTAAAAGATTTACATCTAGTCCCACTTCATTGGGTCTATCCCTACAGTAGACTTTTTTTTTAAATAATTCCAAATTATTTAGACATAGGCTCAGGCACATGACTAACTTTGTATGATATAATCTGAATGAAAGTGACTCTTGTTATTTCCAAACCCAAGTTTAAGAGTTATGTTACCCTTTAGCCATCTCTCATGTCCCCTTTACTATAGGAATGCCAACATGAAAGATAAGCCATCCCACTTTCTAAATGCCAGCCTGAAAGATATGGAATAGACCCCAAGCTGGTCCAAAAGCAATAGGAAATGTAAATAGAATAAATTTTTACATTTGTCAGAAAAGCTAAATAATAGACTATGTAAACTACTATTATTGTTATTATTATTATTTTAGTGCTTTTTACCCACCAGGTGTTTAGCAAACTTTTTTTTCACGACATTATGGAAAAGATGTGATAAATTATATTTCTCAGGAAACTAAACTACATGGAAATCACGCAGTCTAAAGCCACCCAAAAGTGGCAGAGTCAACATTTATCACAAAGTTTCTCTGATCCTTAAATATAAGCACTGGATCTTCCTTTTAACATAAAATGCTAATTTAAAATATTAATGAAAAGTATCCTAAAGAATAAATAGCTGGTTTAGGTATTGGTCATATAGATGTGGTATAAATCCAAATACCAACATATGATATCTTTATTGTCCTCTGCCAGATTTTCCAAAGAAATTCATACAGTTCCTACAAAAAGGCTTTAAGTAATCACACAAGTCCAGGCAACAGCTCTCAGCTTGGGTGGCCATGGATTTCGGCTGTTTGTTTTACAATATGTTAGAACATTGCCAGCTAACATTTTTAAACATTTTCTTTCCCTTTTAGTCAAACCAATTCCAAATGTTTAAAATGCTAAATTGTGGGAAGAACTAAGAGTAACCAGAAATAGAGATTTTTTTTTCTTTTATGTAACATAAACATTTCGGAGAAAAGCAAGAATTCATCTCACTTTACTGGGGAAGAAAAGAAGGCAAACCATTACCCATCCCAGACATCTTGGTTTAGAAATCACAGATTTTCTTAACCTTTTCAAGATGTCTTTAAACATTGGGCAGATAGCTCTATGAAATAGGCCAAAGTTCTGATGGAAAGTGGCCTGAGTCTACATTAATTAGAAAACCCTTTAGTTGTAGTAACAGGAAGACAGCTGTTTTGATTATGTTATTGGCCCTGATTTTTATGCTTCACGGTATCTATGCCCTTTGCCATATGATAATGTTCTTACCTCATCATTAGATGTTTTCCTCTTCTGCTTTTTTTTTTTTGTGTGTGTGTGTGTGTTTTTAATCTTGTACTTCTGCTCTAAATGTGCCCAGGCTAGCCTGCTTATGCCAGGAGGTGGCTGAGAAACATGAGGAAACATGTGCCACCCTCAGCCAAACCCAGCCTAGATTAGCTCACCTTTGGCTCACCAACATGCTCTTGAGATAAATAAATACTGATTACTGTTTTCCTCCTAGGTATTGTCATTGTTTTTATGCAACAGTACATAAAAAGTAAACTAATGCAAGGTAGCTTCAGGAAAAAGAAAAAAAAAAAGGATGCATAATGTTCGAGTAGGGAAGTAGTTCACAGAATTAAAGAAATAAAAAGAACAGTGAGCCTAGGAAAGCTTCAAGGCCACAAGCTGAATTGCAGCAGTAAATTTAATGGACTTTCTCTATACGGCATATCATTAATGTGCCTCAGTTCTCAAATCTCTGCCTCTTTCATTCATAGATTCTCACAAGGGTTCATCTGAGAGGGATATCAGCAAGATTGTACAACATGAACTTTCAGACATGTCCCCTGACAAATTCACTGAATCAACAATAGCCCATACATGAGATACCTTCATCAGAAATTCAGAATCACAGTTTAAGATTAAAACACACGTGCAGAAGTACAGAAATGAAAAAGATGCATTGGTCAGATTGGAAGCACCATTCTATTCTACCCAGGTCATCCCTCCCTGAAGCCTATGCAGCACAGGACCAAGTGAAGTCCCCTTTCCTAAGACCTTTGGAAAAGACCTTGAAGTGAGAACCTAAGTTCACTGTGGAGTCAGAATTCAGTTCATCTGATGGACTCTTATGCATTGCTCTACCCCTTTATCCCTGCGCCTGAACAAACTGAAGTTTTAAGCCTGCACCAGTTTTAAAATCAGAATACATGGGACTTCCTGTGAAACCAGACTCCAGACCATCACCTGTAGACCTAGGTTCAGTCCTGCCCTAGTGGGTTCCAGTGACAGGACAGTTCCGTGAACCCAGGCACCAAGGTAAGCCACCCGGGGGCGGGGGGGGGGAATTCACAGCAGGCCTGGCCATATGTGCTGACAGTCACCTAGAATCTCTGGACAGGCTGTCTGACCAAAGCCAGTTGATGAGGACCATAAAGATGATTACTTCTTCAAGGATGCAGATACCAATGCAAACATGTGATAATTATGAAGGATAAGAGATACATGAGAGATTACCCAAGAAACAAAATAAAATACCAGCAATGTACCAAAAAGAAAAGGACCCCAGCAATGCCAAAAAGAAGAAAATACACACATACATTCATATGTGTATATATTTTATATAGTTTGTATGTATGTGTACACATACACACACACACACACACACACACACACACACACATATATATATATATATATATAGAGAGAGAGAGAGAGAGACAGAGAGAAAGAAAGAAAGAAAGAGAGAGAGAGAAAGAGAGAGAGAGAGAGAAAGAGAGAGAGAGAGAGAGAGAGAGAGAGAAGAGAAATTTTAGGAACTGTCTGAAAACCTTTTCAAAACAGTTTACTTAAGATGAGTGGTGAACTTAAAAGAGAACAGTGACATATCTAAAAGTAAATAATATGTTAACAAATTTGAAGTCAACATATTTAAATATGTTAACAAGTTTAAAAACTCTGGAGTTGTAGCACACCAGGATCAAAATTAAAATTCAATAAAGTACTTCAACAGCATACTCCATAAGGCCAAGAAAAGAATGTGGAGACACATCATTTGAAATAATCCATTTAGAGGAATAAAATACAAGAATGTAAAAGAGTGAATGAAGTCTTCAAGGACTTACTTAATAGATACCTTGAAGCAGAACAATATATACACTATGAAGGCCACAGAGGGAACAGGAAAAAAAAAAAAAGCACTAAGGTTATTTAAAGAAAAGTGACAGAACAATGTTCAAACCTGGGGTGAGAAATGAACATCCAGATCCATGAACCCTAAGGATCTCTAAACCTATTGAATATAAAGAAGTCTTCACTAAGAAACATTTAATAAAATTTGACAGAAATTAAAGACAAGGTATTTTCAAAGCAGAAAGAGAAAACGTATTTGTCACATATAGGTAACATCCATGATACTATGAGTAATTTCTCAGCAGAGATCAGAGAGGCCAGGAGAAAGTGGAATGATGTTTTCACATTGTCCAGGAAGTTGAGGAACTATCAACCAAAAATACTTTCTATAGTAAAGCTCTCCATGGGAATGAAGGAGAGGTGGATTTCCACAGATAAACAAGCTGAGGAGGTTCATCACCATTAAATATTCCTCACAAGAAATGTTACAGGGGGTTCTGTAAATTGCAACACAAAAAACATTAATTAGCGACAAAAAAGATGAAAGAATCAAACTCACTGGGAAAGGTAAATATGTAGTCAAATTAACCATACTTTATTTCAGGCCAAGTGCAGTAGCACATGCCTACAATCCTAGTGGCTTGGGAGGCTGAGGCAGGAGGATCATGAGTTCAAAGCTAGCCTCAGCAAATGCAAGGTGCTAAGAAATTCAGTGAAACCCTGTCTCTGAATAAAAATACAAAATAGGACCATAAATATGACTCAGTGGTTGAGTGCCCCTGAGTTCAATCCCTGGTGACTACCCCCCAAAATAATACTTCATTTCAATGAAAGTAGCACACAAACCACTTTCAACTCTAGCATAACAGTGAAAAGACAAAAGTTAAAAATTAACCACAGAGACTATAATTTGAAAATAACTAAACAATAAGATGTATCCCATGCTTGAATAATTATAACAAAATGGATTATACTGTTATGATTAACTGAAAACAATTAAAAAATAAAAAGAACTGTGAAGGATGTGATTGTTCCATGATTATTTTCTAAAGAGGAAAATAAAAAGATTTAAATTGTGATATCAGAATAAAATAGAAAGGGGTGGAAATAGAACTAAAGATAGTGTTTGTATATGCAATAAATTTTGTTTTTAATCAACTGTGATAGCCACATGTGTGTGGAAATTAACCTGCTCCTAAATAAAGAAAAAAATCAAAAGAGAAATAAAAGCTAATATGAGACAAAAGAAAGTGGAAACCCAGCATCTCAAAACTGTGGGACACAGAGAAGTAGTTGTAAGAGTGAAGTTTATAATAATAACTGTCCATATTGAATAAAATAGGAACAACCTACCTTTTATACCTTAAGAATCTAGGGGGAAAAAAAGAAATTCCAAAGTGAGCAAATGAAGTAAATAATGATTGAAGCAGAAATAAAGACTCATAATCCCAGCAGTTTGGGAAGCTGGAGCAGGAGGATAGTGAGTTCAAACAAGCCTCAGAAAAACCAAAGCACTAAGCAACTCAGTGAGACCCTGTCTCTAAATACAATACAAAATAGGGCTGGGGATGTGGCTCAGTGGCTGAGTGCCCCTGAGTTCAATCCCCAGTTACCAACCCCACCAAAAAAAAAAAAAAAAAAAAAAAACACAGAAAAGTGATGAAGCTGGGAACTAGTCTTCTCAAAAAATAAATTTTACCAAACCTTGGATAAACTAATTGAGAAAAATAGAAGCTTTAAAAAAATAAAATTATAAATGAAAGAGGGTGTATTGCAAAAAGATACCCCAAAATGATTATCCAAATTCCAATTGCATTTTTCATAGAAATATAAAAACTCATATAAAACAATAATAGACCCAAAATAGTAAAAAACAACAACAACAACAAAAAGTCCTTAGAAAAAAGAACAAAGCTAGAGGCACCATACCTCCTTATCTCAAATTATATCCCAAAGTTACAGTAATCAAAAAAAGGTGATACTGGTATAAAAACGGACATATGGAGTAATGAAACACTAGGTCCAGGTCAGAAATAAACACACACATATACATAACTTATTTCTAGGTCACCAGGGTTACAAACTGCAGAGGATGGTCTTTTCAATAAATGCTCCTAGGAAAACTTGATATTCACATGCAAAGGAATAAAGGTGAACTCTTACACCATCCACACAAATCAACTCAAAATGGATTAAAGACTTGAAGAAAGACCTGAAACCATAACATTTCTAGAAGAAAACATAGGAGGAAATTCCTTGACTTGGGTTTCACCAGTGAGGTTTTTGAAGATGACATTCAAAGCACAGGTAACAAAAGCAAAAATTAGCAAATGAAATTGCATACAACTGAAAAGCTCCCACGCATTCAAGGAAACAATCAACAAAATAAAAAACAAATGACAAGCTGGGGAAAAATATTTTGAAATAAAATATCTTATAAGTATCTGATATCTAAAATGCATAAACAACTAATATAATTCACAAAGGATCTGTGAGATTCTAATCCATAAAATAATTTTAGCAACTGTCACAATTTCCCAGCTGTTCATTCTTTGAAGAATCCACTTCCAATATGAGAGAATACTGAGAACATCTTTGATAAGGCATTGCCCTAAGCAAATTGTGTCCATCAGTATCATAGCCATATGAACTAACTCCATATGAAAGTGCTTATATAAAATATTATAGCCCACAGTGGATCTGGATCTAGTGTTATTTGAACTACCCTTTGTATGTAAAAATGAATAACTTTTTCTCTGTGACTGTTAGAATCCAGGTACTCTACTAAGAACATTAACAAAATAATTAATTCTTGGAGGAAACTAAAAGGAAGGAGTTTTTATTATCTCCATTTTTCAAAAAAAAAAAGTATTTGAGGCATAGAGAATTTCATTTGTTCGTGATGTAATAGCTAGTAAATAGCAGAGTCAGAATCAAATACACATTTTCTAAAGAAGAAAGCAAGATTTATATTTAAATAATAACAACAAACATCAAAATGGAGCTATTTATAAAGGAGAAATGGTGCTTTTGATGGACTTTTATGAACCAGGTTGACCCATTAGTGAATACATTGGGTTCGCACTTTCTTACTGACTAATAATAACAAAGTTACAGGAAATTACATTCTACAGTATAAACTAGGGAAGAAATTAGCATTTCAAAGCTTATGTATGTCTGGAAGGTAAATTGCTAGAACAGATCTACACCATGCTGCACAAGCTGCTGATTGACATTCAGAGAAATAAACAAGTACCCGTGATTCTGGGAGGCTTCTTACATCACTATCCCAGCCAAGACATCCTCTTCATCTCCTTTCCACAATTCTTCCTCTCCACTCTTTCAACTTCCAATCCAAGCTTCCCCACATTCTTGAAAGATTAATCCCACATTATGCTGAGTCAATATGGATGGATCACTTATTCTGCAGTGTATGGTATACTGGTTTTATGTTTTTTTTTTTTTTAATGTAGTATAACTAATAGCTGTGTAACTCATTTTGTAAAGTACTTACCCTCACGTTTCCTCATTTAAATTCTCAGGGCATTCTATCGAAGTACATATAGAAAACTGATACTTTACTTTTATAGGTGAGAAAATATTCCATAAACCATCCTTTTATGAAGTGGTAGCAATATGCTTCTGTGAGCACACATCCTAATAAACCAACAACATCAGTAATAGTCCAGGACTACTCTTTGCCTTCGGTCCTGCTGTGCCTAACACATTTCCCCTGACCTAAACCCTGATCCTTTTTTTAATTAAAATTTAAAATCTCTTTAAATGAATGTTTTTACATACATGATTATCTAAACAGCTTCAGGATGTGACACTTAACTCCAAGGAGTACACTATACCTCCACTCTTTTAGTTTTAGCCTAATTTCAACATCAAGGATGGTATTCAGTAAACAGTGTCCTTAACACTTTTAGGAAGCTACAAAGACACTTGATCACTAGAGTGAGGTAGAATTTTGCAAGTCACCTCCTTCAAAACAAAGCTCTCGTCTGATTGCATGTGTTCTGGTTATTTTTAAAAAGTGTATGTGCTTTATGGTTCACATCAAGCAGATACTTTATCTGATTGATCAGTAGAGTATCAATCTGTCATTTGGTCTATAGAAAACCAGAGTGATATATCTGTTGTGAACCTTAGTCCTGTGCCCTGTGGTCGTTAAACTCCAAAGCTATTTCTAAAATGCAATTCACATCTGAGGCATGCAGACATTATAAAGCAAAGTGCATTTTGACAAACAATTCATGTTCCTGGCCAATATTCCTGCCTAAAGGTTTCATCGGTTTCACTGTTCTTCCCCTGATACCATATGCACATGCACTGCTGTCTGTCCTCATTCCTCATGTGTACTCACTACCTCTCGAAAGGGCATGGCAATGGGAGGCCCCCCATTGTATTCTGGCCAGATGCCACTTTGAGACTGCTGTGCAGGCAGAATACCTCAAGCATGCCTTCAAATGTGCTTGTTCCTCATTTCTTTCCTTAAGAAAGTTATCAAATGTTTTTTTTTTCTTAACAAGAATAGATCTAAACCTTCACTGAAGAATATGCCCAATCATTACCTTTAAAAATACACATATTGTTAGGCAATTTAAAAAAGAAAATATTTAGTTTAGCTCATATCTACCCAAATGGTGACTAAAGTTGAGAATGTAAATTGCAGTAAGTATGACAAGAAATTTGTTCTTAGCATATGCTCTGCTGCTATGATGAGCACTAAATCTCATTCACTCCATGCAGCCAGGGTAAGATGAAATAGATAGGAGGTCTGAGTCCCTCCACTCTTTCCAAAAGAGTATAGGTAATAAGTTTTCCTCTTTGCATGGAAAAAATGAAGAAGGAGTCACGCTTCTGGAGATTGCCTTCTGAGGCCTGAGCAACCTGAAGATAAAGAGTTTAACTGGTTAAGAATCCTCAGGCCTAGGAGTCAGCAGCCTTTTCTGAGTCTGAATCTTATAGACACCAGGCTTCGATTTTGTCCAGGGTAAGGTAGAACTGGTTGGGTGGATCTTGATCTCCTCCTCCTCTTCCTCCTCCTCCTCCTCTTCCTCTTTCTCCTCCTCCTTCCCTTCCTCCTGCTTTCCCTCTTCCTCCCTTTAAGTGTTATTAGCTATTGGGAAACATAGATATTGTGCTAAATATAATCCATCCTCTTTTATCACCAAGGTTTAAAGTCATTGATATTTAATTCATAAAGTAACTCTGACACATTGTTCATCTTTGCAATGGGGGATTTGGATAAGTGTTGATGCAATGAAAGAACAAAAGACTGTAGACCAGTCTCCATAGCTTTATCTTTACGCAGGTATCTATGACCCCATCTATGCTTAGCCCGGTACCTACCTCTTGTTGGGGAAAACGCAAGTCAGAGCCTGGGAAAGCTTCTTGCTCCTGGCAGTGAGATAAGAAGAACTTTAAAGAATGTGATAATGAGGGAAATGGAGTGGGGAAACTGGCCACTTCCTTTGTCTTCAGTCTTGTAAAGTCCAAGTTTGTACTCATAAACCTCTGAAGAAAGTCAACTGCACAGGACATACGCAACCTGTGTTCCCGTAGCTTGTAAACACGGGTGGCCCCCCATTGTATTCTGGCCAGCTGCCACCAAACAGCACATGAGATCAAGTGTCCAGACCCTCTCTGATGAGTCCTCCAAGTTCTTTCTTGGGATCAGTAAACAAGTGCCAGTGGGGCTTTTGCAGCCCTGGGATTGAACAACTTGTCATTTTTGAGTAAGAATCAATCATACGGTAACAGGACATTTTGTAAATGTAATGATGATTATAGCAAGTATAATCTGACATGTATTTTTCCTATCAATTTTAACAATTTTTTTTCAAAAAACTTAAAAATTCACTTTTAGGAAACTGCATATTTACCTACATCTCTTGGGACTCTTTCTTTTTAATCTGTTTCCATTTTTTTTTTTTTAGGCTTGAATATTTGGCTTTGACAGCAAGTTTGTGCCTTCTAGTTTCATTTTTTGAATACTTGCTTGAAGGCATTTGTCTATGTGATTACAAAAAAATTACATTACCTTTCCTGGGATCATCAGGTTTTCTGGAAGCATTTTGTTTTATTTGATTTTACTTTTCTTTGAGAACATGGGGGCTTTTGATCAGCTTTCAGTAATTTCTTTTTTCAATGAAATTTATGGCTTAAATAAAATGAGCTCACCCAGTGGGTGCTGTACAAGTAGTTTCCTGTGAATTCTCAGGGCCAATTACTTTCAATGTACCAAGAGATCATAAATCTTGAAGGCCATGAAAGTACTTATTTTTAAGGCATGCTACAGTCCTTTTAAATTCCAAGGTAGTTAGTCTTTACCTAACATTATAAAAAAAAAGTTCATTTTACCTTCCTTATTTAATTTTTTATCCTAAATGATTTCATAGTTTCTGAGCATTGTTTGATGGAGAGCAGCAAATCTTTAAATCTTCTTGAAAACAGAAACATTTTGGAGAGTGAGCTCTAGCCAAACTCTGCTTTCTAAATATCTGCAGCCTCCCTCCTTCAACCCAGCTCCTATCCTGTTCTCCCAACCACAGGATTTCAGTCACAGTGAGGGAAGTACAATTCAGAGAGGGAGAGAGTAAAGAAAGGAGAAAACAGAAAAAAGAAAACAAACAAACAAAAAACAGTTCATTTCCTAAGTTGTATGTATAATCAAGGTTTATCAACAAGTAGGGTATGCATTTATTTTTAAAAGGATATGTTTTGTTTTCTAAAATAAGAATACATACATTTTAAATCAATGTGTAATTTTAATGTAGTAGAGTTTCATTTTCTCCAAAAAGACTTTTGAAAGGAAGGTGGCTGAAAGATGATGTCTTAATTTTGAGGAAATACATGTTCACATTCTACTTTTCCCCTACATCTATCCAAGAACTATTGTAGGTAAAATAATAATGCATATGTAGTTTGCTGGAAAGCTGAATTTATGTCATTCCTGACATTGAACTGGGAACGTCATCCTTAGGAAGAAAACATTAAAAACATGAATGCAGTAAGTGACATGAAGTTCCTCTGGTAATTGGGGCGGGGAGAGAATCTTTGGTTAAAATCATCACAAAGAAGGTGTCACTCTGCCAAGGAAACTTCTCCCAGAGTAGGAGGCTGTGTCCAAGACATATTCTTCTTGTATGTTCTGTGTTCCTTTGTCTCAGGGTTGTAACTGAGACAGATCATTTCAATTCTTATCCCCAGTCACTGCTGTTTTTTTACAGGGAACTGAACTCAGAAAATCAAAGTCACACCCGAAATATTGAGCAAGTATTAACTAGAATAGCCCCAGAGAGTACTTCAGCAGGGAACCAGGGCATAAGGGCTGTTTTGTAAGAGTAAATCACTTCTCTCAAAATTTGTAGTGTCCGAAAAGAAATCAAAAGAGTAATAAAAAAAAAATCACCCTTTAATGAGTAATTACACTTGGTGAAACAGTATCTAAGGATCCATTGAAATATGTAGACAAGAGAATATGATCAAAGATTTTGCATAAAAAGTTATTAACTATCTTAAAAGATGAGCTTCACAATATTATAAATATTTAAAAGGCATTTTGAGAGGAAAGTTTCAATCTCAGGGTAGGCTGCAGGCATGAAATAACCCAAAGGCAGCAATTATCCCTCTATCCTTATTTACTTCATTTCTACTTAACCAATTATATGGTGGCAATTAATTTCCAGTTTTCCAATGAGGATTATTTAAGGATTTGCTTTTTAGTCATCATTTATATAGATAACTCTGTGGTACCTAGTACAAAATGTGATTCTAAAACTTCTCAATAGTGGAGTACATTTATGATCCTTTTTAATATGCAACATTAAAAATAATTTCCTTCTAAGTAAAGGGTATGGAAAATGCTATGAGTGGTTATAGGCTTGCCACTAAAGGAATGAAAATAGCACACCAGTATCTCTTTATTTATTCAAATTTTTGTTGGCTTGTTTTGTTTTATCTTTAGGGGTGGATGGGATGGGGCTCTTGGGTGGCAATTGAAACCTAGGTATTATGTGTATGGTTGTTGGAGCCACTTTACTAGTACTAAAGTAATTATTCAACAGTGACTAGAGCAACTAGTTGTTAGTTCTCTCTAGACTTAAGGTGGACAGTTCATGAAAATAATACCTCCATGGAATAAAGGAAGGAGAATAGAAAAACAAGCTGGAAAACAAGCACGGTTCTCACATCTGGCCTCTGGAGCTGTTCTGCTGTGTTTGGCCACCAGTTGAGAATAATTCTGGAATCCGACTGGCTAAACTATGAACTGCCAGAGTCAGGACTGCTCCATTCACTGTGCACACAAAAGGGCTATGCGCTGGCTAACAGCACTCCTTCCAGCATAAGGAGGTGGAAAGATTCTGGACCAATGGGGAGGGAGTTGCTCATGTTCACACATACCATCCTACGTCTGTATATAAATTTCCACCTTATATATCATATGCTGTGACAGCAACATAATGAATAAAAAAATAATACTTTTCCATTCCGAGGTGCATGCACATCTGCTGTCTTAGTTCACATTCTAGAATGTTATTGTGGGCAACACATGGTGACTGCTAAATTTGAAATAAATGAATGTGCCAAAGGAAAATGGAGGACCTGTTTCTCAATTCTTACAGATGCTGTTAGAAGCACAGGGAGCCTTCCCCAAGAGAAACTTTAAATTAGACAATAAAGTGATTGTTTAAAAAATCTGAGAAAGGAAGTTCCCAACTTTCAACTTTATCATGGTCTCAGTGGCCACTATGAATGTGAATTATACTGATTGCCCTTGAAATGTGTTGGATCTTACCCAATTCTTTGGCTTGCAAGACTAGAATGAAATGGTATTTGTGTGTATCTTAAAGAATCCTGATTCTCCCCATGCTGCCTAAACCCATGGTTGACTCCCTGCTCTGAATAAGCATTGTTCCAATCCTTAGGTTTCATTGTGAGTAGTTGACATAAGGCACTCTTGCTATAAAACTTATATATAAATGGTAGGTGATTGAAAACAAGCAAAATAGTTATTCCACAGTGTAGTGAGGAAACTGTATATTAGGAGAGAAAGCAAAACAAGAGATAAAATGTTCCAGAAAAGGAGTCTTGATTGTATGGACCAATCAGTATCTTTAACCTTGAAGGTAGATAAAACCAAGAAGGACTAGAAGATAAAGAAGGTAAGTAGAAATGAGTTCTGAAAAGTGAACTCTTGAGTTTTAAATATGTAAGATGTAAAAATGAGGAGAATCTTGAAAAAGAGATTGGGAAAGAGTAAGAAAGATGATTAAGTATATGAATCAATTTGACTGGGCTAAGGGATGCCCAAATAGATGATAAATCATTTTTCTGGATGTATTAATAAAGCTATCTTTGTAAGATATTAGCATTTGAATTAGTAGACAGAGTAAGAATCACCCTCACTAATGTGAGTGGACATAGTCTTGTCTGTAAATAATCTGAGTAAATCAAAACATGGAGGGGTGACTAATTGCTCCCTCTGTGTGATCCAGGATATCTATCTTCTGTCCTTAGACATCAGCACCTTTGATTCTTGGGCCTTTGACCTCTGGACTCAGGCAAAAAAATTCACCATAGCTTTCTTTCTTCTCAAGCTTCTGACTTTAACTATATTACACCACTATCTTCCTGGTTCTCCAGCTTACTGATGAATGACCACAGGATTTCTCAGCCTCCATCAGTACATGATCCAATTCAAATAATAAATTTTTGGTTCTGTTTTTCTGAAGATTCTTGACTAACACAATAAGGCAAGATGGAAGAAGTACAGTGTGGTATCCTGAAAATCCAAGGAAAAATGTATATAAGGAGGAGGCAGTGATTATCTGTTTTAAATATCACGGAAATGTGAAATATAATGAGCACCACGATAAAAAAAAGTATTTGATTCATTCATTATTCCTCTAGGATCACTCCATGACATAAAAAAAAAGATAAAAGTATAAAACGGAATATAATTCAATAATAATTTTGCTAAACTTTTCATACTTTTGTACATTCATATGGTTAATTGTCTTGCACTTCTATCAACACGTGTTTTACTGTTCCCTGATAGAACCAATATCAGATCTAACTAGCAATCTATTTATCTGTCTTTCTATTACCTATATATCTTTCTATCTGTGACCTACAAAAGATCATCTGCAAGCTATAGTCCCTGGGATGCAGACAGCTTAACTTAGTCCAAGTTCAAATCCTTAGAACCAAGGAAATCAACGATGTGCTTCTGTGACTGAAACCAAAGCCCATGCACTGAGTTGGGTGAGGCACTGGTGTAAGTCCTGGAGCCCCAGACTCGAGAACTTGGGGTCCTAAAGTCCAAGGTTGGAGAAGAGTGTATCTCACTTTCAGGAGAGAGAGAAGATGCTTTCCTGTTTTTCCTTTACCATCCAGGCCCCCAGCCATTTGGATGGTGCCTCCCCACACTGAAGACAACTCTTCTCTACTCAGTCCACTAACTCACATGTTTCCTCTGGAAACACCCACAGAGATGAACTCAAAACTAATGCTTTACCAGTTTTCTAGGTATTGATAATACAGTGCAACCACACTAACATCTGAAATTAACTATTGCAGTATGTAACCCTATTTTATTTTGTCACTTTGCCTCTTTTCCTCTGGAGGCAGAAAAGACTATTGACACTCATTTTCATTTATTCCAAACCTGTAATGTACCTTGGACTAGGTTCAGGGCTCACTTGTGCTGATTTACTAAAGAAAGAAGAAAAGAGGGAGGGATTGAGATGGGAAAGGTGCAAAATAGGAAGAGAAAGGGGAAGGGAAGAATATAAGAAGAAAGATAGACAAGGAGGAAAAATAGATTTGCCCATTAAAGTAGGCACTATGCCAATATATACAGCATTTAGACATCTGGAGAATTCTTTGGGGAAACCAGGAATGACACTTTGAGGAGTATCCATGCTTAAAAACTGTCCTCATTATCAGAAAATTAACATTGTTGTCTACTTTATAAGAATTCCCTGCTAATGCAACAATTATTCAAAGGTCAATCTATGGGTTCTTCAAAAATCCCTTCAGCACTCAGAAGAGGGAGTGTTTCTTATCAAATAAGTAAGTTTATTTTTTTAAAAAAAAGCTTTTCATTTTACCTTAAACTGATTTACTGCATTTATTCTGGAAATATAATTCAAATTCTTCTCCTGAAAAAAATAGGAAAGTTATACTTTAAATGAAACTAGCAAGTATGTGAAAAATTACCAACAAGGCTCAAGAAGAATTAAACAAAATTCAAATAAATTTCCTAAAAGGATTTAGTAGGAAACCCTCTGTCTTTGTGTCTCATCTTCCCACTATTCCTCTCAATTTTCCTACTATCCGATGAAAGAATTTCTCCATAAAACTCCATAAGCCATCTTTCCATTTTTTCTTGTACAAATTATTAATTATAATTGTACAAGTTAAAAATTAATGAATGCCTGTACTAGCCAAGATACTGTATTCAAGATGAGAGTGTTTAAATTTTAAATATCTGAAAATTCTTTTGTTAAAATACAGATAATAGCATTCATGAGATTTCTACCTAGCATGGGTTTATATGGACTTGTTATAGCATGAAATTTAGAGAAGTGAGAATAAAGGGCAATTAAAACTCAAGGTTTATAATCTCTCATTGCTCATTCAGCAAATGTTTCTTGAACATACATGCCATGCTCAGCCTTTTCCTACCCAAATTAAACAAAAAGTTGTCCAAGCTCTATGGAAAATACCAGGGATTTAAATATGAATACACCATTTATAGTTTGACCCTCTTCATCATCATCAACTTCGTCATCAACAGCATCATCACAACTGGTAGTATTTATTCATCATTTATTTTGCATTGAGCATTGTGTAACTTACATGAAAACATTTTCAATTTCCCCACATCTCCCACCTTATGAATAAGAAAGCTGAAGCCTAGAGAAATGGAGTTTATGTAGATGAGGTTCCCTTTGCTGTAAATGGAGCTGGAATTCTAATCTAGGCGGTTGGAAATAGATTCTGTACTCTTCATGGGTGACATCGCTTTCCAAGATGAGAATGAATTTTGAAGTCAGATATGCCTATTTATAAATCCCACCTCTGCCACTTATTACAGTTCTAGATAGAAAATGTAGTCTCTAAGACATTTTTATCTGTAAAATGGAGATGAAAATATTTGCTTCTGTCATTGTTTTGAGAAGTAAATATAAATGAATTGCAAAGGACATTCCATAGTATCTGACACAGTGGAGCTATTCAGAATATTGACTATTGTCACCATTTTTGTGAATGGTACATATAGCCTGATTGTCAAAGTGAGCTCTGAATTGGTCACTATTTTTACGAAAACATGAATCAGTTCTCCAAAAATTTCAGAGCTGAATAGAAGGTCGTCAGACTGATTTCTCACATTCTCCAGCAATCCATTTTCTCTAGGAATTCAAAACCTGGCATGAAATGTATCTATTTCACGAAGTCCTCCCTTCACACAAAAGTGACGAATTCTGACTACTTTAAATTTAAATGGGTTGATATATTGATTTATAATTGCTCCTGTACAATTTCTCTGTGTAAAATTATTTTCAAGAAATAAATGTTAACAAGTCTCCTTTAGAAACATCACATGTGGATTCTCTTAAATTGGCAAAGAGGGAAGATACTTCAAGTGGAGAGAAATTTTATTATGTTATGTATGCACAACACTTGGTCAGAAATTGTAGGGGAGAGGAACACAAGAATAGCATACAGTCTATTCTCAACAGATTTTACAATCTATTATGAGGGAATAAAATAAATATGACTAATATAAGATTGAAAGGCAGATGTCATAGGAGATCCCAAAATGGGAAAGCCTTTGGTCATCATAAAATCAACCATTCTACAGTAGAAAGTGCCTGGATTTTAAAGCCCTGGGTGTTTGCATTCAAACCCTGACATAAGTATTATTTATGACATGATTTTGGCAAGTCACAACCCTCTCTGACCCTATAAATTTATGTCTGAGAGATGAAAAGTGTGAAATTTTCATTTACCATGGATGTGTTGATAAAATGACATCAAATGAGAAAACAGATTGGAAAACACCTTGCCCATTACCTAGCACACTTAACAGTACTCATTGAATTAGCAGTTTCTCCCTTTCTCCTCTAATTAAATCAAACAACAAATAAAAAGAAGTTGACCCAATAAATAATTTCAAATGATTGACTTAATAAGGACTCATTTTTTCTGGGCTTTCTGAACTCCCATTCAGACATAACAGCAATGCAAATGTATTATGTACTAAATAGGAATTTGCTCTCTAACCCTGAACACTTTTGGAGGCTTACTAAAAATAGAACAACCATATGAAAAATACATTCATATCTTCTACAGAATTCCTATCAAAGACATTTTCTTCTATGTCACTCAAAGGATTTTAAATTAATGTTCACCTTTAAATTATATATAGAATTTGATGCCAAGAAAGTGTCTACTTGGCAGAATTGAAGTACTTCTCTTTATTTGGACAGAAAATTATTTGAACAGTGGTGACTCCACAAGTGGTAACCATGGAGGACGGTCACCTTCCACTCCCATCTCCAGGACCTGTGTCCACCCTTCAAAACACCAGCATTCTAGAAACAGTCATGCTGATAGTTCTTGGTGTGAAAAATGTTTCATCAACATCATCCAAAGGTTGAAGAAAATTGTTTTTGGAATCTGTTCAGCATATTGATCTGTAACAAACAATGGAGGTGAAACAGTATATTTCCTAAGCAAATACAATTGCACTGAAAAAAAAAATAATGCTAAAGACATTTTGTGACAAGGCCAAACTCACACTGCCTCACTGAGGAATTCAGTTTCCAGCACATGAACTTTGGAGGCAGTGATGGTTGGTGAGGCCTAATGAGAGAAATTTGGGTCACGGGGGTAGAGCCTTCTGAAAGGGTTGATGCCTTTCTCAGAAGAATGGATTAGATGTTGTGAGGGTTTGTTCCTTTTTTCTCACTTGTATAAGTATGAGCTTGGCATTGCACATGTCAGCATGATGAGCTTGAACTTTCTCAAAAACCATGATCCCAAATAAGCTTTATCCCCAGTAATTATCCCATCTCAGTTATTGTGTTATAGCAACAGAACATAAACTAAGACAATCTGATTTGGCATATGTACTCATTGCTCCCCAAACAGAAAATCACCCTGAATATTGTACCACACATGAGAAAATTCTAGAGTCAAAAGTGGATACAAATCAGGTTTCTACTCTTCCCTCACTTGTAGGAAGCTTGCAAGAATTTTGTTTTTCACTGTAGAATGTTTTTCTGGTTAGAGTCAGCATCAAATTGCATGGAATTCTTAGTTTTCTATGTTCTCTTTCTCAAAACAACAATGAAGCTGGGCTTTGGAGGGAAAATCCAGAATACTGCTTTGCTTCCTTTTCTTCTTCTCCCCTATGCCAGTGCTGAACACTAATATCTTTGGTTACCTCAGCACTCAGTAAAGTGGATAATGTGGTGCACACCTGTACTCCCAGAGACTCAGGAGTCTAAGGCAGGAGGATCACAAGTTTGAGATCAGTCTGGGTAACTTAGCAAGACTCTGTTTTAAAATAAAAATAAAAAAAGTTTTAAAAGATTGGAACTGTAGGTCAGTGGGAGAGCACCCTTGGGTTCAATCCCCAGTACCATAAAAACAAAACAAAACAAAAAGTGACTATGACACTCATTTAAGTAGCATCTTGGTTCAGATTCCTGTATAATTTCCTACTTATTTTTAAGTCATTTAAGGACTAAATGAGTCCTTCCTTATGAGAAGCCATTTTAAATAACTTTTTGGCCAGATTAAATTGAAATATACAAGAGACAGAAACTGAAGATGATTACTAAAAATTTAGAGTGAGAAAAATGTTAGAGGTTATCTAATATAATCTTCCGCTTGATTTATGGGTTCTTTCTAAAATCTCTTTAGTTCGTGGGGAAAAAGTCCCCATCAACTACTTTATTCCTTGTCCCCCACAGAGCAGGAAATGCATTGCCCTATGCACAATGGACTCTCAATAGATACTTCTGACAATTGTGGAAATATATAGTACATAACCTTGTGGGGCTCAACTTGTCAGTGCCTACTGGTGAATATAAATCATTTCCCCTGCTGAGCCTTCGCCTTTATAAACTGCAGAATGAAGCTCAAACCAGGAGTGGAAGCACCTTCTCAGAGTTTACTGGATCATGGATGTTGTATGTCAAGAACAGTAATGTTACTATAATATAGTAATCTTGGTGTTAATATGATATAGTTCTGCTATTAAAACTTAGGAAGTTTTAGGAAAAATTTTATTTTATCACTGGGTAAACTACATCTGATTTGGCATTTTAGGTGATATTCCCCAGAAATTCTTGCAGTCCACTCATGAAAAACTAAAGGAATATGTCTTGCTTTTTTCTGACCTCTATTAAATAAGAAATTTCATATAAGACTAAACTTGTCTCTCTCTGTGTCAACTTTTGAACAGCAAAAAATTACATTGAACAATGTCTAAGAAAATGAGGATAGTGAAGTGGGGTTTAAAAAGAAAAAATGACAACCAAAGACTGGATTCAAAAGGGATACTTTTCATTATAAAATAATAATGAAAAGTACAGAATAATGTACTTATTCTAGTCTATGGAAAATAATTGGCACAAAAATTGGCACAAGCCTTAACAAAAACATTACAATATCGACAAGACTTAAGCATAGACATTATCCTAACTTCTATAAATGATAAATTGAGGCATACTTACATAAAGGGAATATGGGTGTTATGGTTTAGATTCAGCAGTGTCACATAATACCTCCTGTGTTAATTCAGAAATGTTCAGAGGTATTTTATTGAGTTATGAGATTTGTGACCTAATCAGTCCACCTGAGTGGACTGGGTGGTAACTGTAGGAGGGTGAGCATGGTAGAGGAGGTAGGTCTCTAGGAGTGTGCCCTGGAAGGGTTCATAGTTCCTAAAGCCCCTTTCTCTCTCTCTATCTGCTTCCTCTTCACCAAGAGTAGAGCAGTGTCCCTCGACCACACTCTTCCACCATGATGTTCTGCCTCAAAGGCACAGAGCAATGGACACAGTAGACCATGGACTGAACCTCTAAATCTCTAAATTGTGAACACAAATAAACTTTTCCTCCTCTAAGTAGTTTAGTTCTTGTCAAGTATCTTGATCACAGATGTAAAAACTGACTAACACAATGAGTGACCACCCTTGTTATATCTTCAATTCCATGTAAAAAACCCATAGCAATTGGATACAGAATTCTTATAAGAATATATTTGCATCTCTGAGGTGCTTAGTACAAAGTAGATTGCCTTTTGTGACTATATGGATAAAATTTTCATTTTTTATAGGCATTAAGTTATATTGTGCTTATTTGGGCTCTTGATTCAGTGGAAATGATAAACTACCATAGTAAGACTTAACCTTAAGATTTTCCTCAGGACCCAGACAAAGGACTCTATTATAGATTCCAAATGCATCAATAATTTATAGTGTTTTACTATTGAGAGTATCAAGTAATCATATTTATTTTTCTCCCACAAATACAGAATTAGACTCTTCTCTATTAATTGAATGACCTTGGGCAAATTAAATCTTCCTGGGCTTCTTCATCTGCCAAAGTACAGAAAACCATATTGATACAGATATTTGTTGGAAGGGTTAAACCATAATGCATTTACAGCGTCAATTGGCCCATTTTCAAAACATAACAAATATTAGCTAGCTGCATTAATATTATTAAAGGTTTTTTTTGTGTGTGTGTGGTGCTGGGGATTGAACCCAGGGTGTGAGGCAAGCACTCTACCAACCGAGCAATATCCCAATCCCAATATTATTAAATTTTAAATGAGGTTTCTCTTTGAACTGTACACTTAATGGTATGTGTGTAGATATGTTTGGCACTATTTTAGCTGTTATTAAATACTTTGGGAAGAAAATTAAGCTTGATCCAGATGTGAGAGTTTATAAAATTTAAGGAGCTGGGGATATAGTTTAGTGGCTGAACATGTTCTTAACAGACCTGAGCTCTGGGTTCAATCCCCAGCACCAAAGAACAATAATAACAATAATAATTTATAGTTGTTGGAAGTCAATCCTCCACCTTCAAATATCAGCCATTTCTGAATATATATGTATCTGTATGTATGTATGTGTGTATATATATATATATATATATATATTCCAATACATATTCCAATATATATATTCCAATACATATTCCATATATTAATATGTATATTCCAATGATTATAGTGCTAGAATATTAGATATTCAAAGAAAAAATCTGAGTTAAACTTCCAGAACTGTCATTTCCTCCTTTTCTCATGATCTCAATTTCATGATTTGTAAAATAAGGACGGTCATGTTTAGTCTAAAAACCAGAGAGAGATTTTCGAAGACTGAAGCAGATGATACAAGTAAAATTACTCTGAAAATGTGCAATATTCCTACACATGTAGATTCCTATTATTAATCAAAATGGACAGGTTAATACCTGTAATTTGAGCTTACATGTAAACATTTCTATTTATCCAAATTAGATAATTCACAAGACTATACCTTTTCTGTTTTTATTCCTCTAATCAACATGTCATTTATTGATCAATTTAAATATGAAAGGAATGATTGTACTGTGAAATTTTATGTGCAATGGAGAATTTAATGCAAATAAAACAACTATAAATCAAATTGTAAAATTATATGCTACATAATCATAAAATGGATGAGATAGACTCTACATAGATTTGGCAAGATATGCATCCTGTAGTGTAAGATATACAGAGTGTAACCCCCTTTATGTAAACACATGCTCACAGGAAATGTCCAGGAGGACTATAGACCAAATGTCAATAGTGATTATTTTTAGTGTAAAGTTTAAGAGCATTTTACTACACATCTAAAAATATGTAGCCAGATTTCTTTGTATACAATTTGTTTGTACTATAATCAGAGGGAAAATATTGTAAATGTAGGCACCTTGAAAATACTTGTAAAACTTTTAAAACTAGAGAACCCAAAGATAAGAATAGTCCTTCATTTCAAAAGATAGTAACAAAGCTTCTCTGTCTTTGGCACAGCCGAGAGGATGGAACTGTAGCTCAGGGTACAGGTTAATGCTAGCCCAGCATTGGCCTGTACACTCTTCTCAGGAAAAGAAACAATCTGTGAGGTGAACAGAGAGCCTACATCCTGGGAGCAAATTTTTACCCTTCACACATCAGACAGAGCACTAAACTCTAGGGTATATAAAGAACTTAAAAAGCTAAGTACCAAAAAAAACAAATAACCCAATCAACAAATGGGCAAAGGAGCTGAACAGATACTTCTCAGAAGAGGATATATAATCAATCAACAAATATATGAAAAAATGTTCATCATCTCTAGCAATCAGAGAAATGCAAATCAAAACTACTCTAAGATATCATCTTACTCCAGTAAGAATGGCAGCTATTATGAAGACAAATAACAATAAGTGTTGGCGAGGATGTGGGGAAAAAGGTACACTCATACATTGCTGGTGAGACTGCAAATTTGTATAGCCAATATGGAAAGCAGTATGGAGATTCCTTGGAAATTTGGGAATGGAACCACCATTTGACCCAGCTGTCTCTCTCCTCAGACTATACACAAAGGACTTAAAAACAGCATACTACAGGGACACAGCCACATCAATGTTTATAGCAGAACAATTCACAGTAGCTAAACTGTGGAACCAACCTAGATGCCCTTCAGTAGACAAATGCATTAAAAAAATGTGGCTATATACAATGGAATTTTACTCAGCAATAAAAGAGAATAAAACCATGGCATTTGCAGTAAATGGATAGCATTGGAGAAGATAATGCTAATTAAAGTTAGCCAATCCCCCCAAAAAAAATGCCAAATGTTTTCTCTGATATAAGGAGGCTGACTCATAGTAGGGTAGGGATGGAGAGCATGGGAGGAATAGATAAATTCTAGATAGGGAAGAGGGGTGGGAGGGAAAGGAAGGGGGCTGGGGATTAGCAAGGATGGTGGAATGTGACAGAAATCATTGTCCAAAGTACAGATATGAAGACACAAATTGGTGCCAAAATACTTTATATACAAACAGAGATATGAAAAATTGTGGTATATATGTGTAATAAGAATTGTAATGCATTCTGCTGTCATTGTTTTAACTAAAAAGAAAAGAAAATCTGAGTTCTGTGTTCTACAAGACAGAGCTGGAACAATTGAATTGGGTTCCCCCTAAATGACACAATAGATTCCTTATAAGTTTGTCTTCCAGAAAAAAAAAAAAAAGGAAATTCTTTCGTTCATCATTCTTTATATTATTACTAAAATAATAATGCAAAGTTTACGCAAGTGATAATTGCATCTCTTATTTGTATATCTCTTTGAAATTAATGAAGACTGCTTTCACATATAAACTGCTTGTCACAGTGTCATAAGAAAAAGACACATCTTTAGGGAGCACTTATGAAGTGGTCATTAAATGTGAAACATGAACACAAATGAAATCTTTATTCTCAAAGCACCAGTGGTGCTTAGCAGGGTGCACTATCTCCTTGCTACATGGTAATGTAAAAAAAATGGGGGGCTTTTTATGTTGTCACCAGGATCGAGGGTGTCATTGGATTTTAGGGCCAGGACTGAAGAAAACTAGAAGTCCTATGTGTACCAAACAGTCCAATGTAATACATTTCCCCCCAACAAATGGCAAAAATAACCTTCCAGTTACTGTTAAAAAAATAACTTCATGGTATTGCCATATTCTGCAGATTTTCTCAAAATATTATGTCACTGAATGGCTTTGCAAAATTTGTAGAAGTTTGCTTTCTGCCAGGTCAAAATATGTTCTTCCTGATAGATTTTGTCTTCTAGTATTATTTTACCAGCATAAGAAGAAAGAAAGAGAGAGAAATGAAAGAAGGAATAAAGGAAGGAAGGAAGGAAGGAGGGAGGGAGGGAAAGAGGGAGGGAGAGAAGGAGGAAGAATGGAAGCTTATAGGGAGGGAAGACAGAGAAAAGAAAACACATAGAGGAGAAGAAGAGAGGAAAGGGGTGAGAGAGAAACAGGTTGAACTAAACTAAATATAAAAATATAAAAGAGAAGAAGAATATTAACTCCATATTTCTACATATTTTTTTTTCTTTTCTTTTTTGAACTCAGGGGCACTTAACTGCTGAGCCACATCCCCAGTTTGTTTGTTTGTTTATTATATTGAAATAGTGTCAAAGTTGCAAAAGGTCTCATTAAATCACTGAGGAGCCTTGAATTTGCAATCCTCCTACCTCAGCCTCCTGAGTTGTTGGGATTACAGGCCTGGCAGTCCACATCATTTCAAATGAATGTCCCTGTCTATCTTCTTTATTTAAACCCTCTCACACTATTGATGATGAGCTCTGTCAATAGAAAAGTTACTGGCCTGGAAATTGATGTGTTTCATTACCAGCATAGACATTAAATACTCAGGTAAGTGGCTTAATGTTGCTAAGAATTCCTAAAATGAGAAATGGGGTGAATGACTGCCCATAAGATGCTGATAGTCCTTTCTGTCACTCATGCCTCTGTTTCTCATAGGAATCCACAGTCCTCAGATGTCCAGGACTCTGAAGCTTCCCTCATGTTCCCAAATATTTCTCACTTAAACAAGAGGAAGGACCAGGACCTAGCAACTGAAATCAGTGCAATTATCATTGAGAAGAAGTTGATTTGGGTTGGATTGTATTTACCCCATACCTTGAGTTTTAATTTTCTTTCATTTCCTCTGACTTTCTTAATGTATGGAAATCCCATTCACAGAATTATCACACATAGAGGTTCAATAAAAATAAGTTTTTCCTGATTGAAATAGAGTCAGACTAAAAGATTCCAAAGAGAAGGCACAACTTGAAAAATTATATTTTATATAGACTGTTAGGGTCAAACAGTTGCCATTCCAGAAGAAATCTGTAGCTATTTTTATATTCGTACATTGAATTAATTCTTCTAAAAGTTACATGTGGGCAAAATAATTATTGATACACACCAAATTAAATTTGTTGTCAAATACCCACTGAAGTAATACAGAATGCCCATGGTTGCAGTTTTCAAGATTCCCTTTTCTTCCTGATATCTCCTTGCTCCAGTGCTATTCAAGGAAATGTATAATTTATTTACACATTTATTACCAATTTATTACCAATCCAATCATAAATATCTCTCCATCTCACCCTACTTGCCTCACCTTGCTTCAACCTGCTGAGTATTTCCTGCGATATGTTTTATTTGTCATGAACAATTGGCAAATGAGATCACTAATTAGTCTGTGCATTAATTACTTTTCCATCTGTGTTCCCTTTTAGAGAAGTAGGTACAGTGATGGTAGGTAATTAAGACTAAAGATGGTCCATTGATCTCCAGTACTTGGGTCTCTTTCTCATTCCCATGCCCTTTGTTGCCAGGTAGGTGTGGGAGAAGCAGAGCTTGAAAGTAGTTTTATTCAATCCCATTCAAGTAAGTCTTCACTCCTAGTGTACATGAAGCAGGCATTGCTATGCAGAGTTAAAGATAGATACAGATGATGAGATAAGTTTAATATGAATGTGGATGTCAAGCAATAATTCTATATAATTTTTTAAATATTTATTTTTAGGGTTTTTTTAGGTGGACACAATATCTTTATTTTTCATTTTTATGTGGTGTTGAGGATCAAACTCAGCGCCCAGCGCACGCCAGGCAAGCACGCTACTGCTTGAGCCACATCTCCAGCCCTATTCTATATAATTTAAAGAAACAAAATATAAACAGGAATAAAATTGTATGACTTGTTTATTTTAATAGTTTTTCTTTGAGTATTAAATACATTTCAGATTGAAATAGAAGTACAGATTTGGATTTTGAAAACGTTTAAAGGACTAAATATCTGTACCTACATTTTCCATGATCTGAAGTCTAGATGTTCAGCTTTCTCAGAAAGGAATGTGTGAGTGTGTGTGTGTGTGTGTGTGTGTGTGCAAAAGAAGAGAGAAATGGCTGAAATAAACTGATTTTTAAAAATTTGTTAATGTCCCCACTTAAAAAGAAAAAAAAAAGTACATGATCATGGCAAACACTCTAACAAGAAAATTGTAAATTGTCAATGATGTTGTTATCATTCTTCCTCTACTAGCATACTTTAGAGTAGAAGTTGCTTAAGTGTCACATGTACCTTCCAGAACTTTTCCTGATTTACCAAATGAGATGACAGATAAGTCAAGAGAAAGATAGAGATAGAAATGTGCACACACCAAGGTAAACACATGTATGTACATGTTGTAAAAACTGCATTAGCCAAAGACCACTAGGAATAAACACGCACTCGTAACAAATTCAAATTTCTTTACCGTAAGCATGAAGGGTAGGCACTTTAGAGTAGCAACATCTGCCACTTGACATGGGAAAGGAGGGCCAAGTCTCATGATCAGTTGGGCTCCCAGTGAAAGATTCAAAGAAAGATGTATAGGAAAAGGGATCAGTTCTAGAAAAGTTACTTTGTCTGAGATGGGATCAGAAGAGAGATTATTAAGGCACTAAGAGCTGCCAGAAGATGTGGCATGACACCACTGGACATCCCCAGGCAGGTCTGAGCAACACTGGGCAGAAGCAGCAGGTACTCAAGGAGGGTGTTGCTGTGGCATTTCCTACTGAATACCAAGGCTTTGAGGCCTTGGGAGAAACGGTGTTTCCTGGTAACTTGGCTGCAGATTCTCTCTGCATCTGTCTCCTCACCCAGCCTAATGTAACAGCAGGAGTGCTTTTTCCTGTTTCACCCAAGCAGATTTTCATCACTCCTTCAGTTCCAGAATTTTATTCTTGCAATATATAGACATTGAAGTAAATAGATTTGTAGATAGACAGGTAAGTAGGTAGATTTATAGTTCATATATACAAAGTATACTATATATGTAGTTTTAACTTACAAACAAGGAAATTAGAAAATACACATACTTTTTTTTGCAATTATCTGTTTATATTTAGCAGTCTGAATTTACTCTTCTTTGTCAATACATAAATGTCTGTAGCTATTTTTAATGGCTATTTAGTATTTGTGAGTAATTTAACCTATTTTCCATTTTATATCAAATTGCTTATGATTTTAAATGAGATTAATATGTATACTTAAATCATTCTAATATATAATCATTCTAATATGTATACATATACAATACATGCATGTTCTTAAACACTTCAGTATGTAGTTTTAAATTATAGATTTCTAGATAAAAATTGCTAAGTGAAAGAATATGCATTTCAAATTTTGATTATCATCAAAAAATGCTGTTTTTTTTATGATAATCAAAAATACCCCTCATATTCCCACCAAGATTGTATGGGTTTGGCCCTCTTTCCATATGCTCACCAATATTAGATTTCATAAATTCTTAAATTTTTGGCAATCTGATAGGAGGAACTGACATTTCCTTACTGTAATTTGGATTCTCCCAACTGCTAGGACATTTACCATCTTTTTGTGTGTGTTTATTGTGCAATTTTTTGCATGTTTTTTTTTTTTCAATCACTTCCCTTTCACATCTCACTAATTAAAACTGAATTTTACTGACATAATTCAGTAACCTCATTATTACTTGAGCAGCTTAGAAATGTTAATGTTCAAGTAAGAGGATCTCAGGGTGAACCCAGCAATTCTGCTTAGGTGGTTTGTGTTTTACTGGCTGCAATCCAGGGGATGATCACTATGAGGGATGCCAGGATCAACATATTCAAGGTTTAGTCTCATAGTGAATCTGGGTACAAACTCAATTCCTCCATTATATAGTGGTCTTAATTCAAGTTATCTTTATATGAGAGGGCAGTATAGGATAAAATAAGGACACATAAATACTGCTTTGGTGATAAAATATTTGAATTATTTTAACTGCATATACTATTTTGTATGCAATTTTATATACATAATAGACACTTCAAAGATCGCAAAGCAAAGCTACTTTATATAAGCTGTGTTTTAAAATATCTGTATAAATGACTGGCCCTTGTTCTCTTTCAGTTTCTCATAGCTCTAGATTATTTCCTCTTTCTTCCTTTTGTGAATTCATATCAAAGCAACTAGAAAACTCTGATGATATTTGGTATGTAACCTTCAAACACGTTTGAATTAAACAAAATCTTCTCTCACGAATTAAAAATTTTAAAAATCCTTCCTTTGTGGAACTTGTAATTGAGAGTAATTACTGTCATATATTTTGTGCTTCATTAATTCTCCAACATTGAACAATATTAGCATCTTGAACCAACATTAAGCATATAATGTATTATTCTTAATCTATATTTCCCTCAAGTAGTATTTTCACTTAACTTATAAACTTGCATTTTTAAAAATTTGGCCCACATTTATCACAATCATTAAATTATAAAAGTGTAAAATAAAATTAAGCTCTCTCATTAGTTTGGGATTCACTGTATCTGCCATCTCAGAATGTAAATATGCAGAATTACCTTCAGAACTTCATATATTTCTTGACTTGTCTTTACATTAGTCTGCCATTTCATTCCAATTTTAGAAAACCCTTTTAACCTTGAGGTTAGCTAGATGGCAATTAAACTCAGCAAACCCTATTGAACATTATCTGCATTGATAAGGGGGGGTGATTATCAAAGAAAGCAATGTCTACTCTCAGCTATTCTATACTTTTTTATGAAAGAGCATTAAACTAAGAATATTTCAAATTTAAATATTGAACCCAGGCATCCATTAAAGTGATCTATGTGGCAAATTATTGCAGCTGATCAAAGGGAAGAAGGGATGGCTATGAGGTGGTGGGTTTAGTGAGGGACTCCTAGTTCTCCTGGGATCATTGTTAAATAGAAAGACTTGAGAGGATCAAGATGTATAAGGTGTTCATTTATGGGATAGTTGGAGATAAATTGGGGTACATTGAATGAAGTTAAGTATTGACACTGTCATTTAATAAGAAAAGAATACCACTGAACTTAGGCAAACCTAGGTTTAAACCAAGAATTTTTCTTTTTAGCTAAGTAACATTAAGATTTAACATTTTAAATCTCAGCTCTCTCATGTGAAAAAAAAAATTTAAACACATATGTGGATATGCAGCTCTCTTACCCCACTAGTGGGAGCATAATTAGCATAATCACTTAAGAAAATCTGGCAAAATTTACTAAAGTTTAATATATGCAGTCTCCTGAACCAGCAATTCTTCTGGTTTGTGTACACTCAAAGCAAATGCTTAAGGAGTATCTGATATACAACAATATCTGAAGCAATACTATTAATAATAGCTAGAAGTTGTAGGCAGTAAATAAGTAGAATAGATAACCAAATCATGGTGTATTCTTACAGTGGAATATTACACAACAATGAGAATGAATGAACAATACTAAAGCCACAATATGCCAAATCATGCATTAATCTCAGGGACACATTAAAAGGAGTCAGATGCAAAGACATACGCTGTATTAACCCACTTAGGTAAAGTTCAAAAGTTCACACACACACACACACACACACCAAAAAAACAAAACAAAAAAAAAAACACTGTCAGGAGTTAGATATCAGGAATGTGATTGTGCTAGCATTAAGGGTAGTTTTGGTAGGGACTTGAACAGTCTTCTGAGACTCTAGTAACATTCTGTGATCTGCTGTGGATTCTAATCACATAGATGTGCTCACTTTGCAAAAAGTCATTAGACTACACTTATCATCATGCACATTTGAGACTGCATACATATTTGAATAAAATTTGCATTAAAGACATTTATCTATATATCTGTTTTGGAGATTTGTAGCAATCATTTTAAATGCTGCTGTCATTTTTCTATCATTCCTTATCAGATATGTGGGAACACAAGATCAGTTAAAAGAAATCACTTTGACAAATCAGTAATTAGTATTCATTGGTGTATATTCCAGAGAAATAAGGAATCCTGTTTACATCAAAACCTGTATAATGATGTTGTTTGCAGCATTAATCTCATATTAGCCCCAAACGACTGCAGACAATGTTAATAATTCAGATATTTTCAGTTGGAGAACATTTAGACCAACAGTGGATTGCTATCCTGCAGTAAAAGGAAGCTATGCAATAATTTTTGCAAATTGTGTGTGTGTGTGTGTGCACGCACACGTGTACTTGTGGGAGTTAATGATTGAAACTAGTGCATTGCACATGGTAGGCAAGGGTTTTACCACTCAGCGACATCCACAGTCCTGGGAAGATTAATGGAATTATATGCTAAATAGGGGGTAGCTAATATCAAAATGTCAAAGAATGTATGCATCTACTTATACAGCATTCTTGAAATGACAAAATTAGAGAAATGGATAACAGATAAGCGGTTTCAGGAGTTAGAAATGGGTGTGTGGGGTTCAAAAGGGAGATGGATATGGTAATAGGAGGGCATTCTGAGAAATGCTTAAGGTGATGAACGATGCTTTATACTGGCTACAATATCAGGTACATGAACCTTCAATGATAAAACTGCTTAGAACTGAATACACAGGTGTACACACAAACACGTGGAGAGAGAGAGAGAGAGAGAGAGAGAGAGAGAGAGAGAGAGAGAAATAAAACTGAGGTACCCAATTGTATCTAAATTGGCATCCTGTTTATGGTATTATGCTATAATCTTTCCTAATGTTACCATCAGGGAAAACTGAGTAAAGTATATATGGGGCCTCTTTTGTTGATTTCTTACAAGGGCATGTGTAATTTTCCCAAAACCGAGAGTTTAAAGTTTTTGAGAGCAAAAAGGTGATCCAGAACTTGACAATATTTTAACCTTGTGAGAGACTGAAAGGAAAATGTTTTCAGTGAGTGAGATCCCTCTTTTAAACAAAGTGTATGAGTCAATGTAACCAATAAAAATTGCATAACCCAATCAGGACCCAAATAACTATGAATGTTAAGAGTTCTGAAGTTGTATTTCTATGCTTTTTACAAACTTAAAAGAAGATTGTGTGTTTGTCTTGGTGTGTGACTATGGGTATATGTGGGTCAGTCTGGTTATTAAGGAAGCACAAAAGGAACCAAAAAATATTTTGGGGACTACCAGACCTGTCCCAAGAAGAAATTACTGACCAGGCAACATAAATATGCCCAAATCACCTGGCAACTATATCCCTTCCATGAACAGGGTGACTTAATTTAGCTATTTCTTTTCTTTTTAATTTTCTTTTAATTGCTTCAAATTAGTTATGCATGACAGTAGAATGCATTTTGACACACTGTACACAAAGGGAGCACAATTTCTCCTTCCTCTGGCTAAACATGGTGCAGAGTCACACTGGTAGTATAGTCAAACATGTATGTAATAATGTCTGTGGAATGAGACAGACATTAATTTAGCTTTTGAAAGATAAAAAAGTAGTAAATACTTGTAGAAAAACTGGGAAAATAAGAAACAGAAAATGTGTTTCAATTGAAATTATAAACACTATCCTTTATAACATTTTGTAATACATAGTCTCTCCTAACTACCAATTTCATTTTGTATAGACTGCCCTTCTTCACTTGTTCTATAGCAAATATTTTCTCTGACATGGAATTGATTTTTGTTGTTGTTTTTGTTGTTGTTGTTGTTGTTGTTATTGGAGGTTGAACTCAGGGAAGCTTTATCACTGAACTACTATCCCAGTCCTTTTAAAATTTTATCTATAAATTTTTCTATTAATTTATGTCAGACAATGTCTTGCTAAGTGTCGAGGGTCTTATGAAATTCTTTAGACTGGCCTTGAACTTGTGATTCTCCTGCCTGGGCTTCCCCAGTCTCTAGGGCACACAACAGAGTGCTTGGCTTTGAAATTTATTTTTTAAAGTTATTTGAACTAGTTATATGATGAATCTTTTTTACAGAAGTACTAAGATTAACTGCTTATATATTTCTGGAAGTCTCATGTAATACTTTTTTTTTTTCCTTGTACTGGTAATCAAACAAAGGGATACTCTACCACTGAGCTGCATCCACTGCCTTCTCCGCTTTTAATCTTGTGGCTAAGTTGTTGAGGCTGACACTCAAACTTGCAACCCTCCTGTCTCAGCCTGTAGAGTTGCTGGGATTACAGGCATGCAGTGTCATGCCCAATCCCATGATTTAAGTGTAGGTTGCACATAATGACTCAGGACACATGAAACTATATATAATCTAGTATCCTGGTTGAATTTCTGAAACAGAATAAAAAGATGGTAGTTTAAAACTGAAGAAATCTGAATGAAGTGTGGACTTTAGTTAATAATGATGTGACAATATTGCTTCATTCATTGTGAAAAATATATATGTATTTAAGATGCTATTAACAGGGAAACTGGATGTGGGTTATATGGACTTTCTGTGCTGTTTTTTTCTTATTTTTAATGGACAAATACCTTTATTTTATTTATTTTTCTTTATGTGGTGCCAAGGATTGAACCCAGTGCCTCACACATGTGAGGCAAAGTGCTGTACCACTGAGCCACAACCCCAGCCCTTTCTGTGCTATCTTTACAGTTATTCTTTAGACCTAAACAAAAAGCTTGCTTAAAAAATAACATAATGAAGACCTTTGTGAAATAAATATTTTACAGAATTTTGTTTCCTTAAAATATTGCTAGAAAGAACATTACTTGTTCTTGAAGTTTGAAATATTTTCATCTCTTGATGCATGTTAACAACTTATTTTTCAAAACTCTGTACTTAGTACAAATTGTATGCATACCCTTATTATCACAACTATGATGCATGTTTGCTTTGTAAGTAACAGCAACAAAATATTACTCTGTTCTGTGTCTTTAGCAAAATAAATAATGCTTCTGTTTATTAAGAAGGAGAGTTACCTTTTCAGGCTGGGTAGCAACTGATCAAAATATTTCTTGAACATTTGTATTTCATAATCTATGTGCTGAGTTTTTCTTTTCTATTTCTCGTGTTCTTATTTTTTTTAATCTCTCCAAACATATTCAGACTATTAACTTGTTAGCCTCTTTGTTGCAATAGTTAAATCCTTTTGTATTTCCCAAGGAAAAAATTCTTGTCATTTACAAATAATGATGATGTTGAAGTCTTTTCTTGATTTACCCATAACTTTTATTTCATTATCCTTGCTTATTACATTTCATTTATTCCAAAATATTCCTCACTTAATTTCTAATTGCATTTATGGAACTTTTGGAAGTACCATAGTCTTAAATTTGTATATAGGTTAATTTATACAAGTTTTCTTTTGTGATTTTTGATTATACAACCATACTTCATTTTTAAATCAGAAAAAATTTTTCTTATTTAATTTTAACTGCTTTGATTTTATTTATTATATTATGCATGTAATTTGTTTATCTGCATATAATTTGTGGAACTTTTCATTAAGAGTCAGCAAACTTAAGATAGTTATTTTTAAATAAAACTTTTTTAAATAAAACTTCTTCATGCTGAATCCATCTCCTGATTTGTTACACAATGGGTTCATATTTTTATCCGTTTGTGAATATTTTATTTGTTAGGTCTATGGATTTCTATTTCAATGCTGAAATGTCTTAATTTTTATAGCTTCATTATAAATATATGTAACTGGTGTTAGATAATGTAGTTCTGTGTGCGCTAGCTTTTATACAATAGTCTTTATTCTTTACAATTTCTGATAATTATTTTTCTAAATGAGTCATAAATTCATATTGTCAAGTTAAAAAGTCACACTATGATTTTTATGAGATTTGCATGAAATCTAAAAAGGGAAGGATTGGTTTATCATATTCAGTTTTCCCATCTGTGGACTTGATATGTCTCTCCATTTTTAAGTCTTCTTTTTCATCTCTCAGCAAAAAATATTCAGATTAGTTCAGTTCAGAAAAGTTCCTAAGATCTCTTCCAAGCATTTTTGTAGCTGCTGCTGCTGCTATGAATGAATTTTTTTCCCACATTATGTTCACCAACCTATTATAGGTGATATAAGACACTTTTTGAGTTTTGTACCTTTACTAGTTGTTGTAGATAAAGCCAGATTTATATCTTAGTTCCAACAGTTGGATTCTTTGGGGCATCCCTCTGCCAAAAAAAAAAAATTATATCATATACAACCAATGATGATATTAAAGTTTTCCTTGATATTAACCATAAATATTATTTCAGTCATCTATTTTTATAACAGTGGATATCCTTTTGTCTGATGTTAATGGAGTTGCTGCTATATATTCACCACTATACATGATCCTTTATTTCACTTCGGTAATTGTATTGAAATGCTTTCTATAGTTTTCTCTTCCCCAGAAAGATAGTACAGCACAGGAATCCAACATATTGCTAGAATTTGAAAGAACACACTCTAAAAATGTCTTTTAATCCATTACTGTCAAAGAGTTTCCAGTTCTTTGCTCATATTTTAGTGGCAAAAGCACATTTTGGCCCTTTTTGTCTGCGTAGAATGATCTTCCTTGTTTAGTTCCTGAACTTCCTTCAAGGCTACATTCTGCATGACCTCCAGAAAACCTTATCTTAGATATACTATGCCCCTCACCAGGTCTGAGACTAGATCCCTTCCTGAGAAGAACATATTCTAAACACCTCAGAAATAGATCTAAAGCTGTAACACGGATTCTGAAATTGTTTACGTATCTGCTCTTAACTCAGAACCTCTTCAAGGGAAGCGGATTTCATATCTTCCTACTGCATAATTCCAGAGACAACCCACAGTGCTGAGAAAAGCATCCTTAAATTGTTTCTGGATCAAAATGACATCCTGATGTTAATTTGTTAGAATTGTAAAGGTGAATAATAGATAGCATGTTCCATTTCCATGTGTCTCCACTAAATATCAGTAATTATAATTTGTCTTTCTGTTATAGCTTGTATCCCAAGTTCTTACATTTGTAAAAGAAGTTCCTACTGGCTTAATACTTACTACATTACTATGGGTTTTGAAAAAATAATATCTATATGTGTAATGTCATGATTTAGATTTTATAGATATAGAAATGTACTCAGCAGAGATTAGTGAGTTAGAAAGCTCACAGTTAAACCCAATTATGTTTCTAAATGTAAAGCCAAAGGCCAGCCTGTAATTCTTCTACTGTATACTCCTCCACTACAGTAAAACAAGTGTTACTATTCCCAAGCAAATGACTATTTCTGGTCCATTGTATAAACTAGGTCAGCAATGACACTTCCAGACTGAAGTCTAAAGATAACCTCTCAAGTCTTGAACATGAAGGTGCATAGGTCAGTAGCAGGGGAAACCCCATGTTCTGGATGTCCTTTGGAATTGTATAGAAGTTGTCATCTACTGAGATCCAAGAAAAAAGCTGAAATAACATGTTCAGCTTGAGATTTATTACACATCATTTATCATTTGTAAGACTAAGTATTGGCTCAGAGAATTAAAAAGAATTTTCTAGTCTTAAAATGAATTTTCCATTTTTAAGATTTTCTCTTCAATCTGAAGAGGCATGCAATTATTAAAACAAACTGTATTATATTGTCATTCTAAAACGTGAAGTAGAAATCCTTATTAGGTCTTCTAAAATCGCTATTTCACTTGTGAGAAATCAGAGTTTGTCAGACTGTATTCATACAAACTCAGAGTTTGAGGCTGATCATGTCATGCAAAAGAAATTTATGCCTATTCCTGACCCACAGTTAATCTGTTTGGGGGCTAAATTACCATGAGGAGTGAGATTTTTCTATTTCAACCGATCTTTGTTACATTGATAGTCTCAATTTAATCTCATTTATGCATCCTAAATCTTTATAGAATGAGTTCAGTTTTCTCCTGATTAATTAACTTTAAAAAACTTGAAATACTGCTGTTTTTCAAATCTGTGTTTCATTTCCATTTTTAATTTTCCACTGAATAACCTTTTTTATTCACAGTGTCTCCTTTAACACTTCCTAGGGTTTGACAGAACTTTGTTGAAATTTTAAATCTTTGCTCAGATATTTTATTCTATCTATTCCTTAGGGGAAAAAAATGAGCAAAATACTGCTCTTGAGGCCATTTCAGTTCATTTCATCTATAGTGCACACTGTTCTTCTGTTTTACATGTGCTGCCTTTCCTACTTTTGTACCCAGATGACATCTGCAATCATGCTACGTGCTTAGTTATTACCCCTGACCTGGCAAAGAACACTCATCAGAACAAAGGATTTGTCACGCTGAATCAGATTCCTGTTCAGTCCCAGCCAGCCTTGTCTCACTTAGTGAAGCTAAGTGGTATTTTATCTTGGCAAAAATGAGGCTCCAGGAATACTGGATATCTTTAAATATGCACAAGACTGTCACATAATTTCTAGAAAAAAGCTTACCCCATGATTTGGGAGTGCTGGTCAAGACACAAGGGAAGCCATTATTATTTGATAATAGGGAAGAACAATAATAGCTATAAAAGTATGCATTGGGCTACCTCTGAAAATACAATTAATCATCTCTGAAGTTCCAGCCTGCTTGGAAAGTCTACTTTTCTGAGATCTGCCTATGTCAGTTTAGACTGTGAGATAATCTGAATAGGGCTTCGGACCTGCGCTTGTTTGTGCTTGCCTGTGTTTCCCCATTTTCTCTAATTGCAGATAAGATGTCTCCATTTGGTAGAGAACCCCGTTGTTGCAACCCATGTTTATTTTTACCTATGTGCATATTTCTTTCTAGGTAAAGGCTTCAGCCCCTGCTTGGTTCTTGAGCTCACTTCATAAATCAATGGCTGTTAAGTGGATGAGCTAGTGAGATTGGCCAAGACCAGTCCATACCTGTGGCGGAGGAGGAAGGGGTGAAAATATGATTAAGAAACTCCTGGCTCCATGTGCCAGGGAAAGAGGATGCCAAGCAGATGAAAACTACATAAACCAACACAGAGAGCCCAGAGTAATATCATTTGGTATTTTAGGACAGCCCAATAATTCAGGAGCTCTATTGGCATTTAATTTCAGGTGACTGGGCTGGGGATGTGGCTCAAGCGGTAGCGCGCTCGCCTGGCATGCGTGCGGCCCGGGTTCGATCCTCAGCACCACATACCAACAAAGATGTTGTGTCTGCCGAAAACTAATAAATAAATATTAAAATTAAAAAAAAAGAATGCTTATAAAAAAAAAAAAAAAAAAAAAAAATTTCAGGTGACTTAACTTTGATGAAGCATCCTACAAAACAAACTTTCTCATTGCCTATCAGATACCAGTCACTGCCAGAAACACTTAATAAAATTAGTCTAAAACACTTTTGTTTGAGAATGAATTACTATATTTGTTTAAACTCTTTTTAAAACTGCTTTCAAGTTTTTGCCTCTCTGTGTGTCTTACACATGTGGGATGTGGGCCTATGAATGAGGACTCACTCTGGGATACAGTGTTATTCAGACATACTGACCCTAAGCCAAGAGAGAGGACAAAACATGTGAGACATCTGATTATTTTGGTTTTTCTCCACCAGGAAACACAGCACTTTGCTTTCAAATTAACAAATAATTAATCAAGACAGGACACTATTTGCAAGAGTTTAGGGCTTTGGCTGATGTTTGCTAGATTGAGAATTGGAAGTGACTCGGTACTACAAAGCTTGACTTGGATGTCCCAGGGTTTCTGGCAAGTGGCCAGGCTTACCAGAAAGGGACAAAGTGGTTGAGGGGGGGCACAGAAAGAAAGCTCTGAGGAGTTTTCAACAGAGCCGTTTTTAACTGACTAGCTTTTAACAAACTGTTAAAGGGGACTTTTTTAAAGGAAGTTCCAATTAGCTTTTGATGAAAAGTGCCAAAGTTTATATTTAAGAAACATAAGAGAGCTACCAAATGTGTTAATACTTTCAAAGGTATCAGGGAAACATCAGGCATATGGGATGGGGGGTGGACCACTTTATTTTTATGACTGATAATGGTGTCAGCAAAACACAGGGAGATTGTGAATGGAAAAGCCAGTTACACAAGAATCATGATTTATTTACAACCTTTGGATCCAGTTCCTAATATGGGAAATTGGGAATCCATTAAAATATTATCTTTTATATTTGGCAATAGACAAATACATAAAGCTTGTAATGTTCTTTTTCTTGGTATTTACTAATATTTTTGTATTCCTAGGTTTGTTGTCAGTGGGAGGTGGGTGGAGATGGGTATCAGGAATACAATGTACACAGGTGAGCGTTAGCATTTATTTGATTATTCATTTTTATAAAGTTCCAATAAATAATATTTTTTTCTTTATATGAAGGCAGAGGTTCCATGGTACTACTTGTGATTTTGTTGCAAGAAGGAAGGGTTTGGGTTGTTGTTTTAGAAGATATATGCTAATCATCCTGAACTGTCTATATAAGCAATATTTTTAAATGTCTGTTTTTTAAAGTGATAAACTTAACATCCTTCAGGTAAGATTCCCACCGGAGCTTTAGCATATCATTTTTTCAATAGCAGTGAGCCTTTAAAAATGACTTCAAAACACATTTAAGAGAGGGTTATGTACAAAATTTATCAATGATTTTTCTCTTGGTATTTTTCACTGGTCTGCCCCAGGTTGCCCAAGACTTCACCCTTCTATTGCGGGGTAACTTTGAAGTCTCTGGAGAGGTGGCTTTTGTGTGGATCAAGGACGTACTCTATATCAAAGCTGCCAAACACAGTTTCAGTGATCCTAGGGCTTCATTCTACTAGAAAGCATATGAAGAAAAGCTTAATTCATAGCCTCAGTAGTGTGAAGGGCTCAGGGGAATACTGTGGCTCATGCCAGTCCTTCTGACCTGTAGCTGAACTTAATTTGAGAAAACAGACTAAATATGGCCTATGGTACAACATTTGTGATTGGGCAATGATGATGACATGTTCTTTGAGCCATTTTTTGTTTTGTTTTGTTTTGTTTTCATTTTTGCCGTTCATATTATGTTGAAGTTTTGATACTCTTTTATCATCAAATGAGAACTCATAAAATTGCCATTAGTTGAAAATTCCTGTAAAACTTAAAGAAATTAATCCCTAATATAAAGGACTAACTAAAATTTGCCTGAATATTTTGCCATAGTTCATTGTACTTGAATTCAGATTAGTAAAATTATTAACAGCCTCCAGGAAACTTTCTATTCTAATTTTGTTTCTCCAGAGAATCAGAAACAATAGGATATGAATGTGTCTTTTACATATATAAAGAGATTTATTAAAAGAAATTGATTCATGTGATTACAAAGGGTTACAGGTTCCAAGATCTGCAGGGTGAATTGGCAGGCTGGAGACACACGAGAGCCAATAGTGCATTTCCTCTAAACAAATTAACAGACTTCAGACCCAACAAGAACCACTGTTTCAGTTCAAGTTCCAAGGTAAGAAAAAGCCAGTATTGCAGCTCCAGAGAGATCAGGCAGGAGCAATTCCCTGTCACTTAAGGAAGAATTAGACTTTTTGCTTCAACTGCTTAGATGGGACCCACTTACATTAGGGAGAATAATCAGCTTTATTCAGTGTACTGATTTAAATATTCTTCTCATTTAAAACACATCCTAACAAAAACGTTCAGAATAATGTTTGATCAACTATCTGGACACTCCATATCTCAATTAAAGGTCGACACATAAAATTAGACATTACACTTTCTTTGTTTTCATGCATAAACACATACTAACACACACATACACACATTTTTTATGCTATCTCCTTTTTTTGTCATATCTTTTGTGAGAGTTAGCCCTATTACTGTGTGGAGTTGTATTCTGTTCAGTCTCACTTGTGAATACCATTCTATTTTGTGCAAGTTTAACAAAATATGTTTATCATACTACTATTTATGAGCATTTAGTGAGTTTACAACTTGTGCTGCTACTCCTACATTCCCTTGGTTAGCATCTACATAGATTCCCAGTGGGCATGTACTTAGAAATGAAATTCCTGGGTTATAGGGTGTATATATGATAAGCATTAATAGATTTTCTATTTATAGGCCATTTAGACCAAGCATACTGGATGATTTGTGGAATTCTCAGGGTGTTTCAGTTTTTACTGCCCAGTCTTTTTACCAAGAAAATATATACATGTGCATAATCTCAAAGTTTATAGGAAAATATTTACCTCTGTGCACTATCCATTTCTTTTGCATAAAGTCCTGTGATTCTAAAGTCAATGGGCTAATGCCCTTGTTGGAAGCTATTAGACATTGATCTCATATGTTCAGCCAGAAATATTACTGATGTTAGGCTCTTTGTCTTTCTTTGTATACTATGATTGGGTTGTGGTTTATTCCCCAACAGTTTGTGTGCTGGAAGCTTGGTCCCTAGTGTAGTGATGGGACTTTTAAGATGATGGCTGTGTGTATGGTCTTTAAATTGGGGCATGTGCTAAGAAGACATTATGGGACCTCTGTCTTGCTACGCCTGCATTGTGATGTGGTATCTCACATAAATGCTTACACCATGATGCCACCCTCATTGAGCCTTAGAGACCAAACCAGTAGACCTGCCCAGTCTTAATCTTTCATTCTCCAAACCTATGTGCTAAATAAACCTCTATAAAGGCATCTAGCACCAAATTATTTTGTGATTATGTTGAAAAAGAGTCTAACACAAAAACATTGATACTGTAAGTGAGGTAAACACCTGTAAATGTGGAAGTAGCTTTGGAATTGGGCTAAGAACAGAGACAGCAAGAGCTTGGAGGAACAAGCTAAACCAGGCCTAGAAATGCTGAGTAGAGCACAATGAAAGATTCTGGTGAGGACTTAGAAGACAAAGAGACTAGGGAAATAATCTCTGATGGAAATGAAAATCATATTGGAAATTGGAGGAAAAGCCATCATTTTTATGAAGTTAAAAAGAATTTTGCTGTCATTGTCCGTGCTCTGGCCTAATTTAAAGGTGATGGAATTGTTTATTGGTTTGAATGAATTTCAAAACAACAAAGCATTCAGGCTGTGGCATAGGCATTATTGAGTATTCTTCATCATATTTGCAGTGAGATTTGGGAACAAAAGAAAGCAGAGATGAAAGATTTGAAAAATTTGTGTGCTACCTAGGAAAAGTGAAGTAAAACATGAGAGTGTCTCTAAGAAACTGCTTACTTAAGAGATTAGCATGCATAAAAGAGAGCCACATGTTTACATCAGGACAATTGAAAAAATGCCTTGTTGGCATCTCAGAATCCTTAATTCACCAGAAGTCCAGAGACCTCCAGGGCAGAATTGTTTCCTTGGAACCCTGTGTGTTTTTCTCAATTCACCATCCAGACCTGTCTCAGAACGTGTGTCCCTGCTCTCAGGCAGTTAACACCCATCTTTAGCCATGGTTCAGGAAGGTCAGCTCATGACAGCAGCAGACTTTGATCACCCTGTGATGCAGATTTTGCAGGCTTGCAGATAATGAAAACTATGGAATCATGGCTGTATCCACCAAAGTTTTCAGAGCAAGCCAGGTAAAACTTTGCCCCTGCAGAAATCTCCATGAGGGTAGTGCCTACAGGACTCATGGGAGGGGAGCCCTATTAAGGACCCCAGAGAAGTACAATTATCAGCAATATGCCCACCTGAGAAAGACTTAGATATCAGTTACAGCCTGAGAAAACATCCATATGGCTGACAACTAATGAATCCTAGTAGTGGGTTTTAACTCCAAGATTGCAAAAGCCCCAGCATACTGTTTACTTATTCCAAATAAAGAACTTACAGAACTCAACGGAGGGTGTTTGGACATTTTATTACTCTGTGGCGGATGGACAAGAAAAAATGGAGGGCCATCTGTACGTACAAGTAGGGGAAACATATAGCATAAGTTGCATGCCTAATGCACAGATGGGCTTCTTCAGATGTTTTACAAGTGCATTTTTTTTTTACTTTACAACTAAGGTTGCTCTGTTTTTGACCTCCATCTAAAGCTTAGAGGAGGGAAGTGGCTGGCTTCCCTTCTCTGTTCTCTTTGTTATCACATTCTTTGGAGTTCTTATCTCACTGCTGGGAACAACAAGTTTTCTAGGCACAGACTCATGTTTATCCCAATAGTGGGACTGTCCAAGGCCTTGGGAGCCCACCCCTCACTGAAATGCTCACAAGATTCTGAACGTGGAGCTTTAGGAGTCATGTGGGCTCTGCTGAGTTTCAGTCTTGCTTGGAGTCAATGTCTCCTTTCCCTTTGCTAAGTCCTCTTCTCCTTTGTATAGGAATGTTCACCCTGTGCCTGTCCCACCACTGAGTATTGGAAGTAAGTAATGTTTTTGAATTTACAGGGGGTTCATAGCCCAATGAGTTTGACTAGTGTCACAGAAGAGACTCTGGAAGCAGACTTTTAAGACTTTGGGATTCCTGGGGATAAAATGATTGCATTTTACTTTATGAGATAAATGAATCTGGGGAGTCAGAGCAGAATTCCGTGACCTGGAAGTCACATAACTCCCAAAGGCACATGTAGTAAAGAATTGGTTCCAGTGTTGTGGTGTGTGAGGGACCTTTAATCAGAGGGATTCAGTGGGAGGACTTTAAGTCAATTGGAGGCATGTCCCTAGAAGAGATTGTGGACCCAAGTCTTGCTGCAGCATCCTGTTTATAACTTCATCTCTCACTCTTACAAATGCATCTGCTATGATTTCATCTGCTATATGGACCACTAGGATCCACCCAATTTTGGACTTTCGGTCTCTAAAACTAAACTAAATTAACTTCTTTTCTTTATAAAAATTTCCCAGTATTTTGTTATAGTAATGAAAAACAGGCTAATAAATTGACTAATTCAATCTAATTATTTTTCTTTTTCCCCTACTGCTTGAAGAATTCAAAATGTACCTACATACTATTTGTTGTAGAATATTTAAAAGATATATAAAAAACAAAGTTAAAAATCATCTGTGAATTTTCTAAGTTATAGATTTAATCAATCATCTTGAAAATGCTTAAATAGCCAAGGGATATCCTTTGCCCTAAATATACTTTTAGTTCTGCAGCATAGACCTTTATGTTCTGATTTCTGCCTCAATCTTTCCTTTTTATATCCTCATTCCTAGGAGCCACTTTGATTTGCAGGGCTATATTAGGCTAGTTCCCATTCTGGGTAAGGAAAACCAACTTTCCTGCCTATGCCTGTGAAGGAGTATTATGATCCTCATTGTACACAGGAGAAAAGAATCAGAAAATAAATTTAAAAATAAATAAATAAAGCTACTAACCATCATCACACAAAATATTCAAGTCCCAATCTGCATCTGTCTTTCCCTACTGAGTTACTAAACTCCCAAGCCTTGCTCCCTATTCTCTCTGTGATCTCCCACAATTGGGTAAGAGGTTTACCCCACACATTCCAGCAATCATCTGTGTACAGGATCTTAACACATTTACTTGCTTCCTTAAGGGGCAACTGCCATTTGATTTTTTGTTTGTTTGTTTGTTTCACTTCTTTTTATTTTCTTTTCTTTTTTTCTTTTTTTATTAGTTGTTCAAAACATTACAGAGCTCTTGACATATCATATTTCATACATTTGATTCAAGCAGATTATGAACTCCCATTTTTACCCCGTATACATATTGCAGATTCACATCGGTTCCACATTCACTTTTTTACATACTGCCATACTAGTGTCTGTTGTATTCTGCTGCTCTTCCTATCCTCTACTATCCGCCCTCCCCTCCCCTCCCCTCTCCTCCCATCTTCTCTCTCTACCCCATCTACTGTAATTCATTTCTCTCTCTTGTTTTTTTTCTCCTTTCCCCTCACTTCCTCTTATATGTAATTTTGTATAACAATGAGGGTCTCCTTCCTTTACCATGCAATCAGAGAAATGCAAATCAAAACCACCCTAAGATACCACCTCACTCCAGTAAGATTGGCAGCCATTATGAAGTCCAACAACGACAAGTGCTGGCGAGGATGTGGGGAAAAGGGTATACTTGTACATTGCTGGTGGGACTGCAAATTGGTGCGGCCAATTTGGAAAGCAGTATGGAGATTCCTGGGAAAGCTGGGAATGGAACCACCATTTAACCCAGCTATTGCCCTTCCCGGACTATTCCCTGAAGACCTTAAAAGAGCGTACTATAGGGATACTGCTACATCGATGTTCATAGCAGCACAATTCACAATAGCTAGACTGTGGAACCAACCTAGATGCCCTTCAATAGATGAATGGATAAAAAAAAATGTGGCATTTATACACAATGGAGTATTACCCTGCACTAAAAAATGACAAAATCTTTGAATTTGCAAGGAAATGGATGGCACTAGAGCAGATTATGCTAAGTGAAGCTAGCCAAACCCTAAAAAACAAATGCCAAATGTCATCTTTGATATAAGGAGAGCAACTAAGAACATAATAGGGAGGAAGAGCATGAGAAGAAGATGACCATTAAACAGGGTCGAGAGGGGGGAGGGAAAGAGAGAGAGAAGGGAAATTGCCATTTGATTTTAAGCTGCTTGAGGATCAGCTCTGACTTTTTCCCTGAGAGATCTAAAATAACGCCAAGAAAATCATTCATTGGCTCACTTCCTAGTTTTGTTTCTTATATGCTATTTACTTTCTGAAAATTATATCAATTATGCCTTTGTGTAGTTGTTTACACTCTCTCTTTAGATATGCAGGCTCATAATCACTGAGACTTCGCTGGCTTACCTGCCACTGTTTTCCCAGCACTCACAGGTGTGCTGAAAACACAGAGAAAACTCATAATAAATAATTTAAGTGAATAAATAATGGGCACTGATACGTAAAATGAGAAATGCACGATGCAAATTCACATTTGTCCTCGTTACCAAGGCCTTTTACTCACCTTCATGTAGGTTTAGGTAAATCATTGATGGGATGAGATCTGCACATTTGCTTTCTTTTTCCACAAAGAAATAGACATTAGTTTCCCTGCTTTTCAAAGGCCATACTGAATGCTTGTTTCTGCAAGTCTGAGATTTAAGATTTTTCTTTGACATTAAAACAGTATTTATTAGATTAATTTTTTTTGAATGATGCCCATTGGGAAGTTGTATTATTTAGCTTGGGCTGCCATAAAGCACCACTGACTGGATTGCTTAAAAATAGAAATTCATTTTGTCATAGTTCGGAGGCTAGAATCCCAGATTGGGCAAGGTTGGCTTTGGTAAGGGCTCTCTTACAGGGTTGCAATAGACTGCTTTCTCAATATCTCCTGGTATGGTCTTGCCTTGGTGAGTATCCATGGAGAATGAGTGAGCTCTCTTGTTAGAGTCTGTAAACAAGTCAAAATAACACCTGGCATTTTGCCAGGGGAATGTTAGAGTTGTAAACAAGTCTGGATGGTGCCTGGCAAAATGCCAGAGGGAGTGGTTTGAGAAGTAACAAAAGCGAGCCATTAAGTGTGGAGATTCCTTATTGGTTGACTGATGTATCTAGTTTATGCTAATTAGATAAGCTGTGTGGAATGTATAAATACTGCTCCTGTCCTGCAATAAACGGCTCCTACTCCTGCTGTATCAACGTACACAAGTTATTCGTCACTCTCCGCTTATTTGGCCCAGCCAGCCAGGCTGCAGCACTCTCTACTGTCTATTAAAAGAATATTAATTTTATTGAATAAGACCCCACCTTTATGAGTCCCCCTCATTTAAACTCAATTACCTCTTTATGTTCTCTGCCTTTAGTTATATTAGGAATTATGGGTTGTTGCACTAGGGAACCTTCTCTCTCTTTTCCCTGTTGAGGTTCAGTCTGAATCTCATATGTGAACAGTCTACAGATTAAAAGAAAAAAAAAGCACACAATTTTATTCCATGCATGGGACATTTCAGGAAAGGAACGGTCTGGAAACTTTTAGAGAATGAGTAAATGGTTTTTAGGGGATATGAAGGTGCTTAAAGATAGACAACAACTTGGATTAAAGTGTGTCTGCCCTTTGAGTGTAGTTTTTTACTTCAGTCTCTTTTTTTCTGTGATATGAGTTTACTCTTCCGTGATTGAGAAAATACCAGGGAATAGAAGACAATTGTGCTCCATATTGTAGATCAAGTCTTTAGGTGGATAAGGGAACTTGAGAGAAAAGTTTATTTCAGCATCTGCTGATTCCCAGGTACCTTTTCTTTAAGATGATCAACAAATGAAAAGCCATAGTTTAAGGCCACATTCCCTGATTCCTTTGGGGTTCAACACAAGAACTGAGGCAGGACACAATTCAGTAATGGTGGAAGGCACACTGTTGAAATCTGTCAGACATTCCAATTATGATAAAATCCTACTCTTTTGAGCTTGGTGCAAGTATTTCATATAAAGATCTTCTCCAAGGGGCTTTTGGAGGATTTTTGACAAGGCAGGATTTTGACAAGGATTTTTGACAATTCCCTCCACACTTATCTGTTTCAAGTTCTGCTGCATGTCTACACTTTGCCTCAAATCACTAAGTAAGGTGGGAGGCAGAATTTGTGGACTTCAATGAAAGACGGAGATTTAATAGACCCCAGGAAATTAGCAATTTTTACCATGCAATAGAGAAAGTGATGAAGTAGACATTTCTTAATGGCAAGGCATAATTGATCTCCCTGGATTTGCTAAGTGAGGCCATAAAAGTTTGATAAACAACAATAATAATAATAACAATAATAATAATACTGAAATCATTACTTTATTTGAAGCATTATGCAGCTAATAACATCTATTTAGAAAGTCAAGATTGTAAAGAAAAACAACACTTACACCTATTTTTTAGCAGTACAATATCATTGTATTGCATTATAATCATCTCTATTTTACGACAAAGTTATTTATCCCAACTTTGCTTTCCAGCCAATAAACCAAGGCCAAAATAATTTTGCATCATCTTCCCCGCACCTTAAGGATATAAGAAGAGTAAAATAAGATAAAAGTAGTTCATCAAATATACATTGTCAGGTTGTTTTCTACCAATTTTTTTCAGTAGAATTTTCATAAACATAATTCTAATTGTTTTTAGTTATACAAAGTATATATAAAGTCTATTTTTTATTGGAATAATATTACATTCTTTTCCAGATTTTCAGTACCAGCACACATTGGAGATAAGATGGGTTTGGTTCCAGATAACTGCAATCAAACTAATATTGCAATAAAGTGAGTCACGTGGATATTTTAGTTTCTCCTGCATATAAACACCATGTTTATATGATGCTGTAGTCTAAAAGTGTTCAATAATATTATGCCTAAAAACTCAATATGCATACCTTAATTTAAAAATACTTCATTGCTAAGAAAGGTTGATGATAACCCAAACATTCCATTGGTGATAATATTTCACTGGTCATTTCAACACTGTTCACAGAATCTTCCCCAAGAGCAGATTACATCTTCAGAAACTGCTTTCTTTGCTTATTTTTTAGAATCCATTTCTCATCTGTCAACATTTAATCATGAGAAAACAGAAAGTAAGACCTTCAGGCTCCATTCATAATTCTAGGTCTCTTATTTTTTCCCGCATCTACAATTACTTCCTTCATTGAAGTTTTGCACTCTTAAGATTTATCCTTATGAGTTGGAATCAAATTTCTCATACTCTCATTAATGTTGATATTTTGACCTCCTGCCCATGTGGCACAAATGTCCTCAATGGTATCATAAATGTGGGATTATTTCCAGAAGGCTTTCAATTTATTTCACTTAGATTCATCAAAAGAATTACTATCTATGGAAGCTATAGCTATGCAAATGGTGTTTCTTAAATAATAAGACTTGAAAGTCAAAATTACTTCTTGATTAAGCTGGGTGTGCTGGTATACGTCTGTAATCCCAGTGAGTTGGAAGGCTGAGGCAGGAAGATCTCAAGTTCACGGGCAATTTAATGAACTCTGTTTAAAATAAAAACTAAAAATTACTGACGGTGTAGCTTAGTGGTAGAGCACCCCTATACTGCAAAATAAGAAAAACAATAATAATAACAATAAAAACAACAACTCCTTGATCCATATGCTGTGTTAGCAGACATGAAAACAACACTAATTTCATCATGTGATTCCATCAGAGGTTTTGGAAAACTGTGTGCATTGTCAATGAGCAGTAATATTTTGAAAGAATTATTTTTTTACTGAACAGTATTTGGGCTTAATATATTCAGTAAATTGTATTTTAAACAGATTTTTTTTCATCCAAGCTTTGTTGCTTCATTATAAAGCATAGGCAGAGTAGATTCAGTATGATTTTTATTGGCTCTAGGAGTCTGGAAGTGGTAAATGAGCATCATCTTCAACTTAAAGTCAGTAGCTTCTTCATTAGCCCCTAACAGCAGAATCAGCCTGTCCTTGAAACTTTAAAGCCAGACATTGGCTTCTCCTTTCTTGCTATGAAAGTCTCTCTTCACTTCCCAGCTACTATAAGGTGAGTGGCTCTCCCCCACCATGCTGTATTATAGTATGTTATCACAGACACAAAGCAATATGGCCAGTCAGTCATGGACTAAAAGCTTTGAACCAAAATATAAGTTTATTATTCAGGTATGGTTATAGTAATAAAAATGGCTAACAGAAAATTGATACTGAGGAATAGGATTGTTGCTGCAAGTACATTGATATGATTTGGGGAAACCTTTGAAAATGGTCTTTGAAAGGAGTTTAGAAGAGTTTGAGAAGCAGGCTGGAGCAATTTTAGAATGGTGTAAGCAGTGTTTAATGGCTGATTCTGGTGAGGACTCAGAAGATCAGACTGATAGAAATTCAGAGAGTAGGGGCCAGAGTAATGAGATTTCAGATGGAAATGAGAACTCTATCGGGAATTGGACTAAAGGTCACTCTGTTACATTGTGGTAAAGTAAGTGGTTGTACAGTACCTGAGTCCCAAGACTTTGTGGGATGCTGATATTCAGAGCCATGGACTAGATTATCTGGCAAAGAAATATTAAGGCAGCACAGCATTTAGGAAGTGATATGAGTATTACTAGCTGTTTTTAACCTAGATTTACTATAAGAATCAGAAGTAAAGAGGAACAGGGCGGAAAAATGGGAAAACTTTCATTTAGTCAAGAAAAGAAGAATGTGTGAAGATGTGACTAAGGATGGTGCAGTTGCTAAAGAGACTAGAATATTTACAAAGAAACCCAGTACTTTCCATTAGGATAGTAGGAAAAGATGCCTTGAGGGCATCTCAGAGATCACAAGACCCCACCTATCCCAGGCTCTTTGGAAGTTCAAGTTTATTTCAAAGACTTTCCTGGGAAGTCTTTTGAGAAAATAGTCCCAGAGAATCCTGCTTTCCCAGGACTGCCTTGGGGACCACTTGGCAGCAAAGCAGACAGAGGCTGTTTTAGCAGCACCCAGATATAGCTCCCCTTGGAGACAGAGCTGGGGTTCATGTGATGGTGGTTTTGAAGACGTGCAGAATGCAACAGTTAATGAAGGCTTCCACCAAGATTGAAAAGAAAGCCTGCGAGGTCAGGTAATGTGTGGCAGGTTCAGAGTGCCTGCAAACATCTCCTCCCTGGTGTGAAGTTGTGTAAGTAAGTCAAATCTGTAACAAAGATCCCAAAGAGGAAAAAAAATGGCAGCATCATGGAACATCTGATGAAAAAATCAGATAAACTCTTTCTATAGAGAGCTTGCAAAGGCAGATTAAGAGTCACACATGGGCCACAACTAACAAAGCCACAGGTATTGGGCTGCCTGTGCCCTTAGGAGGACCCATCCTACCATATTGTGCCCTGGATGCCAGACACAGAGTTTTAGAATTTAATGTTCTGCTGGGTTTCCATATTGCTTTCATCCTGTTCCAACTTTGCAAGTTTCCTATCTCTCCCTTTTGGAATGAGACATTAACCCCATTATCATTATATAAGGAAATATGTAACCTTTCTTCTGACTTTTACAGTGACTCACAGTCAAGTTTATAAACTTTGAATTTTCAGCAATGCTGTAATAGCTAAGATTTTGGAGGATTCTTGGAGATGCACTGAATTAATTTTGAACTGTGAGATGCACATGCTTTATTCTGTTTCTGAAATGACCACTAGAAACCCATATGTTAAAGGCTTGGTCTCTAGGGTTGTGGGACCCTCTCTCTCTTTCTCTCTCTGGATGTTGGCTGCCATGAGGGGAATAGCCTTCCTCCTCTATGCACTCCCTCTATGATGTACTGTGCCACTACAGGCCCAAAGCAATGCAGCCAATCAATCATGGACTGAAACCTCCAAAGCTATGAGCCAAAATAAACCTTTCCTTTTTGTGAGTTGACTTATATGTCATATCTGCAACACTAATGGAAAGTTGATTAACATAGCATACTTTTCCAAGATAAGATATTTGATTTACATTAGACTGGTTGTTTAGTGTGGCCATCTTCATCAATTTTCTTGCCTAAACCTTGTGGATAATTTGCTGTTGCTCCTATCATTTTCTGATTCACCTTGTACTTCTACGTTATTGAGCTGATGTCTTTCCTTAAATCTCATGAATCAATATCTGCTAGCTTCAAATTTTTCTTTTGCTTCAATTTCATAGAATCGCAGAGGTAGTGCCTTTCACTAGATTAGGCTTTGACTCAAGAAAGTGTTGTGGTTGATTTGATCATCTATGAAGCCCACCAAAACTTTATCAATATTAGCAATAATATTGTGTTTCACTTTCTTATCATTTTTTATGTTCACTGGGGAAAAGTTTTCATTTCCTTCCAGAACTTTTTCTTCACATTCATAATTGGACCATTTGATTCAATAAATGGATGCTTTGCCACTGAGTGACATCCCCAGCTCTTTTTATTATTTTGAAACAGGATCTTACTAAGTTGCAAGGGCTTCACCAAGTTGCTGAGGCTGGCCTTGAACTTGTGATCCTCTTGGCTCAACCTCCTGAACCACTGGGATTACCCCTATGTCCTGTCATTTATAGATTTTGATATAAAGTTAGAGACATGTGAACACTTAGAAGCCATATGAGACTATTCATTGGCCTAATTTTATTATTGTTGTGTCTCAGGGAATAGAGATGCGGAGAGAACAGGTGGTTGGTCAGTGGACCAGTCAGAAGGCATGCGACATTTGTCAGTTAAGTTCAGAGACCACTGCTCACACATCACCAAAAAAGATATAATAAAATTAAAAATTTTGAAATATTGTAAGAGTTGAAATTTTTCCATGGGAAAAAAATGGCCATTTTTAGCAAGCACAATATCTACAAAGCACAATAAAGTGAAACACAATAAAAGGAGGCTATATTTATAATACTAAATTCATATTGAATCTAAATGTTTGGTGTCCATATAATCATTTATACATCCTTGGAATTTTGCATTTTTATTATTCATTTGAGTTTCTGACACTAAACTGAACAGTTGTTTTAAGCATTTGGTATTGTATTAAGATTTTTGAAAGTGCTTTCTGGTCCTTATATTCATGTCAATTGGTTGGAGAAGGTACTCATTCATTTACAAGGCACTAAGAAAAGTTCATATTGAGGTATAAATAAAGTAACAATTAAAGAGTTATGATGTATCATAATAACAGAAAAAGCCTGCACAGCTGAAGTGATATTCCAGCTGAATCCTGGAGGAAAAATAAGTTTTTTTTTTTTATTTCAAACTTTGGAAGATGGGTGTTGTTGGTGGATGGTATTTCAATGGGGATTCTTGAAAGCGAATGGCTTACAGGGAACCAAAAGTGATTGAAAGGGCTAAAAGTGGAGTCTGAATGAGTGGGCAGTGGCAGATGAGATTTGTAAGAGACCAGAATATGCAACCCCAAAATATGACTGTAGCAGACCAGAATATACCACCCAAAATAAGTCTATTTGCTATAAGGATTATTTTGAGCTCATTATTTTAAGAAACTGCAGATACATGATAATCTCTGAGAATAGAGTAGAAGTTACCCTTTTGTCAAAGAATTTTACATTTACAAGGGAAATCTCCTTTTTTAAAAAAATCTTTTCCTTTTTGTATAAGGGAAGAAGAATGAGTAAATCATGAGAAAGTTAACAACTCAGAAGGTGGGGATAAAAATCAGCACAAACAACCTTACTCTTATGGGCTATGCTTTTCCTAGGTACCTCCCAATGACTGGCTTCCCCAGACAGTGTTTCAGCAGACAGTGGGATAAAGTTTGAAACAAAGCCACCTCTCTGACGTGTTCTCATTTCTCTGGGTGTCTCCCATGTATACAGGAAGTATGCGTGTTTTTAAACTTAAGCTTGTATTTCTCCTTTAGTCTTTGATTAGTGGAGTCCATACCAATCAAGAAAAAAGAGAAATAGGGATAAAATGATTTATTTTCTTTTTCTGTCATTTCCATCAGTAATAAGTGGCCAAGTTCTGAAGGATCTTAAATGCTACAGTAATGAGTTTACATTTTTCGAAAAGAAATAATAATTGATGGTTTGTCAAGTGAGAATAATCATCTGTGCTTCATATAATCTTTAAAGACAAAAACATAAAATTGTGGTTACTTGCAGGCTTGCAGGAAGAAGAAATTAGAGGACAAAAACTCCAAGGGGGTAAGAATGATCCTTCAAATGAGAGAAAATAAAGACTAGGTATTCTAAATATAAGAAATATAGGGATACTAAAATAACTGCCAGAGGAACTGGTATTCTTAGAATTACTTACCCCCCCCAAAAAATTGTAAAAGAGTCAAAGAGATATATTTTTTTCAACAATGTGGATAGTCCCATATCCACATCCACTACTAAATACCTGGGACCAGCAACTCTCACTCTCAGCCTTTATCAGAATCTCCTAGAAGCATTGCTACAACTCAGCATGCGGACTCTACGCCTCTGGGTAGTCTATGGTGGCAGCCTGAGAATTTGTCTCATTAAAAGGTACCTAAGTGATACTGATAGTGCTGCTGTAAGGAGCATACTTTGAGAAATTATAAATTAAAAAAAGAAAGGAAAATTGTATCCTTCTATGAAAACATCATGATGAAGTAGGGCAGTTTTAACAGACTTTTAAAATTGAACAAAATAATAAGAGCACAAATAGTTTTTAAAAATAAGGGACTTATTAAGAGAATAAAATAACCAAGACTGAATGGTATGTGTAATAATCAAATTAATGTCATACTACAATATTTAAAAAAAGGAAAAATATAAGCACTCATTCTTTTGAAGCAAAAGTCTGTTTCTATTTATATATGTGTCCATGAATAGATACATGGAATCAACAAAAGTGTGTAAAGTTATATTCTAAATTGTCAGGGGTAGTTGTCTCTGATGTGGAGGAGCCATGAAGGAACCCCCTCTTTGAGTTTAACTGACCTTCCATCTAAGCAACCAGGGAATGTCATCAGGGACAAGATCGCAACTAAATGACTACTTATATTATATAACACAATGAGGGGTTTATATAATGTCCAGAGGAAGGGAGCTAAGCCATACTGAATAGGAAAACTAATTCTTGAAGAAAGAGAGATAGATGCATGGGAGAGAGAGGGGAAAGGACAAAAAAGAGAGAAAAAAGAAATCCTGGGGGAGATTTAAGATTCTTGTGGCACTTCAAATTATGTTAGCTTTACTTTCACCCAAGATTGAATTTAGCTGCCAAAAATGAATCTACTATTTCTTTCTTTCGTCCTTTTTTTTTTTTCTCCCACAATAGCATTAAATTTATTTCAACAGGCTGTCTGAGCTACTAAGTTTTGTTAGGAGCTGATGAAAATCCATCATCAGCCAATGACAGACCCTGCCTTTCCCTCACTCCAATTTAAGAGCTGAGCACAAGCAGCCACAGTACTCCTGTCAAGAGTCAGGCATGTCAATGGCAAGTCTTCCTCTGGTAAGATTAAAGTTGGCCCCTGTTCCTACATCCTGGAATCACCCATCAAGAAACCTGCTCTCTTGTCACCTTTGTGAATGAAGAGCTATTCTTTCCATCAGACAAGTGCAGTAATATCCCCAAAGAACCAGATACATTGGCACTGTGATCTCGCCCATCCCCACAGGCTAATCAGAACTAGCTTTGATCTGACTGAGACCAGAGGGCCCTAAGGAAGAATGATTACTGCCTGTGACTCATTACTGAACTGCACCTTTCCTGGTATGCAATCAGATCTTCAGCAGGGATTTCCCCCAAGTGCTACATTCTTCTGCTCACCATTGTCACTGTAGGGCATTAGTGTAGTCTGCTTTTTGTCATCTATAACAAAATGAAGCGTTTGCACCACCAGTTTTAAAAAACCTAGGTTGTGTTAGGCTGAGAACTGAGCCCCAACCTCTATGCACTAAATCTGACTCTAAAGATAGGGACAGAGAATCCAAAATTCAGAAAGATACCCAGGAATTCTGCTATACAGGTAAGTTCTAAATACTGCTGACTAGTGGTTAAGAATCTGAATTTCCAATCCAGACAATTATGCTGCTTTCCTGTTTTGTAAATTTGGAAAATTTTCTCTCTTTGAAGCTCTGTTTCCTCATCTATAAAACCAGGGGAGGAATACCTGATTTCTTACAAAAATTGTTGGGAGTCACACATTTGTAAATCTCTGGTACACATGGCAAGTCAGTGTAGTTACTATTTAATGTCATGGTAGTAATTTTTATGTGTATGCCATCTTGATGAAAAAAACAATGAATTTTGGATTAAATATGAAATGAAATTTTTTTTATATCTGTAGCTTCTAAGAGACCAGGAAAAGTTTTTTTTAATAAATATATTGATTGTGTGCTTAATATGTGATAGGTACAGTCCTAAATCCTCATTAGACAGTTAAGAATAAGTAAGTTCCTTAAACTAATATTACTTCCCAACTAGTGAAGAAACTAAATAAAATATACGCAGATAATGGAATAACTTTAGATACTGATAATTCTACAAAGAAAATAAAGCAGATATTTGAGTATTTCTCCAAAGAAGAAAATAAAGCTAATTTTTAAGCTAGGTGATTGATAACTTTGGACAAGGTAGCTCCAACCTTTCTCAAAGATGGTAACATTTGGACAAAGCCTGAACAATGAGAAAAAGCAGCCATGTAAGTGAAGTTCTTTACTCCACACGGTCACCATGGTTCCTTACTGGTGATGTGACCTTGACCATATGGTAAATGTATTTGCCAGGCTTTCACACTGTACAATGACTACTAGCCCCATCCATACTCTATCGTGTGGAAGTGAGTATTTAGGTACAGCTCACTTTCTTGTAGATATTTTATGGTAGATGAAACCTCATTCAAATGGCAAATAGGCAAGAATAGTTGGAAAGGAAAAGTATAAAGCTATAGGATACAATTCTCACTCTGAAATACTCTTGGGATTATCTTAAGTTTTGGTAAAACCTTGACCTCATTATCATTATCAAACATGAGACAAGCTACTTCCTGATCCCCTTGAGGTTTGCTAAAATGGAAATCCTTGTCATTCTTAGAACTTCCTTATTTCTTCCTGTCAATCTGAGTGAAATGATATATTCTTTCTGCTTTGCACTTATTTTAGGCATGTTTGGATAAACCAAAGACATGGTATTTGCCACAAATGCACATCACCTGCATGAATAGCAGAAACCAGATCAAACTTGGGTCATGAGAGAACTGAGTAAAATTCACACAAACCAAAGTCTAGCTGTCAATATGATTCTAGCTGTTCTTTCTTAGCCCAATATAATTCTGAAATATTTTGAATAGATCATTTTTTCTCAGATATTATATCACATTTTAAAAGTACTATATTTGGTCAGTGGTTCTCAAACTTTATAGTGTCAGGGAATCCCCTAGAGGGATTATTATAGCAGATTCTTGAGTCACACACAGAGCTCCTAATTCATTATTTCTGAGTTGGAACCCACGAAATTGAATTCTAACAAGTTCTCAGGTGATGTTAATGCTGCTAGTGCAAGGATTGCTCTTTAATCACCTACATGCTAGATGAATTATTTGATTCTAATTCTTCTTTAATTTAAAAACAAAATTGATTTTATTGTTTTTATCAATTAAAATCTTCATAGGTTATAGTGTGGAAAAAGACATGTATGTATGACTGGATGAGATCTAAGAGTAGAGGTGGTAAAAATCCAGTAGCTCAGCTTTAATTTGGGGCAACTCCTAGGGATGACCCAGCTCACTTTGGGATCAGCTGGACCTATATAGCAACTGTTTTCCTTTTCAACTTTTCCCTGTCCCCAAAATATCTTCCCTTATTCTCCAAAGGTGTTACTCTTGACAATACACCTAAGTAAACCACCTGCATAAATATATCCAATTCTGCCTCATCCATGGGAAATAAAACCTGATCAACACCTGAATTTGTGGTGACAGTTCTGTGTATGTTCAGTGATTTGGTTGTAGGGTTGCACAAGCAGATACTGAATTCTTGCAACCCTCAAAGGCTGCAATTGATTTCAGTCAGCCACTACATACACTCACACTCACAGATAAACCTAGTCTGAGTCAAAACAGACTAAGAATTCAAGATGGCAGCATTATTTTTATTCCTATTATATCTCCTGATGAAACAAAATAAATTTAGCATAGGACTATCAATTACTTCTTCCTACTGCTGACTTTACACTTTGTAAAAATTTGCCTACTTTAACAGTTCTCTTTGTTTTTTTTTAAAAAAGAAAATTTGTGGAACACTTTAAAATAATGCACCATGCAAATGGATAGATTTTTTTTAAATATATAAAAATGATTTTAACACACTAAGCAATTTCTGGTGTACAAAATGCCTCCCCCAGTACATACACTTAATTCTTCATGCAGATGGAGGGCTTAGCATGTGTTTCTTAGTTGCATTCATATTCATAGCTTTTCAAAGATATTTTTGGTCTATTAAAATTCTGTTTCAGACACCAGTCAGTGTGACCTGTGTGTGACCACAAACCTCCCTAGAGGAGAAGCTCACCTCTGCCATTCTTTCCTCCTTTTTCATTTTTTCCCTGAAATCAGGTGTCACATCTGTCACCACTTGGCCCAGTCTACTGTGCTAATTAACTTATAAATTACGTCCATGTGGCATTGCCTCTCTCCTGTGGGGAAGGCCTATTTGTTTGTTATGCTACATCAGAACAGGGTTAAAAAGGGCCACCAATTTTGCATAAACACCAACCTAATTGTATGGACACTGGAGAGCATGTACTGTGTTTCTGTGTATTCCCTACTGTGTTTTTCCGTAACTGAGGGTCTGCATGTATTCGTTGAATGATTTGAACAGTCAAGAGAGGTGTCTGAATATATCATATAGGGCAGTTTAGGAGGCAAAACAAGTCAGCTATGAGACCACAGGAAACATGTACCTCTTATGATTTGGGGAATACGATTTTGACAGTACTTTTTTTCCCCTTTATACCACCAAAATATGAGCACTCTTTGGCCAGTCCTTCAGCACATCCCTCTGGATTGCTCAGTAATGATCTGACTGAGGCACTGAACATTGAATATTGAAGAATAACTACTGTTTTTTTTTTTCCCAAAGGGACAGATTTGAAGCATTGAAATTCCATTCTTCACCAAGGCATTGGCTGTAAGATAGTGGTTTGTGAGAAGCAAGAAATCAAGTGATTTAATTTTTTTTTGCTGCTCTGTTCCAACCTATATGCCTTTATATGTTTTAACCAAGCATTCACATGAACCTCCTGCATATTTTCTATGGCAATTATTAACCTGAATCTACAAATGGACAGTTGGATCCTGAAGGTTGACTTCTGGAGAAAGAGCAGGTAACCCTTTCATCATCCCCCTAACATATGATAAATATTTTCTAAAGTGCAGAAAGTCCAGCTTTCCCCTCCAAATTGCACTCAACATCGCACTTGCTTAGAAAACTAACTATGAAATTCCAGAGAAGGAAAATGCTGAATCTTCCTCAAAATGATTTTTTATTGTAATTCATAAGCAGTTGTTAAAAACTAATAACTTTTAGTTCTAACACACACTCTGGAAAAAAGTAAGCATAAGTAACTATAATTAGAATTATGCTGTACTAGAAAAAAGCATATTATACTGATCTTGATACACCATTTATACTCAGTGAATCCAGGCAATATTTCAGAAACAATAACTAAAATGAAAATATTCAAAGAGCCTGCCTAAATTTGGATTTGATTATAATTTATTCAAGAACAAAGTCTTTTTCCAGTCCTGATATTTTTCAAACTTTTTGGGATGAATCTTTTAAGAAAAGATTAATATATGTGAAGATAAGTATTCATCACGTCTAATTCTGAAACACAGTCATATTTGACAAAGTTTTTATCAGTTGAAGTTGACTATTGAAAGTAATCCCTAAATCTAGACATGATAATTTATAACCAGTACCCAACTGACTTAACAAATTCTTATCTGAGATATAGCACATAAAAAAAAATTAAAGATGGTGCAGCAGGAATATCTAAGCTATGTCAGGAACCAGCTATCTAGACAAAGATGAGTCACCTGAGCACTAAGCTTCTATCTCATTTCAAAATTGAGAATAATAATAGCCACTTTAAGTTCATTGAATTACTAGAGAAATTAATATACTGTATTTGAAATATTGAGTCAATAAGTAAGAAACTATAATAGTACAAGTCTCAACTAATCCCCCAATGTTATAATTTTCAAAGTAGAGAATTTTATCGTCTGAGTAAGAATATCCTGTAAAATTTTTATTTTTGGGCATTCCTGACATGTACAATATTTCTTTGCAATCATATTTTTCTACTCTAAAGATTTGCCCTATTTAACAGTAAGTAACCCTGATGATCTTGATGAGTTAGTGGTAAATGAGGCAGTAAGATTTGATCTTCTATGATAATTGAAGAGAATTTGAAATTGACCTTATTTCAGAAATTACATAAACCCTAGAACTCTCAATATTTTAACATCTTGATGACTTTGAAAACATTGAATCTAATTACCCCCACCAAAGAAACTCATCAATAAATTATTTTCCTAATAATCATGTTTGCACTGAAATGAAGTGTCTGCAAGACTTTATAGACTTGATTTTTGCAGTTTCCCATGAGACTATAAGCATTCTAAAATAGAAAGCTTAAAAAATAAAATAAAAAATAAAAAACAAATACTCAAGTGCTTAACAACAACTACCATCTTAAAGTCAAGATCAGTATAAATTAGAGAAAATCTTAAATTATTAAACAGTTGATGAAGCCCAACTACACTGTTTTTTAGTATACTGATTAACTTGAAAATATCCTTAAGTGGAAGATTTTTGGAGCATCATTTAATTGAATTAAAGAATGATGCTGATTTTACCACGTTGTCCAAGGAAACTGTCAGGGGTGGGCCATCAAAATAAGTGAATTTGTCCTGTGAAATATGAGTGAATTTTAGGAAGGAATTGTTCCTGTAAGCTTGCTTACTTATAATACGTTGGATCATGGTGAATCCCTGAGATTTGAAGACAAGAGATAAATAAGTACTCTTATTCTTTCATTTTTTTTTTTGTCTTTAAAACACCTATTCCTAATTACCATCATCTTCCTGATTAAATGGTTCCTATGGTATTTGGCCTGGGATAGCACGGTTATCAAAGGGATAAACCTGTTTACATGGAGAAGGTGAACACAAACTAACAGGATGTCACTTTGCTCACAGAACTGTGAATCTTGGTAGATTTTTGTTGGACTCGTAGCTAAGCGATTATACACAGATTTACAACCTTAACTGAATAACTACCAGATATCATTTAGAAGCACTTGCTAGATTCATTTATTTATTATAGATTTATGACTAGAAATGAATGATAACCATAAGTAAATTTTGTTTTCTTCTTCAGACTCAGCACAACAGAGGTCTTCAGGAATGTGGCATGGGTGGAGACTGACACTGATCACTAAGGTGATCATAATATTACCTGTCATAGTTTTATGATAAATAAATCAGGCTACATATATAAAGGGTTGAGTAATATTAGCTCAAATAATTATTTACAATTCAATCATGTTTTAACAATGCACTGTACCATAGCTGTGCTGCTCTTTGAACTGTCTCTATGGGTTAGGAAAACATTCTAGAAGCAGACACACCCAGGCCTTGAAATCTGACTTTGCCACTGACTACCTTTCTGATGTTACCAGGCTGTTTTAATCTCAGGTGTTACTTCAGAACCTATTGTGCAGCCGAAACGAAAGACTTAGTGTGATTGATTAACAGAGTTACTTGTTTGGGAATCTCTCAATACATCCTCTCAGCCTGCCATCATGGGCATTATCTGTGTCTTCCTCATACAAACATAAATCATATGCTTTTGACAGAGAACAGAAAGGGTATGTTTTATAAATCAATATATGAAACCTAACAGATGCCAAAGACTCAAGAAAAGATAATATTTCAAAAGAGTCACTTCAACCAGTAGTTGTATAATTGCAAGCTGTAGTTGTATAATATTTCAAAAGAGTCACTTCAACCTGTTGTTGTATAAGATGCTGGGTCCCTCTTCAGAAAAACTATAAGACAAAGATGTCCATGATTTTCATTATCTATTCCTTTCCCTTCCTTTACATTAGGTATCCAGGTCCTTTTGATTATTTAATTCCTCCTCCAGAAAAAAAATAATGATTTGACCACCTACTTCATCAGGAGATATAATAATGACAGAATTTATACTATGAACATGCCCCAACTAAGCCCAAAGTTTCTAATTCTTATGTTGTAACTTGGGTTGTTTGCAAAGTAGCTAGGTAGGTATTACAACACTGAAGTCATTGGGATAGCAGTCTTGTGCTTTGATGTAGGGTAATCTCAATTCACAACTTAATATAGAAAGTTTTGAATACATTATGTGTTTGTCCTTAGTAACAGTTCCCAAAGTAAACCTATTCCACTGAGTCTCTTGTAGTAATGGGTAGACGAGGATGTGTAAGAGGAAATTGGTGGATAAGACTATGAAGGAATATTACTCAAGAGGAGAACAAACAGGTTGTCTTGGTGGTTTTCTTTCCCCTCCTTACCTTCTGTTTCTCTGCCTGGTACTCCAGTGTGATCACTGATGCACCAACAGTTATAAAATAATTCTGAGGCCTGAAGTCACATATGAAGAAAAAAAACGAAAAGACAGTAAAAAGTTGCCTGGGTGTGGAGCTACCATACCAACCCTTGACTGCATACCTAGAGTTCCTGTAGCATGAGATAGAAATAAATGTCTATTTTGTTCAAGGGACTGCTATTCTGAATTCTAGGAGCCAACACAACTCCCTACTGATGTAAGAATTTGTCTTTGTGCACTGTGTGATATCACTATTGCAGCTGACTGGGATTGAAAACATAAAGACCTAATCACAAAGGATAGAGACTGAGCTACATTGGCTATGCAAATAAGACACAGCAGCAAGGGGTCTAATCAGTTTCACATGGCCTAGTTATCTAGACAGATGCAAGTATGCAGAAAATTGGCTGGCAGTAGAAATGTGAGTGTATGCAAAAAGCCTGCTGTAGAAGGATGAAAGCTCTCTTAGGTGTGGTGGATGAAAGAAGGCCACAAATTATTTGAGACATCTCCCTTTGAGAAAAGGGGTCTATATGTCCTCTCGAGTCTAGGCACACTTTGTGACTACCTTAACAGAACAGGGCAGAAGGGATGCCTTGCAGTTGCAGGCCTCAGCCTTTAGAGACAGGTAGCCTTCCCTCCTAGCATATTCTTTCTTACTTAGGACACTTGTGAAAGATGTCCTAGGACCTCATGGGGGAGGCCTGCAATCAGGTAGAGAGGGAGAGGGCTCAGCCCAGCCCTGGGCCAGGCAGCCATCATGGTGATATTATCATGTGTGACAGTAAGCAGTGCTATCTTGGACTTCCAGTCCAGCTCAAATGTGAGCTGCAAATCAAGCAAGACCATATGGACAGGAATTGTCTTGCCAAACCTCACACAAATTCCTGTCCTCATGACATACAATAAAATGATTGCCTTCTTAAGCCACTAAGATGGGGGGGGGCATTTTTATGTAGTATCAGAAAATTAGAACATGGGGCAAAAAAAACAGCAAGAACTGAGTCTCAAGACAGAACACTGACTGGCTCTCACTGAGAAGACCAGAGAACTAATCAAAATAACTTGGCGGTGTAATCTATCTTTCTTTCTTTCTTCCTTCCTTCCTTCCTTCCTTCCTTTCTTTCTTTCTTTCTTTCTTTCTTCCTTCCTTCCTTCCTTCCTTTCTTTCTGTCTCTCTCTTTCTTTTTTTTTCTTTTTTGTCAGCTGAATTAGAGCGATTCATTTCAGTCATGGGAATATGATATATATCCTTTTTTTTTTCCAGTTCATTAGCCTAAAATGCACAATAGCCTAGAACAAGGGAGGTATGTATAAGCAAGTGTGCGAGAAAAATGCCAGAACCCAAGATAAGAATTCAGGATCTGAGAATATGACAGTGGCAAGCTCCACAATGGATGGATGAATGGAAAGTATATAAGAAATAGCTGAGAAGATGAGATAGGCCTGAGGAGGCCAAGGGAAACTTTTGAGTAAATTTAGCTACAGGTTCCAGAAAATAAGGGGGAAAGCAACTGGTTAGGTATGAAAGGTGGAATGTACCAGCAAATTACATATTCAGGTAAAATTTACATTAGAGAGATTTAATCAATCTTGGCAGCAATAAGGCCTTTTAATTTTATTTCAGTCTTTGACAAAGGGTTTATTAAGGTTCTAGTGTTGGATAGGCTTCTTCCACTTAATAAATCTAAGCCTTGATTTTCTCATCTACAAAACATTCCCCAGCACCTTCATCAAAAATACAATAAATTCAGAATAATAGTTCTTGGCCAATACATAGCACACATTAAATACCCAATGAACATTAGCTTTATAAAAGAAATAATGGCATTCAAAGGGGCATGGGAAGAATGGCCCAGAATAGACAGGCACTGATTGTTTTGTAGAGAAAAGGGAAGGAAACATTTGAGGAGACTAAGCCAGTGAATTGAGAGAAGCAGAGATGGGGCGACCAGGGGAGCTAATTGCATTCCCTGCCCTTGTGTCCTATACCTCCCAGACTCCCCTATTGCTCATTCCTGAAGGAATTGTTCAGACTCCTGAGAAACACAGGAACAGAACTGAATATGAAGGATCTCAGTGTCTATATCTGGCGATTCCTGAAACAAGGTAGAGAGAGAGGAGCTCTTCTATGGCTTCTATTTGGCATCTGTTTAAGAGATTAACTCTAGGGAAGAAAGAACGATATTTAGTAGCAGTTAGGGTAACTCAGTGGAACCCTCAAAAACTGGGAGAATAAACACCAAATTAAGGACCTCATTTTTTTTCATTACAGCCTTGAAAAGAATATTGGGTATAGGCTGCGGGTAAAGCATATGGACTAAGGCTGTTCAGGGCTTCTTAAGAATATGAAAGGCTTTTCATCTGGGTGCAGAGATGATCCACAATGGCCTATTAATGAAAGCTACTTTTTAAAAAGCAATACTATTATATGAACATAAGATTTGTGGCCATTTTATGTAGTATCAGAAAATTGGAACATGGGGCAAATAAACCAGCAAGAGCTAGGTTTCAAGACAGAACATTGAATCTCACTTTGGAGACCAGAGAACTAGTCAAAATAACTTGATGGTATTATTCTGTTTCATCAGCTGAATGAAAGAGGAGTGTTTTAGATAACTTCAAGGCTCTTAAGTAGACAAATTTGAAGATGGAAAGCCATCAGGAAGCCAGACAACACCTCCCATTCCTGACCTTTTCTCTGTCCACCTATTTTACTCCTCTTCCTGTGTCCTAGTTTAGTTCAAATTTCATTTCTATGTCTTCTGCTTGATAGATGGGTTGCTTCTGATTCTTAAACCTACTTACCCATGAAAAAGAATAAAGGAGGTATATATAGATATATAGATATAGATAGAGATAGAGATAGAGATAGAGATAGAGATAGAGATAGAGAGATATCTACAATGGTCTCAACTCTGCAAGGTGAACAGTCCTCAGAGAACACTCATGAGTTGAGAGTTGTGCTTAAACAACACTACATGTGCTTAAACAACACTCCATTGTACCATGATGAACACAACCTACCATTTAAGGGTATGAGTCACATTGTATGTGTGATATCTTCGCACTTAAGTGTATGTGAAAGTGAAATCAAAAACAAGCTCAACAATGTTTGGTTCATGTTATTTTTTTGATTGCATTCTGGAGCTGTACAAAATGTCCAAATTATTCCATGATTCTATTGACTTATGATGAAAGATTATCCTCTCAAACTCTTTCAGACTTTTAATTTTCTTCATCGGAACAAATTTTTACACTGCAGTTATTATTTTTTTTTCATATTCTTTAAGGGAAGGATTAAATTAGAAAACGTGAGGAAACTCTTATTGTAATTCAACTTTATGTATCTTTAATGTAATCTGTAGGTAGGAATCAGTATTTGTAATTTTCTTTCCTGTATAAAAAGGCTCATGTGTAATTGGAAGCCACTTCAATATCAATCTAAAAGAATAGTAATAGTCCATTTGTAAGAATTTCTTCTTTTTTAAAAAATCCAAATCACTTATATTACTTCTATATGCTTACTGCTATGCTAGTAGGGAAGGGGATTCCAGAGCTAGTCACCTCATTCTTATGAGGTTCTGCAAATCCCCAGAGAGTTGTTACCTTTGGAACCCAAGAAGTTGTCCCAGTGAATCAGCATTAGTCTTTTATTTAGAATGGCATCATTGCATACGTCACTTGGGACTTTCTTGTGTTTCTATGCATGCAATTGTCGAAATTCATTGCCTTTCCTTGTTCTGACAATTGAGTTAGAAATTACCCAAGCACACGTTGGAGAGAGATTATACAAGATGATTCATGTGTAGTATAATCGTTTGATAACAGAAATGTTTCTGTTACTTGGAAATTCTAAAGATATTTCCAGCAATGATGAATATGTGCAATCGAAAAGTTCATTTTTTTTATTCGCGTGGTAATTTTTAGTGTATTAATTCAGCAACCTGAGACTCTGGCAGCTGTGAGAAGTTGGAGAATTCTGGATAAAGAACAATGGATGAAGCACCACTTCATGTTATATTTACCTATCAGCTATCACATTTCTCTCTTCTTGATAATGTTGAGTCTTTTTTACTTCCCCTTCTGGATTTTAGATGCTTTAGTTGGTTCATGTCTAAGGGACAGGAAGGCTGAAATGTGAAACCCCACCCTGTACACTCTGTCCTTTTCCGTTCTTTAACTAGGAGGGGAAGCTGGAAACTTCAGTAACACCGTGTTTCAATTATTTTTATTTTAGACCACATGGGCAGAGACCGCTCACCACTGTTTGACAGGATGTTGCTGTGTCCTCTTGGTAGGGGTCCACTGCTCTTCAAAGAAAAAGAATTGGATTCTTTTGACTGAAAAAAAAAAATGTCAGCCACCCACATGCAGGCAACACCTCACAGGGATACATGTCTGGATGAGAACTTTAGAATGAAGCTTGCTTTTCAATTATTTTCTCTTGTTGAAGAGCAAAATATATTATTATATGTGCTTTCTAGGAGCTCACCTCTTAACATTATGAATGCTGTAGAGCCATTAGTTTACTTATCTAAAAACTCCAAAGTCAAGAGTAGTTGGGAACTCAGAATTTCTCAGATTGTGTATGCTGAATATTCCATAATATACCAAAGAGATCTTGGTAGGGCCAGAGTAAAGGATATTCATAATTCTGCAGCAAAATATGAGCCCAGTCATATTAAAAAAGAGAGTCACACATCAAGTCAAATTTCTACAAAAATTTGTTCAGAAGAGATCAGATTTTGTCTTTAACTAGGCTGTAAAAGTCTGTGTTCAGATCTGTTTGGATTCTAAAATTATAAGAAAGGGATTATGAACCTATAGTTCTATTTCAAGTCTATTGCAGGCCATTATAAACATGGAAATAGTGACTGGTTGAATGAATGAGTAAGTAAATGAATGTTCTTTTAACCTTATAGAGTAGGAAATAAAGAGGACAAAATATTTTGTGATTTAATAGGAAGGTTTACATGTATAAGCAGATTCTAAAGGCAAAATAATCCCAAAGGCAGTAATTCATTTTCATAACCCATTACTGCAAACAGCATTTGAGACCAGGGTACTTACTCATCTTCACCTTTCATATTAGATCCAGTATATCTTGAACTAACTTCTATCTCTGACTTCATTTCTAACATTTTTCCTTAAACTTTTTAACAACCATTAAATACAGTTACATTTCCACCCAAGAAGATGTGAAATGTAGGAAAATGAATGGTTCTGAGTGCAGGCTATTCTTCTGCAAATGTTATTGATTTTGAAGAGATTTCCCCCCAGTGTTTAGTTGTAAGAAATGTCTTTGGTTTACGAAGTTTGAAAGTTTATAACATCCTTTGCAATTCTTTCATTTGAAGAGCATTCCACACAATTAAGGAGAAGTTATGCTTTGGAGATTGATTTCATTGTTTGTTGGATAGAATTCAGAGAATGAACATGTCAAGAGCATGCTGGAATCACTTATATGTGTTCTCTTCACCTTGGAGAATTCTCTTATGATATAAAATTGTCTTTCACACCTTTCTCCCTGCCTATCCACCAGGAGAGCTGTTCCAGGGATCTTCTATCTCCTGGCTTGCCCAGAACCACCTTGGATTACATACCTTGTATCACATGTTTATTAAATGTGCTCTCACCCACTCTTAATAGAATCATAGTTTGGATAAAAATTATATAGTCACTTGATTAATATAAATGTTCACATCTTTCCCATAAATTCATGCCTTCTTTTAACTTTTTCTTTTCTGTTTTTTTTTTTTTTTTGGCTATAGATGGACACAATATCCTTATTTTGTTTATTTTTACATAGTCCTGAGGATCAAACCCAGTGCCTCACATGTGAGAGGCAAGCACTCTATCACTGAGCCACACCCCAGCGCTCACTGAGCCACAACCCCAGCCCTCTTAACTTTACTATGGTGTCACATGTTGTATATTACTGGTTAATGTCACTATATTAAAGTCCATTTTCTAACAATACCTAGCCTCCTATGGAATGGGTTCATAAGTAATTTTAATTCTTTCATAAACTATATTCCTCTTCCCTTTGGGGGGGAACTCTTCACTTGCAAGATGTTTTAAAATATGTTTTTACCATTTACCAAAGTTTTGCACTTTGAATTTTAATTTTCCCATAAATACAAGACCATAGGCATTCCAATCATCATGTGTGTAAGTTCAGTGTGACACAAGAATTGAACACTTTCAAAAGGTCTGCACTGCACAGCCACATGAAAAGCATCTTCTTTCCCAACAACCAGCCTGTTCCAGCATCCTCAGAGTCTGCCAAGATGAATAGAGGTAGGTAGGAAAGCCATGTGCTCATACTAAGTCTATTTATTAAGGAGTAGAATGGAGAGGAAGAAGTTGGAAGATGGGAGAGACAGTGTTGTCCTGATGCTGATACAATAGGGGAAATTTTCATATCTCCCCCTCTAGGAAGAAAGCAAGAATTAGTGAAACAGATTGATGTCTCTGCTTTTATCTACAGAATTTACGATGTGTTTTCTAGTACGAAATGAATAAAGCATTCAAGGAGGGATGGAGGGGTCAGTAGTGCAGGTATATTTCTTTATTTTTAAAAGAAAAAAAAAACATTATATGCCACTAGATGGCTTCAATCACTACATCCACATTTTGTCATTAAAACTGGAAAATGAACCCATTGGCTAAAGTTCTTGGCTCCCAGAAACACATCCATTTACTACTAAACAGATTAATCCCCTTACCTGGAGTGGGAGACAGAAAGATTAACTATATGGAATTTGCTGTTACAGCCAGCAGAATGAGGCTTTGTCCAAAAGAAGGGAGTTTCCTCAACATGGACACTCTATGGAAATATTCCAGACCTCCATGCTCCACATTCAAAGCCAGTAGGATTTGCAGAGGAGTGCCGGCTAGTAATACCTTCAAGTCCATTAGGTTTAGTGGATAAAACCAACACTATCCAAATTCCTCGTGAATCTTAAACATTTTCATGAATACCATAGCCACCAAAGCACCAAAAAGAATAATTCAACAAAACAAAAGCACTCCTACGAAAAAAGAGCATGCCTTTGGTTTGTTTTTAAAATAGATGCAAAAAAATAATGTCCCAACTGTCCTTGTTTCCCAAGAATCAAGCATTTATACCTGGACAGTATGATAGATTGGTGATATATTGACTGGGCTTTACTAACTCAAAATCAGGATTGATGGTTTGTCAAATATGAGTTTATAAGTAGAATAAAAAATGAGGGGTTAAGCAAGAAAATTCCAGACATATGTTGACCTGAGATCCTTCAGTCTAAATAAGTCATTTTTTTAAAGGGAGGAAACTGAGGTAAACAAAGTAGTTACTTACAGAGGAGGCTGGAACTAGTTCCCGTTCTGCTCTACATTATTCCAGAGGGGAAATAACATCCAAGTGCCAATGTCATGAATACATCAAGTAATCAGAACACCGGGGAGAAGAAAACAATGTTCACAGTCAGGGGAAAGGCAAAGGTAGCTCCTGGCTGTAAATACAAGAGAGAGAAACTAGAAGAGGATGATTTTCTCCTCAGACTCAGCAGGGAAATTATCTAAGAGGAAGCCAAAAGCATGCAAATGTGATTGGGTGCTGAATGCAAAGGATTTTGAAAGGGCCTGAGTAGGAGCCGGTGGCTGGGGTCTTAATGAGCTCCGGGTGGATTCTGCAGGGCTAATGGGACAGGAAAGGAAAAGTGTTCTGGGCTGCTCACACAATTGCTGGGGCTGTGAAGTATCCGAGGAGTTCCATAGACACAAAAGGGCTCATCATTTTACCTTTGCTTTTCCAAATCTGAGAAAACTAAAAGCACTTCTTTTGGAAGGCATGCCTCCCACCCCTTTCCCTTTGGTAATTCTTGGGGAAAGTTCATTTCCCATCACTCCTTTTTAGCACCAGAAATATTCTGCATCAGAACATATTGATGACATTCTCGTCATATTTTCTGAGTGGAGAGCAGGCTTTGAATGTGTCTTTTTAGGTGTTTTCATGTTGGGGCTCAGTTATTTAGAATTACAAAACACCAAGTGAGAAGGTTGCTAGCTTAGAGACCAGTAGCCTAATAATTCTCAGCCAAGGGTGAGTTTGCCTCTGCCCTTGAACATTGGTGAGTCTGGGGGTATTTTAGAAAATCATATTTGAGTGGGACTTTCATTAGTGTACGGTGGTCAAGGCCAGGGAGTCTGTTAAACACCCCAGAAGAATCGCACAGCATCTTCCAACAAGTATGATCTTGAGTGACAAGAGTGTCTAGCCTGGGAAACCCTTTTGAATGATTTTGTCTTATTCAGTGTAGGGACACTGAGGAGATCAAGGTAGGCACCATGTTGAGCCCAAGATTGAACACCTGGTCTCCTGACTCCCTTCCTGATGCTCTTTCACAGGGTTATTGAAATTATTGCATTTTTTGTTAATACTGAAGATTGATTCCAATTTTATATCTATATTTTTCTATATTTCTAAAAGAAACAAACTCCATTCCATTCTCTCAAATTAGTTAAGCATCTCTGAAAAATGATTCATTTGCCTTAAAAAAATAAGGAATATTAAGGAGATTGAGTTATATACTGTGCACTCGTTGGTCTCTCATGAGCCATTGAAGGAGAATAAAAAAAGGATCATTGGGCAATTTTCAGTCCTATGACAAATAATATATACACAAAATATAGAGTGAGCTTTCTCCAATTTAGCAAAAACTAATGGAGAGAAATAAAATCTCACTCTTTCAAAGCAATAGTGGGGAATGTTGACTCTAAGTCAATTCCCTTGGTTTTTTTTTTTTTTTCCTTAGCAAAAGGCTTCTAAGGCACTGGATCATTCCCTCCTATCTCTTCTTTTTGGCTTTCTGTGCAGGGAAGATAAATATACAACAAGTTCCCATCACTGGAACTTTTATAACCCCTGTTCCTTGGCCTGCCTGCAGCCCTAAAACTGCATGAGTCATCAGATGTTCAAAAAAGACAATCTCAATAAAATTTTACTCTTACAAGTTTCAGAAGATTTTAGTCCTGGATAGAAATTTTGGGGATCTGGATGACCTTGTGCCTTGTACTTTGAACTTCATCACAGTCATCTACATCTAAAAACACCACTCTTGAAGAGTCAGGAAGCACAGTGGAGCACATTTCCATGTTTCCTGACCTCTCATGGTCCAGGTCCCTCCCAGGTATCAACTTGTTGAATTTACAAAGGGAATGATTTCTGTTTTCTTTCTGAGGTAGCTCCTGAGTATTTTCTAGATTTTTTGCTTAAAGGGATATATGGGACCTAGATTTTAGCCTTATTTCAGCTTTAATACAAACATACTAATCATTCACCTAAAACATATGTCCCTAAGAAGTCTAATGATTAATAATCTTTAATAATTAAATGTTATTTAATCACAATTAAATATTATCTTCCCCAATATGTCATCTACCCCAATATCTTCCCCAATATGTCATCATCAATATGTCACCTACCACACAGCAGTGCTCAAATATTATTTACTACATGAATAAATCTAAAAGTTCCAATTCCCACTGGGACCCTAGAGAACAAGATAGAATAATGTTAACCTATGAATATTTAATGCAAGAAAAATTTTTGCAAGTATTTGGAGTGCAATTTAATAGTTCCTGAAATGAATAATACTAATTTAAAAAATGGAATTCTGAATCTTTGGTTTCCAGTATAAGACACTGATTGTTTGCAGAGTTAAAAGCCTTAAGCCTTGACAGACTAATTATTACCTTTTGTGGTTTGGAAAGCATTGCATCTTAGGTGAGTTCAATCATCACCTTTGGAATGTGACCCCGGCCATTTCCTTTCCCCTTCCTTCATCAGGTCAAAGTGCAGTGGCATCACAGAGCATGGAGTCAGGCTGCCTTAGTTCAGTGCTAGTTCTGCCCCTTAAGAGTTGTTTCCATCTGATAAAATGCATAATTCTTTTTGTGGGTAAGTTCTTGATCAAGTGGTGATAAAGAATGGATATATGGGACATCAATTTTCTGAATGGATATTAAATGAGTTAGTATGGCTAAAGCACATAGAAAAAAACATGGCACACAAATTATGGCATTAACCATAATTCTCAATCCATTATGCATGGTTTTTCCCACAGATGCACAAGCAACTAATTCCTAGGATGTTCCCAAATTTAGTTTGTGAACTCCATAGGGGTTACTTAAAGCTCCTACCCACTTTTTTTCCTCAGCACCTTGCCCATTGTGAAAAATACTGCCCCAGTCTTTCTACATAGTATTAAGCTCCTATAGGCCAGCTACTACTCTAAGAGCTGAGAATTCCGAAGAAACTGTTGCAAAAATACACCCTGGTGAAGTTACCAGTAAATGGAAGGGATAGGAAATTCAATGGACAGAAACAATGAGATGCAACAAGTTTAAATGGAAAGTGTGGCTTTGGTCTCTCTGGGCTACTGTAACAATAGAGCAAAGATTGGGAAACTCACAGAAAATTTTCTCCCAATTTGGGATGCTGAGAAGTCTGAGATCAGGAGACCCTCATAGTTGGATTCTAGTGAGAATCTGCTTTCTGATTTGCACATGGCCCTTTTCTTGTCCTGGCATTGCACAGAAGACAGTGGAAAGAAGAAGCCATTGTTCTTGTATCTCTTCTTTTTTTTTATTTTTTTAAATTTTTTATTGTTGGCTATTCAAAACATTACATAGTTCTTGATATATCATATTTCATACTTTGATTCAAGTGGGTTATGAGCTCCCATTTTTACCCCATATACAGATTGCAGAATCACATCAGTTATACATCCATTGATTTACATATTGCCATACTAGTGTCTGTTGTGTTCTGCTGCCTTTCCTATCCTCTACTATCCCCCCTCCCCTCCCCTCCCCTCCCCTTTTCTCTCTCTGCCCCCTCTACTGACATTCATTTGTCCC